>NC_086115.1:15211610-15561610 GCF_963921235.1 Mobula hypostoma | reverse complement strand
TACTTTTGTTGAACACTGTAAAAAAATTTCTTTGAAAGTATTCCACTGTTCCTCAACTGTCCTACCAAATAGCCTGTGCTCCCAATCCACAATAGTCAACTCCTCCCTCATCCCGTTGTAGTCTCCCTTGTTCAAGCATAATATGAGTTTTAGATCTAACTATTTCATCCTCCATCTGTATGTGAAATTCAGTCATACTATGATCACTTTCCAAGAGGATCTCTGACTACAAGATCGTTAATCTTACCTGCCTCATTGCCCAGGACTAGATCTAAGATAGCATGTTCCCTCTTAGGTTCGCTAACATGCTGCTCAAGAAATCCATCACAGATGCATTCTATGAAGTCCTCCTCAAGATTTCCTTGACCAACTTGATTCACCCAATCTATGTGGAAGTTAAAATCCCCCGTGACAACTGCTGTTCTGTTCTTACAAGCCTCAGTTACTTCTTGGTTAATCGCCTCTGCCACTGCAATATTTTTATTAGGTGCCAATAGACAACTCCCAACAGTGATCTTTTCCCTTTACTGTTCTTGATCTCTACCCAGATGGACTCAACATTCTGCTCTATAGATCTTATATCGTCTCTCACAATCACCCTGATCTCATCCCTAATCAAGAGCACCACCCCACTTCCTCTGCCTTCCTGCCTATCTTTCCGTATTATATGCCCTGTCTTATGCTTTAATGTTGGTTTTGACTTGCTTGTCAGCCACAGTTGTGTTATCCTGCCTTTAGAATACTTCTTCTTCCTTGGGGATTATATATCCTGCACCTTCTGAATTGCTCCCAGAAGCTTCAACCATTGCTGCTCTGCTCTCATCCCTGTTCGTGCTCTCTTTGAATCAACCTTGGGCAGCTCCTCTCTCGTGTCCCTGTAATTCCCCTTGCTCCAGTGTAATACTGATACATCTGACTTTAGCTTCTCACTCTCAAATTGCAGGGTAAATTATATCATATTATGATCACTGTTTCCTAAAGGTTCCTTTACATTAGGCACCCTGATCACGTCCAGTTCATAACACAAAACCCAATCCAGAATTTCTGATCTCCAAGTGGGCTCAATCACAAGCTGCTCTAAAAGGTCATTCCACAAATTCTCTCTCTTGGGACCTAGCATCAACTTGGTTTTCCCAATCTGTTTGCATATTGAAATCCTCCGTGGCTAACTTAACTTTGTCTTTTTGGCATGCTTTTTCTGTCTCCTGCTGTAATTTGTACACCACATCCTGGCTACTGTTTGGAGACCTGTAAATAATTCCCATTAGGGTCTTCTTACCCTTGCAGTTTCTTAACTCTACGCACAAGGACTCTGCATCTTCCAGTCCTATGTCACCTCTTTCTAAAGATTTGATTTCACTTTTTACCGGCAGTGCTACGCCTCCTGCTCTGCCTCCCTGCCCACCCTTAGGATAGACTGTGTATCCTTGATATTAATCTCCCAATTGCAATTATCTTCCAGCCATGAGTCTGTGATACCAACAACGTCATACCTGCCAATCTCTAACTGTGTTACAAAATCATCTACCTTATTTTGTATACAGCGTGCATTCAAATATAACACCTTCAGTTCTGTATTTTGTCCCCCTTTTACTCTGCAACCCATCCCACTGACCACAATTTTGCCCTATCATCTGCCTGACCTTTTTGATAGTCTCAGTATGCAGCACCTCTGCTTGGAAACTAACATCCCCACCCTCAGTCCTATCACTCTGGTTCCCATCCCCCTGTCAAATCAGTTTAAACCCTCCCTGACAGCTCTAGCAAACGTGCCCATATTGGCACCAATGACATTGGTGGGGAAAATGGGGAGGTTCTAAAGATTGAATTGAGGGAGCTAGGTTGAATGCTGAAAAGTAGAACCTCCAGGGTAGTAATCTCTGCCACACACACTCACAACGGTGAGGGTAAGAACAGGATGATTTGGCAGATAAATGCCTGGCTGAGGAACTGGTGCAGGGGGCAGGGTTTCAGATTTCTGGACCATTGGCATCTCTACTTGGGAAGGTCTGAGGCGTCCGTCAGGGTTGATCATGGATACGCAGGCCTGGGCAGTACAATATTGAGAGCAAGTTGCTGCTCGCGTAGCAAGCTCCCACTCTCCACGCATCTGATGAATCCAAAGGAACGGCAGAGACTGATACAGTTTGGTACCAGCAGCGTCGCAGGAGTTGCCAGTCAGCATTGAACTCAATGTAGGACTGCCTTAGGGACTCCAGCTCCAGATGGTTCCCTCAGGGTTTACTTCCGAAGCTGTCCCCATGAGTGCGTTTAGCCGCAAAGCAGTGGAGGTTTGAGATCAGAGTTCCCCTCTCCTAGATGAACTGCCAACCACAGCTGGTGAGCCCCGTCTGCCTGAAATGACTGGTTTTAAAGCACTAGTAACCCACCTTTGCCCCTTCTCCTGTCTGTAGAAATGGTTCCAGCGGGCTTCGTAGCCAAGCTACACGTGAAGGCCAGGAGCTGGTCTTGGTTGTCAGAGGCGATTTGAGGCACACGCCATTGGGAGCATTTAATAGGTAATGGGAGCTTGTCCCCATTATCACTCCCTGGGGAGGGTATGACCCGTGCAAAAGGGACGGATTACACCTGAACCCGAACAAGACTGATTTCCTTGTGGGCAGGTTTGCTGGAACTGTTGGGAGGGGGTTAAACTGATTTGGCAAGGGGGTGGGAACCAGAGTGATAGGGCTGAGAATGGGACAGTTGATATACAAGCAGAGACAGTGTGTAGTGAGACTGTCAGGAACAACAGGTCAAAACTGTAGTCAGTGGGATGAGTTGCAGTGTAATAGGGAAATAAATTCAAAAAGGGTGATAAATACCGGACTGATGGTGTCATATTTGAATACATGCAGTATATGAAACAAAATAAATGATCTTGTAGCATAGTTACAGATTGGCATGAATGACATTGTGGGCATCACTGTGTTGTGGCTGAGAAGATTACAGTTGGAGGCTTAACAGGCAAGGATACACATTGTATTGAAAAGACAAGCAGGCAGGCAGAGTGGTTGGTGTGGTTCTGTAGGTAAAAAACGAAATCAAATCCTTAGAAAGAGGTGACAGATGATCAGAAGATGTAGAATCATTTTGAGTAGAGTTAAGGAACTGCCAGGGTAAAAAGACCCCCATGGGAGTTATACACAGGCCTCCGAACAGTAGCCTGGATTTAGGCAATGTCACGATAGTCATGGGGAATTTCAATATGAGGGGAGAGCTGGTTGGTGCTGATTTTGGATCACAAGAGAAATCATTTGTAGAATATCTATGAGATGGCTTTTTAGAGCAGCTTGTGGTTGAGACCATTAGGAGATCAGCTATTCTGGATTAGATATTGTTTAGCAAATGGGATTTAATTAGGAAGCTTATGGTAAAGGAACCATTAGGAGGCAGTAATCATATGACTTTCATATGAAGAAAGACTGGATGAACTGGGCTTGTACTCGTTGGAATTTAGAAGATTGAGGGGGGATCTGATTGAAACGTATAAGATCCTAAAGGGATTGGACAGGCTGGACGCAGGAAGATTGTTCCCGATGTTGGGGAAGTCCAGAACGAGGGGTCACAGTTTGAGGATAGAGGGGAAGCCTTTTAGGACCGAGATTAGGAAAAACTTCTTCACACAGAGAGTGGTGAATCTGTGGAATTCTCTGCCACAGGAAACTGTTGAGGCCAGTTCATTGGCTATGTTTAAGAGGGAGTTAGATATGGCCCTTGTGGCTACAGGGGTCGGGGTATGGAGGGAAGGCTGGGGCAGGGTTCTGAGTTGGATGATCAGCCATGATCATAATAAATGGCGGTGCAGGCTCGAAGGGCCGAATGGCCTACTCCTGCACCTATTTTCTATGTTTCTATGTTTCTATAATATAGTAGAATAGATCTTCTGGTAAGATGGGGGTGTGTTTGGTTGCAGCAGTGGCTTGGGGGCCAACCCAAGGTGTTCTTTTCTTTGTTAAGTATGGTTTTTTTATGATCATAAGACTATACTGAACTCCAAGAACTTTGGATACAGCAGGTCTGCCGCATCAGTGAGCCGTTAATTGATCAGAGTAGTCGGCCGGTGGGTCAGCGAAGGATAAACCGGCTGATGGGTCGGAGGTGCTGGCCTGGATGCAGACCGCATTGCTGCCTGCTACTCGAAGGCATCGGAGTTGATGCTGTTACATACCTCATAGATATCTTGTGACTGTCTTATGAGGGTGATGTAATGGTCTTGCAGAGGTCACATGATGTAAATTTTCCCGCCAATGTGAGGTCACATGATGACCTGTTCTCAACAGGTATATATAAGGGTAGACCCCTGGTGACGCAGTTAGTTTTCCCAGTTGAGTTTTAAGTTTAGTTCGTTAGTTACTCAGTATTGCTGCGTATTTTTTATGACACAATTTCATTTTAAAATGGAGTTTTACTTTCTATTGTAAGGTACAGAAGTGTTGGGCAGATAATTTCACCAATCGCTGCCAGGTTTGTTGATGTATCTTTTCAGTAGTATTGGAGAGTGAAGACGGAAACCTGAAGGAGTCGTTCAGCGGTTTTGGAGAGGATCAACCACTATTGAATTCGTTCAAGAGTGATCTGCATGAGATAACCTCTGCTAAAAGCAGCAGAAAAGGTTGTGCAGTAGCTAGTCTACAGAGGAAAAAGGTCAGTGCCTTTAAACCATTTTATTTCCGTTGTCGTGTGTCCTGCGGACAAGGCAGGTTCCGGCTGGGATCAGCAGTAACATCAAGTCTTCGAGGAATTGTTTACTTCAGGCAAGTCTCTCCTAATTGACTATATAAATCTCTTGGACTTTCAAATTTACCATTCTAAGAACTGTGTTCTAATTTACCACTTTAAGACTGTGTTTGCATTTACCGCTTTAAGAACTAGTACTGAGTGGCGGTTTGTTAAATGGCCGCATAGCAGTTTACTTCGGTTAAGGTTTCCATTTGTTTATCTTTTTACTAATTTTGAGCAGAATTTAATAAATGTTTATTTGTTTATAAAACCTGACTCATTTCTATATTCATTGTTGCAGGTCACGTGACATAATTTGGGGGCTCGCCCGGGATTGTTCTGATTTTGAGCTTAAGTGCTTCTTTAATTATAAACCTGATTTGGAAAAGGGAAATACTCAATTCTTTAGTTTGACTGGTGTGTGGGTGGCATTCGGCAGCAATGAATATTGACGACTTTATGAAATCGACAAACCCTGAGTTTTTAGCGAAGGCAAATAAGGGTGATGTATCTGAGATTGCTAGAAAGGTGGACTTTAAAGGAATTACGAAGGTTACAACAAAGCCTGTAATTTAGAGAAAAATCGCGGAACATTATATACATTTGGGTGTTTTTGATGAAGCGGAGTTAGATAAGTTCCCTGTAAGTAAAGCAGTGATCCAGTTACACCTGGAACAGGTAGCGTTAGAAAAGCTTAGAGTAGAAGCTGACTTGGAATGATGTCAGTTAGAAGCTGCAAATAAACAGAGGGAATTTGAAGAAAGAGAAGCAGATAAAAGGAGGGAGTCTGAGCCACAGATGGAGAAATTAAAATCCGAGAATCAGGATTCTGGTTCTAAGAAACAGTTTGTTGCTAGTCGAGAGGTTATTTTGGGTCCTCCAATTAACGAAGCAGAAGTGGACAAATACTTGCAACATTTTATTTTCTTTTTAAATCTTTTTATTGAATAAGTATACAAAGGGTAAACCATAAAGGCACTAATACACTGTTAGAAATTATAGGAGATATTAATACAGAAGAAAAAATTGATACAAACAGTGCAATTTAAACATAAAATAATATGGTAAAATAATAGTATACTAATTTTTATATATATATATATATATATATATCAATAGAGAAAA
The DNA here is from genome assembly GCF_963921235.1 of Mobula hypostoma. Classification (NCBI taxonomy): domain Eukaryota; kingdom Metazoa; phylum Chordata; class Chondrichthyes; order Myliobatiformes; family Myliobatidae; genus Mobula; species Mobula hypostoma. Next base: position 15,555,763 of record NC_086115.1, on the reverse strand, counting down.
GGGAAAAAAAACCCCCAAAAAAACGCACCGTGCAACTAAACTAAAAGCAAAACAAAGCAATGGGCTAACAACATTTTGAAATTATTGCTCTGAGTTTAGAGTGACCGAAAGAGAGATGGCCAGTGATGTTACAAAGTGTAATTAAAGGCAAAGCACAATAAGTTTATACAGCTTTAAATGCTGAGCAAGCACTTGATTATGATATTGTGAAACAGCATATATTGAAAGCGTATGAACTGGTTCCGGAAGCTTATAGAGACAGATTCAGAAATTTGAAGAAGTCTGTGGAAAAAACTTAGATGGAATTTGCCTGCAAGAAATCTGTGTGTTTTGAGAGATAGGTTTCCTCTAAAAATGTAAATGGGGAGTATAATAAATTAAAATAGTTGATTTCTATTGAAATGAGGACATACTTTAATGAAAGAGACGCTGCTACATTGAAGGAAACTGCTAAATTAGCTGATGAGTATGCTTTAATTCAGAAGAATAAATTTTCTCCAGGTAGGACTTTTAAACGGAAAAATAGTGCAGAGTCAAGGTAAACCAGAAATTCAATCTGTAGTTAGTGAGAAAGGTAAGGATGAAGGGAGACATGTGAAGGAAAGACATTTTGGTCTTATTTGTAATTATTGTAAGAAACCCGGACATGTAATAGCTAACTGTTTACTATTGAAAAAGAAAGAGAAGGAGGCAGAACCATATGCTTGTGTACACCTGTAAGTCCACAGAGTTCGATAAATACCAATGAAGTTTTGTCGGAGTGTGACCAAGTTAAGAGGGGATATGAACATTTTATAACTGAAGGATTTGAATCCTTGAAAGAGGGATCCAATCCTGTACCAATAAAAATACTTAGAGATACTGGAGCTTCTCAATCACTAAGGTTAGACAGTGTTCTAAAGTTTAGTGATGAGTCTGACATTGGTGAGGTAACCTATAGAAGAGGAGTTGAGAGTGCCCTTATGCCAGTACATTTACATAGAGTAAATTTAAGGTCAGGGTTAGTTACAGGGGTTGTACTACAACCCAGTGTACCCGTGAATGATGTTTCTCTTTTGTTAGGGAATGACTTAGCAGATGGACTAGTTTTTCCCGAAGTATACTTGACAATAAAGCCTATTTCTGAGAAACCACAGAGGGATTCTAACACAGGTTCTTCCTGTGTTGTAACAAGAGCTATGGCTAAAAAGTCTGATGTACAGGATAAGATTGTTACCTATGACTGTTCAACTTGGGATGCGAATTTTGAGGATGTGTCAGAAACTTTCTTACCTTCGTTATTTGATCAGGAATTTGGTAGGAAGTCTGACCATGAAGATTTGTCTTTATCTCGGAAGGAGATGATAGCAGAGCAGGGTAGAGATCCTGAGATAGTTAAATTAAAGGAACAAGCTCTTCCAGATAGTGAAATAGAGAAAGTGGCAGTAGGATATTATTTTGAACAGGGAGTATTAATGAGAAAGTGGAGATCACCTACAATTCCTGCAAGTGAGGAATGGGAAGTTAATCACCAGGTAGTAGCTCCTAAAGTTTATCGAAATGAGATTTTAACTACGGCTCATAGTGTGCCTTTGGGTGGCCATCTAGGTGTAAAGAAAACTATGAACAAGGTTTTAAAACATTTTTACTGGCCTAGTTTGAGAAAAGATGTGGCGACATTTTGCAGAACGTGTCATACTTGTCAAATTGTGGGTATACCTAATCAAGTTACTCCAGTGGCCCCACTGCAACCGATTCCAGCATTTGGTGAGCCATTTTCCAAAATTATTATAGATTGTGTAGGCCCATTGCCAAAAACTTAAACTGGACAACAATATTTGCTGACCATTATGTGCACAGCGTCTAGGTTTCCAGAGGCAATACCTCTTAGGAATATAACAGCCAAAACTGTGACAAAGGCTCTTATAAAATTCTTCACTTATTTTGGGTTGCCTAAGAAAATACTGTCTGATTAAAGTAATAATTTTATGTCTGGATTGTTTCAGCAGATAATTTATAAACTAGGAGCAAAACAGATTACCTCATCTGCATATCATCCAGAATTGCAAGGAGACATGGAGAAATTCCATTCTACCCCCAAAACTATGATTAGGAGGTATTGTGTGGAAAATGAAAAGGACTGGGATGAAGGCGTACATTTACTACTTTTTGCAGTATGAGAGGCAGTACAGGAATCATTTGGTTTTAGTCCTTTTGAACTTGTGTTTGGGCATAGGGTTCAAGGACCTTTGGCCTTGTTGAAAGAACAGTGGGTTAATAAAGAGGTACACACTAATTTGCTGGATTATGTTTTGAAATTCAAAGAAAGATTACATGAAGCTTGTAGCTCGGCCAAGGAAAATTTAAAATTGGCTCAGGAGAAGATGAAAACTTGGTATGATAAGGAAGCTAGGATGAGGTCATTTAAGCCTGGAGATAAGGTGTTGGTTCTTTTCCTGGTGCAAATGAACCCATTACAAGCTAAATTTAATGGTCCTTATAAGATTAAATCTAAAGTAAATGATGTGGATTATGTGATAAAAATTCCAGATCAAAGAAAGCCAACACTGCTGTGTCATATAAATATGATAAAACCGTATTATGAGAGAGAGGCTGCTACTATGACTGTTGTGGTCAATAATGGGTCTGATCTTTTTAAAAACTTAATGGATGACTCATCTGAAACTCATTTTAAATCCAACATTATTTCTGCCAGGTTACCAAATTCAACAATTCTAGAAAATATTAATGAGAAATTAGCTCATTTACAGCCAGAGCAGAGAGAGCAGATGAAATGGCTAATTTTTAAATATAGGGATTTATTTCCTGACGTTCTTAGAAGAACCACCGTAGATCTACATCTACATGATGTAGATGTTCGAGATGCAAAACCCATAAAACAACATCCGTATCAAATGAACAAGGAAAAGTGTGAACTTGCTGAACGAGAAATTAAGTATATGTTAGAGAATAATATTATTAGACCTTCTAATTTGAATTGAAGTTCATCATGTGTTATGGTGCCTAAGCCAGACAATAGTATTAGGTTTTGTACAGATTACAGGAAGGTGAATGCTGTGACAAATACTGATGCATATCCAATCCCTAGGGTAGATGATTGTGTGGATAAAGTTGGACAAGCAAAGTTCCTTACAAATATTGATTTGTTAAAATGTTATTGGTGTGTTCCATTGATGGATAGAGGTAGAGAGATTTCTGCATTTGTAACTCCATCTGGGTTATATGAATATAATGTTCTTCCATTTGGGATGAAGAATGCACCAGGTACTTTTCAGAGGAGGATTAATAGTGTGATTCAGGGGTTAAAAGATACAGATGCCTATATTGATGATTTAGTTACAGGAAATAATACGTGGAAAGCACATATTACTGTGGTGGAGAAACTATTTGAGAGACTTTCAAAAGCTAACTTAACTATTAACTTAGCTAAAAGTGAATTTGGTCATGCAACGGTAACCTACCTTGGTTATGTTGTAGGTCAAGGAAAATTAGCTCCTGTTCAGGCAATTTTAGAAGTACCCACTCCACCTGGTAAGAAAACTCTCAGAAGATTCTTGGGTATGATTGGATTTTACCAAAAATTTTGTAAGAATTTTGCGAATATTGCTCTTCCATTAACTAACCTCTTGAAGAAGAATGAAAAGTTTGTTTGGACAGAGCCTTGTCAAGAGACCTTAGATAAATTGAAAACTATAATATGTAATGAACTTATGCTAAAAACCCCTGACTTTGAAAAACCATTTTCATTAGCCGTCGATGCTAGAGAAGCTGCAGGAGCAGTGTTACTTCAAAGGGATGAGGGTGATGAAGTTGATTGTCCAGTAGCTTACTTTTCTAAGAAATTTAATACCCATCATAGAAATTATTCAACCATAGAAAAGGAATTATTATCTCTTGTTTTGGCTTTACATTTTGAAGTGTATGTTGGTACTACTCAGAAACCACTCATAGTTTACACCGATCATAATCCGTTAGTGTTTTTGAGTAAAATGACAAATAAAAATAGAAGATTACTAAATTGGAGTTTGATGTTACAGGAGGATAATATTTTGATAACCCATATTAAAGGTAAAGATAATGTGATCGCTGATTGTACCTTTAGCATCTAGATAGACAATGTAATTTTTTTATGGAGTGATATTTTAACACTTGTAACACTCCTACTGTATATTATTTTGAAAAATACTGTATGATAATACTGTGTATATTGTGTAAGTTGTAAATTTGATACATTTGTATTTTTTTTTGTAAATAGTTCATTGTTAAAATTTTGCTCCTAAAAGAACAAAATTTTTTAGAGGGAGGTGTTACATACCTCATGGATATCTTGTGACTGTCTTATGAGGATGATGTAATGATCTTGTGGAGGTCACATGATGTAAATTTTCCCACCGATGTGAGGTCACGTGATGACAAGTTCTCAATAGCTATGTATAAGAGTAGACCCCTGGTGACGCAGTTAGTTTTCCCAGTTGAGTTTTAAGTTTAGTTCGTTAGTTACTCAGTATTGCTGCGTATTTTTTATGACACAATTTCATTTTAAAATGGAGTTTTACTTTCTATTGTAAGGTACAGAAGTGTTGGGCAGATAATTTCACCAATTGCTGCCAGGTTTGTTGATGTATCTTTTCAGTAGTATTGGAGAGTGAAGACGGGAACCTGAAGGAGTCGTTCAGCGGTTTTGGAGAGGATCAACCATTATTGAATTCGTTCAAGAGTGATCTGCATGAGATAACCTCTGCTAAAAGCAGCAGAAAAGGTTGTGCAGTAGCTAGTCTACAGAGGAAAAAGGTCAGTGCCTTTAAACCATTTTATTTCCGTTGTCGTGTGTCCTGCGGACAAGGCAGGTTCCGGCTGGGATCAGCAGTAACATCAAGTCTTCGAGGAATTGTTTACTTCAGGAAAGTCTCTCCTAATTGACTATATAAATCTCTTGGACTTTCAAATTTACCATTCTAAGAACTGTGCTCTAATTTACCACTTTAAGACTGTGTTCGCATTTACCGCTTTAAGAACTAGTACTGAGTGGCGGTTTGTTAAATGGCCGCATAGCAGTTTACTTCCGGTTAAGATTTTTGTTTGTTTATCTTTTTACTAATTTTGAGCAGCGTTTAATAAATGTTTATTTGTTTATAAAACTTGACTCATTTCTATATTCATTGTTGCCGGTCACGTGACAATGCGCAAAGGCGGTGTGAAGTGTAACCATGGGTGACTGTCTTTGACAGTTCCCTTATGATTGCAAGACCCTGTCGGAGACTGATAATGTAAGATGTGCTGGCCTGTTTCCCTTGTTTGGTGCTGAGAAAGATGGCGTGGGAGCTGCGCAGCTTCGGTTGTAGTGAAGACTAGGCCTTAAGCTGTGGGTTTGCCTGCTGCAGCAGTCCAGGTGAGGAGACGCTGGAGGTGGTGTAGCATGGCGTCCGTGCTCAGTAGGGGTAGCCTCTCCCAATGGTGCTGCCCTCCAGTGTTTGATCAGTGGAACAACAGGGTGCATTGCCAGGAACTGTACCATCAATTTGCGGAACATATTGCTCAGGGTTATGGTCTTTCTGTTTTATTGTTTTACAACATTGAACACAGTGGATTTAATTTGGCTTTTTTTGACACTGATCAACAGAAAAAGACTCTTTTGTGTCAAAGTGAAAACAGATCACTACAAAGTGAACTAAATTAATTACAAATATAAAACACAAAATAATTGATTGCATAAGTATTCACCTCCTTCAAGTCAGTATTTAGTAGACACACCTTTGGCAGCAATTACAGCCTTGAGTCTGTGTAGGTAGGTCTCTACCAGCTTTGCACATCTGGACCCTGCAATTTTTCCCCTTTCTTCTTTACAAAACTGTTAAAGCTCTCAGATTGGATCATTAGTGAACAGCCCTTTTTCAAATCCAGCCACAAATTGTAATTGGATCGGGGTCTGAACTCTGACTTGGCTACTCCAGGATATTAACTTTGTTGTTTTTAAGCCATTCCTGTGTAGCTTTGGCTTTATGCTTGGGGTCATTGTCTTGCTGGAAACCAAATCTTCTCCTGAGTCACAGTTCTGCAGATTGCATCAGGTTTTCCTCCAGGATTTTCCTGTATTTTGCTGCATTCAATTTACCCTCTATCTTCTCAAGCTTTCCAGGACCTGCTGCAGTGAAGCATCCCCACAGCATGATGCAGCCAGCAATATGCCTCACGGTAGGGATGGTGTGTTTTTGACGATGTGTGGTGTTTGTCTGATGGCCAAAAAGCTCAATTTTGGTTTCATTAGACCATAGAAACTTTGCCCAGCTGACTTCAGAGTCGCCCACATGCCTTCTGGCAATTTCTAGCTGAGATTTCAGGTGTGTTTTTTTCCTTGCCACTCCCCTATAAAGCTGCAACTGCTGAAGAACCTGGGCAATAGTTGTTGTATGCACAGTCTCTCCCATCTCGGCCACTGAAGCTTGTAACTCCTCCAGAGTTGTCATAGGTCTCTTGGGGGCCTCCCTCACTAGTTCTCTTCTTGCACAGTCACTCAGTTTTTGAGGACAGCCTGCTCTAGGCAGATAGACAGCAGTGCCATATTCATTTCATTTCTTGATGATTGACTTAACTGTACTCCAAGGGACACTCAGTGACTTGGAAACTTTCCTGTATGTATCTCCTGACTTGTGCTTTTCAATAACCTTTTTGCAGAGTTTCTTGGAATGTTCTTTTGTCTTCATGGTGTAGTTTCTGCCAGGATACTGACTCACCAGCAGTTGGACCTTCCAGATTCAGGTATATTTTTTACTACACTCAATTGAAAGGCCTTGACCGCACACAGGTTTATATATAGCTAGAACACCCTAACTAATTATGTGACTTCTAAAACTAATTGGCTGCAGCAGGGGTTATTTGGTGTGTCATATTAAAAGGGGGTGAATACTTATGCAATCAATTTTTGTGTTTTATATTTGTAATTAATTTAGATCACTTAGTAGAGATCTGCTTTCACTTTCACACGAAAGAGTCCACTGTGATTCAATGTTGTAAAACAATAAAACATGAAAACTTTTAACAGGCACTGTATAGGTGTTTTCTTGCGTGACAATGTTTTATTTCAAGCTCTTTTGAATGTGCTGTGTATGCTTTGCATCTTGGCCCCAGAGGAATGGTGTCTCGGTCGGCTGTATCCACGTGGCGTTAAATGATAATTAAATCTGATTTGATTTGCTATGAATTGACCCTGCAATTTGAGAGGGAGAAACTAAAGTCAGATGTATCACTGTTACAGTGGAATAAAGGAAATTACAGAGGCATGAGAAAGGAGCTGGCCAAAATTCATTGGAAGGGGACGGTAGCATAGCAGTAATGACTGCAGTTGCTGGAGACAATTCAGAAGATGCAGAATAGATACATTCTAAAGGCAGGATGATACAACCATGGCTGACAGTGGAAGTCAAAGTCAACAAAAAAAGCCAAAGAGCGGGCAAAAATTAATGGGAAGTTAGAGGATTGGGAAGCTTTTAGAAACCAATGGAAGGCTACTAAAAAGCCATAAGGAGTGAAAAGGTGGCATATGAAGGTAAGCTAGGTGATAATATCAAAGAAGATACCAAAAGTTTTTTCAGATACATTAAGGGTTGATTGATAAGGATGAGGTTTCAGGGTACTTGGAGGCACATGATAAAATAGGACAAAGTCAACATAGTTTCATATAGAACACAGAACAGTATAGCACAGGCCATTCAGCCCACAATGTTGTGCCGAACAGCTAAAAAGCAATCAAGAACAGCCAAACACTTACCTTCCTGCCTACACAATGTCCATATCCCTCCATCTGCATTCCATAAGCCTTCTTAACCATCTTATCGACCTGTGTAGCCACTTTCAAGGAGCTATGAATTTGGATCCCAAGATCTCTCTGCTCAGCAATACTGTTAAGGATTTTGCCCTTAACGGTTTACTGTCTCCTTGCATTTTCCCTACCAAGGTGCAACACCTCACATTTATCTGGGTTAAACTATCTGCTGTTTCTCTGCTATAATCTGCAACTGATCTGTATCACAATGTGTTCTTTCCCAGTTTTCTACACTATCCACAACTTCACCAATCTTAGTATCATCCACAAATTTACTAACCCTCCCATCTACATTTTCATCCAGGTCATTTGTATCTATCACAATCACAATTAGCAGAGATCCCAGCACAGATCCCTGCAGAACACCACCAATTACAGACCTCCAGCTCAAAAATCCCTTCAACCATTACCCTCTTCTACGTGCAAGCCAGTTCTGAATCCAAACAGCCAGTTCACCGCGGACCCCATACATCTTAATCTTCGGGACTAGACACAAGCTGGTTGGGAATAGATGGATACACACCCAGCTGGTAGATAGGGTTAGCACACTGATAATGGGCCAAAGAGCCTGTTCCGGGTCATAATCAGTTGATGAGAGAAGATGGCCAGTTCAGAAGCATGTTCATTATCCATCAGCAAAATGCTGGAGGAGCTCAGCGGGTCAGGAAGCGTCTATGGAGAGGAATGAACAGTCCTATTTCACACTGAGGCCTTTCATCAGGACAGGAAAAGAAGGTAGAAACCAGAATAAGGTGGGAGAGAGGACTACAACAAGCTGGCAGGTGACTGGGGAGATCAGGATTGACGAAAGGTCTTGGCAGACATGTTGACTGTTTATTCCTCTCCACAGATGCTGCCTGACCTGTTGAGTTCCTCCAGCATTTACTGTGTGTTGCTCTGCATTTCCAGCATCTGCAGAATCTCTTGTGTTTATCATTATCCACCATTTACCCCTGAACCAAGCTGTGGCATTTCAGAAGGCAGAAGGGCCAGAATGGACATGATGGGCTGAAGGGCACTTCTGTGCATGCAGCTATTCAAGGGCAATCAGAGTCAACCACACTGGACAGTTTGGAGCCAGTCGTTACCCAGTCCAGACAAGATTGCTTCCTCCTGTAAACACCAGCTCATTAGACTGGAAGACACAGGAGCAGAATTAGGCCATTCACCCTATAGAATCTGCTCTGCCTTTCCATCGTGGCTGATTTATTTTCTCTCTCAACTCTATTCCCCTGCCTTCTCTCTGTTACCTTTGACACACTTACTAATCAAGAACCTATCATCATCCACTTAAATATACCGAATAACTTGGCCTCCACAGCCCTGTGTGACATTGAATTCTGCAAATACATCACCATCTGGCTAAAGAAATTCCTCCTCATCTCTATTCTGAAGAGGCATCTATCTATTCTGAGGCTGTACTCTCTGACCCTAGACTCCCCAACAACAGGAAACATCCTCTCCACGTTCACTCGATCTAGGCCTTTCAGTATTCGATAGGTTTTAATGAGATCTTCCCTCATTCATCAAAGTACAGGCCCAGAGCCACCAAACGCTCCTCATACATTAACCCTTTCATCCCCATAATAATTCTTGCAAATTCTCTCCGGACCCTCACAAATCCCAGCACATGCTTTCATAGACAAGGTACCCAAAACTGTCAACAATGCGCAAAGTGTGGTCTGACCAAAGCCTCAGCCTTGCATCCTTGGTTTTAATTTCTATTTGTTTATTGAGCTACAGTGTGGAACAGGCCCTTTGACGCCCCCCCCCCATTTAATCCGAGCCCAAGACCAATTAACCTACCCACCGGTATGTTTTTGGACTGTGGGAGGAAACCGGACCACCCGGAGGAAACCCACGCGGTCACGGGGAGAACGTACAAACTCCTTACAGACAGCAGCGGGAATTGAACTCTGGTTTGTTGTGCTAACTGCTAAGCTACCATATTCTAGCTCTCTCTCATTGCAAACAGCCGGCTCACAGTTGTCGAATCGGAATTAATCCAAACAACGGGACAGTTGCTGAAGGAAATTATTCTTTTTATTGATGGATCCAAACAAAAAAAATTATTACACTTTCCAGAAACAGACTCTTTAAATAAGAAAATTATAACAAGAGCTCTAACAAGTTTCAGAGTCTTTGACAGGTTTGAACTACAATTAAATAAAATCTTAAAAATAAAGGATGTGAACAGAATTTTTCTTTAAATGTGGAAATAAACAAAATGCAGCAATCTTAAAACTTACAATGGGCGTGAACTTACCCTGGAGATCCTGCAAAACCAACTATCTTGTAAAACAGCTCTGCATCAACTTACACCTGATTCTTGAATGCTCTTGGGCAGGAGTTGGGAATATGCCGGGAGGTGTTCTGTGAAAAAAACACCTCCTTTGGCTAAGGTGCTCTGGTGGACAATGGCTGCTGACCTGTCCAAACTCACTGCTCGGATACCGATGAGACCCTCTCAAGGCCATTGGAAAGGTGCAAAGGGGAAATCGAGGGTTGAAGTCGGCCCTCGTTTACCGGGGGTGGGGGGGAGCCTTCAGCTCTACCCTCCACTGAGCCAACACTACAGCAGAGGCCTGTTCCTGGCCAAAGTGTTCCCACCGCAACACCCACCTCCAGTAGGCTGCACGCCTGTAATCATGGTGGAGAGCTTGGGCAGGTCATCCCCTCTTGGTGGAAATGAAGAGCTCGGCCCTGATTTCAACCGCACTGAGATCTCCTTTGGGAAGTCACTGGAGATGGACTCGATGAATAATGAAACAAGCTGCGGTTGTGATTGGACAATCCCTCCCAAGCCACTTGGGCGAGGAGCTTCACTCGTTACCACCTGGGGCGGGATGGGCAGACAGGTGAAGCAGCAGGACCTTCGACATTGCAATGGCCCAGAAAGGTGTGAGGAGGGGAGGGGAGGGGAGGGGGCAACGCCTGACACCATCACGGAGACAGGAGGGAATCCAAACAATGGAAGGGCTAGAACTTTTGCTGCAGCACAGTTCTCCAAGGGACTGAGTTCTCGTGTGGCATCGTTAGGAAGAGGCATCAACAGTCCGATATCACTCCCCAGGACTGTACATCCTCGGGACAGCAGGGGACCACTGTGTCATAGCGTGGCCTTCGGAAGGACTTGTGGCAATGATCACTGCCCAACTTCCACACAGTGCCCAACCAGGCCCAGTAGTATGTAGATCGTTACATTCCTGTCCGTCATGGGGCATCACCAGTGGGTCAAGGTGGTTGTGACCTTCCCTCGATGCCACACCCGCCACCGATACAAGTCAGTAAATTTAATGTGTCAGCATCATCGGATTGGTTCTGTCAGCTTCACCCAGACAGGCCACCTTCTGGTCTCCAATCTGCTCAGCGTGTTACAGCTGGGCTGAGGGAGTTGGCGGCCGGCACCACGAGAGCAATCCCGAGTGCGCGTGACTGAGGGGGAAGAGCAGCCATCTCTCCAAGAAGTAGAAACACCAGAACTCATCACACTCTCCCCCTTCACAACGCAGCTGAAGACACCCCCACCTTCTCTGGCGGGGTGGGAGTCATGGTTAAGGTGTTGGTGTGACCCTCCTAATGAGCAGCTGAAGAGATGGGTTTCTCGTCCTCCCTCCCATTATTTCTGGAACTGAAGAACCCCTGCCTACACCTCCCACCTTGCCAAAGGGACGGATGTCAGCTCTTTAATAACAAAGTGCTGGAGGAACTCAACAGGTCAGGCAGCATCTTTGGAGAGGAATAGACAGTCGACACTTCAGGCTGAGACCCTTCCATCAGGACTCACCTGCATTCATCTATTACCTGCCAGCTCCTGGAGTCTTCCACCTCCTTATCCTGGCTTCCTTCCCTTTCCTTTCCAGTCGGGTTGAAGTCTTAACCGAAAATAGACTGTTCATTTCTCCCCGTGGATACTGCCTGACTTGCTGAGTTCGTGTGTCTCTGTGCGTCTCGGGTTTCTAGCATCTGCAGAATCTGTAGTATCTTGAGTAACAGGAAGTGCTGAGGGTCAGAGTTTGCAACAGGTCAAAGGTCTCTGACCTGTGGGAAGGGACATGGGCCCGTTTGGTTTTTACCTCGTCAATCCAGAGACCGGAGCAGGAGTTGTTGACGTGGTGGGGCAGTGGGGAACAACCTGCAGAGGAGCAGGAACAAATTAAACAGACCCAGGACAGAATTCCACAGCGTCTGCTTTTCTCAAGCAAAGCTCTGGAACATGGCCGTTTGCCATGACGGATGTCCGATGCCCCCTTCACCAGTGGTGACGGGAAGTGCTGGGATGGACAGCGGGTCGAGGGAGGAAGGATCAGTTGTCACAAGGCGATGGCCACTGCTTCCCGTCAGCCGGACGCGGAGGAGGCATCCAACAAGGATCCCGCATCCCGTTAGAGACCTGGCACACTGAAAACCAGAGCCCACAGCACCCAACTACGACGTGGATTCCGGAGAATCGTGTTGCATTCTGGGCCCAGTGATACCACAGTACTTCAGGCTGTGGAAAAGCTCAGGTAATGACCAGAAGCTGGCGGACTAATTGCTTGGTTCTCAACTGATCAGGATTAGAACCAGAGATGGGGGGAGGACTGGGTGGGAACAGTGAGGGGTTTGCTTGGGGGGGGAGGGGTTTCACAACCCCCAGCAGATGGGTCCTATCCACACAGGACTGAGGAGAACCCAGCTTTTGACAACTGCTGGATATCCTCAGGACACCAACAATGGCCCTCTATATGGATCATGGGAGGATAATGGCTGTCCAACAAGGTCACGTCAGGGAGGAAGGGCAATAATAAAAAAAATAAATCAGAGCTTGGGTGATGGGAAAGAATGGAAATGGGAGATGATATGGAGAAAAGACAAGGCACCATAGTTAAGGGCACAGCTTTAGAATGAATCCAACTAAAGGGCATGGAGACTAGGAAGGAGGCAAAACTTGCTGGGTAAATCATTAAAGCATTAACTAATGTCTCCAGGGATATGACCCGACCTTGGGGAAATGGCGCTTCTAAGCTCGAAAGATCAGCAGCCACAAACCCACTGAGCTCAGCTGTAACCAGGGCAAAAAAATGGGGGGTTTATATATTGAATACACACACTACAATTTCAAATTTCTCATGAAAATTTAGACAACTAAAGTGTACTCTCAACAATAGATTTACCGCACAAAGTAGTTTACAGTACTTGTTAGGCAGAGACAAGGAAGACGACCTCTGGATATACATATGACACTTGCATAACAAGCATAGAACACTGTAGCAGCTTTCAATAACAGATGGCCGGCTTCTCTGGGATTGCAATGATTCCTGTTACCATGGATAGTGGGACCTTAGGCTGGAGATCAGAGCTTCGTCAGTTGTCTAATGGTAAGAAAATAAATCTTCTGCTGTCCTTTGCATCTCGACTTTACCAATCTCCCTCCCCCCAAACCCCGTCTTTGGTGATCCAACTGCTCTCCATCCCATGTCCAAGGCTTGTGTTGACACAGCCTTGCACTGTCCCACTCACCCCCACCCCCCCCCGCTCTTACCCGATGCCAGTCTGGCTTACGGGGCACCCATGGTTGGCACAGTTAGATTGGCATGTTACCATCATCCAACATTCACCAGGTCTCCAAGATTGCAGCTCGTAACCAGAAGAGATGCTGGGGTGGGGGGCAGTGTGTGGTAAAGAGAGGGGGAAATAAATAAAAAAAAAACTTCAACGGATTTCAGAAAGGCTCCCGACTGCAGCCTGGGACTCGCAGGGGTTCACATCCATCAACCCAACTGCTCATTGTCAAGGAACCCTTTTCAACAGATTGACAAAATTCAGACCCACAGATCTCCAGGAGACCTTGCCCAGTCAGAGGGGGTGGGGAGCTTGAACGGAACATCCCTGGTTACCTTCTGGCGTACAGTCACCAGCTCGGAACCGTCCGCCCCGTACGCATCAAGGACTCCGCCAGAAATTGGGGCAATGGTGTCAGGCACAGTCTTACCCTGTGCAGCCGCCTGTATCAGCTCGCCGATTGCTGGGAGGGATTAGTGGTCTGTGTTTTAGCTAAGAGCATTACATTGCTTCCACCAATATCCAGTCAAACAGCAGAAAGAATCGGGAATCGTCAGTGAGAGGGGTATGATTCCTAACTTTTGCTTTGTGAAACAGATCTGAAAGATGAACAGAGGCAAATCCTCGGTTACTACTGCAAGAGGAGTTAGTGTACCATTGTCAACACACCCAATAACCACACCGTGTTTGGAGTAAGTGGGACAAATCCACCCCACCCGGGGATGGGTGATGCAATGACAACACTTCGGGACCCATCGGCAACGAGAAAATGTTGAACGCAACAACCCTTGGACGTGAAGGAAACCCCTCCCGAGGAGAGGAGGTGAAAACCACCTGTTCTTTGGGATGTTACAGCACGGCACAGATCAAAACCACCCCCCCCCCCGCCCCACCAATCCTAAACCTCAACCCCAGATTGCCTGGCAGGAGAACAGGGAGGGTTTGCAAAGTCCAGGGAAGTCGGCCATTGACATTTACAGAAATCACACACACACACCAGTGCTGAGTTAATCATAGAAAGAGCCAGCCTTAGAACAATGACTTCAAGTATTACATTCTGTTCACGGCCTACAGCCCCCCCTTCACTCAAAAGGCATACCTTGTGTTTTCAGATAATATACATCAGTGCTAAGCCTATGAACTGCAGGCACTGACCATCTCTAGGCTCTGCACAAACTACAATAAATTGCTTAAAGTGCTTAGAGTCAGTAATACAAGTTCTACAACTTTACAATACTAGATGCTAAATACATTCGTTTCCATTAAGAGAATTCTGATTATCCAAATGCTTTGGCCCCAAATAGATTATAAAACTTACCAGCCTGGTTATAACCCAGACCAGTCCTTCCCCAACCCGGGGAGCACCGACCACCTCGACCAGAGGACCCCCAAAGGCTGGGAGCCATTCAGCCCATCTTCACTGTGCTGGGACACACACAGAAAAGGGCACGGTTCGGCCACGCATGTTTGGGATGGCCAAGCCAATTTTGGTTCCCTTTACTCGGTCCAGATTCATGAGGTGAAGACCCAACTCCCACACAACCCTCCCCACCTCACCAAAAGAGAAGAAAAAAGGCAGCTTTGTCACTTTAAGCAGTGAAAAGACAACAGGCAGAACAACTGGTGTAGTCTCTACGACGTGCTCAATCACCACGGTGCTATTAGATCCCGACACAGCATACAGTCAGTCATTATAATATCCCGTACTCAAAACAGAACTGATTCCCATTGGTAACTCCTTCCAGCTATAGATTTTCAGATGTGAACAATGTAAATCTAACAGTAATTCAGTTTCACACCTTGCAGGGGAATACAGTTCTCTGACAAGCAGCCCCGACTGCCCAGGACAACGTCTCAGAACTAACTCCAACAGAAACAACAGAACCTCATTCCAACGTGTCCCTCCGCAATTCATCCACCTCGCTGCCACTGCCCACTCATCTACCTCTCAGGGGGTACTTCCTTAACAAGAACAGAATAGTGGCGCAGTGGGTAGTCACTGCTTCGATCCCGACCCCAGGCACTGTTGGTGTGGAGTGTGTGCATCCTTCCCGTTACCGTGTGGGTTCCTCCCCCTCCCCCCCAAGCTAACACTCCATATCCTAGAGACGTGGATTAGCCTGTTACTGAAAATGGGAAGAAATTAATGCAGAACCAATGGAGAAAAAATAAACCTGGGGGATAGGACAGATGGGAGTGCTCTGAGAGTTAGTACGGACTGTGCAGGCTGAACGGTTTCTTCATGTCACATATGACACTGAGCGGATCCCTAGGGCTGACACTGATGTGGCCCCTTGGGGAAATGGTCTGTGGGAGTACAAAGTGGGGGGCTTTTTTTGGGGAAGGGTCAGAATGTGGGCTGGAAATGAAAGGTCTCTGAAGAGGAACATATCTGGGATCGAGTAAAGAAAAAAACAATACAGGCATGGTACAGGTTCGAAAATCGCTCAAACATTACCAGAGAATATATTTCAAAAGTGCTTCACTAGCTTATTTTAAACAGAAAGGGACTAGTCCCACTGCAAAAGAAATCCAGACTTTCCTGTGAAAAGGGGGCAGGCGTTTTCACTGACGAGAAACAACCCCCCACCACTTCCACCCCTTCTCAGTGGGGTTATTTACAGGGTTTGCTTCTTTCCTGCCCTTCACTAGGACCGAGACAAACACCAGCCCCACCCTAGACCAACCAGCAAGGACAGTCAACAGCAGGTGGGACACACCCCAATAAATCATCTGTGCCGACCACTGATCACTGGTCCCTCCACACGGGCAAAGGGGGAAGGAAAAGCTCAGACAGATTAGACATCCCTCACCAACTTCCAAAGTCTGAGCCACGGGGTTTCAGAGGAAGAGTTGTACGACTGAGGAGATGGGATTATTGAACCTGGAAACTAAGGATTGGCTTAACTGGACGTGTTTAGGTTTGACACACACTAAAGTGTAAAGTCCTGCTGGATACCTGAACCAAAGTGGAACATGTTGGACAATGGGTCAGGCAGCGTCTGTGGAGAGAGAAGCAGCTAACATTTCAGCGAATGAACCCGCCTTCCACAGTAACTTTTCCTCTGCACTGAGGCTGCCCGCATATTCCGATATTTTCATAAATGGACAGTTCCTCATCTTCCTTTGGTTAGATCTGGGATTCCCAACCCAGGGTCCACAGACCCCTCAGTTAATGGCATACAGAAAAGGTTGCGAAGCCTCGAGTTAGATCTTTCTGCGATCTTCAGGAAGGTTTCACTCACACGTGGTATCGATGGGAGAGGGTGGGAGGGGCCTGCTTCCTCCACCAAGTTGTGAAGTAGGAACCAAGGAGGTCAGTCACTCCCAGACGTGCGTGCTATACACAGTCTGGGCAGACAGAGCGACCACAGAACTTGGATCCCCTCAGGACCCCGGAGGGAATGGGCCATTTCCGTGTGCTTCTCAGCAGTCAGGAGGGGCGAAGTCAGTGTGCCTGTCATCGGCAGAAAAGAAGGTTCAAAAGCAGCTGGTGAGAAGAGTGATTTTGTGCGTCTACTGTGTCCAAGAACTGGGGATTAATTTCTACACTTCTGTTGCTATGATTTCCTTCATGGCACCTCAAGGCTGTAGCCTGTCCTCTCCTTCCAAAACCGGGGGAGAAGAATCCTTTCCATTCCCACTCTCAGTACCTCCGGCATGCCCTAGGTTCCCAACAAACTCAAAGGAGAGTCCAAAGAGACAGACCTGCTCTTGTCTCTCAAGGAAAGACCCAAGAGTGGGGAAGAGAGTGAAGTTCAAACACCACGTCACCTCCCTGTGGAAGGCACCACTCCCCTACAGTTCATCACTCCACCTCAAGTGCAAGCACAACCACCTCAGGAAACTGGGGGCACACAACACAAACTTCGGAGAAATGGCGCTCGGTCACTCTCAACCCTTCGTTCAGTTTTCCTGGCTCTCAAGTAAAACATTGGCGGGGAAGAATCAGACCCTCACTCGTGGAGCAGATGAATCTGAAATTGTTCCCCCCCCCCCCACAGACACACACGAGGAACTGAGGCTGCCAAGAGCTTCATCAGGCCATTGTAGCTGGGATCATTTCTCCCCGTCCCAAAACGACACTCCTCCCTCCAACATCAGACTGAACTTCCCACCACCTGACCACCAACATCACCACCGAGCATTAAGTAACCTCGAGTTAGCTGCAGTGTGCCGGTTTTCAACAATAAACTCTAGCCTTCCCCATCCCATTTCCACAGGTGCCTCCTGAAGTCTGGCAAAGTGCCCCACCTGATGAATTGGCTTCCTTTCCCAGGCCTCAGGGATGTGACTGCACTTTGACAGCACCAGGAGAGGCCTTCCCTTCCCCCTCCTCCTCCCCCCCCCCATACACACCAGGCAATGCCCCATCCCCACCCCCCCAACCCCACAAACACAAAGAGTGGGAACACTCCCCTCAATAGAGGCTGAGTCATGGACCCAGGAACTCAGGGCCCACCAGGAGAAGCCAGGAACTTTTCCAACTGCTTGACACCGACGTCTTGGGAAGGAGGGGACAGACAACTCAAACCACCCATGGAGTTTTGGACAAGCAGCTCTCGGTCACTCTCACACCCTTTGGTCAGTTTCCTGCGGTCTTCAAGTAAAAAACACCAGAGAGGAGAATCAGGCACACGCCAGCTGGGTAGACAACCCCGGACAACACACAGCCGGCTCACACTGTTCCGCCTGGGAACACCAACAGCCCATCTCCCAGCTTGTACATTCATTGTCAGTCGCTGAACACCCCACCCACACACACACACAAAAAGTCAGTCACCTAACACCTGTAACAGTGAATTTCTATAAAATTTAAAGTGCTCGCATGTCAGATAGAGGGACCACAATGGGCTTTGCAGCATTTTTGCAGTTCACAGTATTCGCTGAATAAATCCCGATCATCGGACGTTTGCAGGCTAGCTTCCTTCAACAGCGAGTCTCAAACTGAACAGAGGGGGCAGTGGGAGTGTCTCACGGTCACAACCCATCCCTGGCCCCCCCGCGCAACCTGTGCCTCCCTTGCAGACTGACTGCTCCAGAAACAATCGGCGCATCCAACATCTGGGGGCGGTATTCTGGGAGGGGGGCTTTTGTTCTGGAAATCTTCATACCAAAGGCAACAGGACAGAAGAGAGAGCTGGGGAGCGAGTTCGGAGGAAAGCTGACGCTTTCTGGAGGGCTTAGCATCTGAAGCTGGAATATTTCAGAGACAAACGCACCCAGAGCATTCCTCAACACCTGCCAGAGCGACTGCTGCGCGCACACGAGGCCCCTCGCCACGTTTTGTCAGGAGAATCCATTGAAGCAGGAGCTTGGGCTGCCCACACTAGGCCACCGACTTCCAGTTCTCCTCCTCATTCTGGACGTCACCTCTACCTCAAAACCATCCTGGGGGATCTCACTTCCTTCTGGTTCCTTGCCAACTCGGCCTGGGAGGGGCTAAAAGAGAGGCATGTGGAGGGGGCTGAGTGGGGAGGGGGATGGAGAAGCAAGGTTATCAGGAGGAAGGCCAGCACGACAAGCACACCCTCCCACAAAAGGAAAAATAAAGGCTGGCAGCAAGTAGATGGACGCTGAGGGGAGGGAGGACGTCTTCTCCAGCAATCAAGTCCCCGCCTTGTCGCTGTTTAATTAGACCACGCTCTCATAGCACAGATTCCGGGCAGAGGGTAACAGGTCAGCTCAGGCTGCTGCCAAGTTCTCCCGCCGACGCCTTCTCCAGCACCTCATTTACGAACTCTGACGTCTGCCCTGCCACCGATCGCCCTGGAACACAAAGCAACAGGCTTAGGAGCGTCTGGGACAGCGGCCGCCCAGCACCCCGGTGGCAGGCCGGCGGTGAGAGCGGAAAGAGATTCCCACTGAATGTGGGTTTGTGGGAAGGAGCGGCCCCATTCGGTTAGAATCTGACCTCTGTGCTGACGCCCTACACCTCCCAGGACCCAGGTCCCATCCCGGACTCCGGTGCTGTCTGTGAGGGGTTTGCACGTCCTCCCCGAGACCCCAGGGTGCTCCAGTATTCTCTCACATCTCAAAGGGGCTGTACGTGAGAGGAGGAGTTGACTGAAACGGGGGCAGAATAGGCAGGATCAATGTTACACTGGTGTAATTGTCCAGTGGGGATGTGTAAAAGGATGACGTGACCTTGTTAATTAACTATTTCCAATATTCAGTCCCCCAAAATTTTCTTCCCCCGACACCCCTTGGATCGTTTTCTCCGCAGCGAGGCTAACGGAGATACAGCACGGCATCAGGGCCCCTCTGACCCAATGAGTCCCCGACCCCATCCAATGAACACCTACGTCTTTGGAATGTGGGAGAAATCCGAGCCCCCACACGGTCACAGGGAGAACGTACAAACTCCTTACAGGCAGCCGTGGGAGCTGAATGCCGGTCGCTGATGCTGTAACAGCGTTACACTGGCCGCTACGCTACCGCGTCACCCATGAGGGAAAAAGAGAGAGTGCAGTCAGAAGCTTTTTCCCGGGGTGGAAACCTCTAATATCAGAGGCTACAGGTCTAAGATGAGAGAGGGGAAAATTTGGAAAGTGAGAGGGAAATGTCTAATACTAGGCTGAAGACAAGAGAGGGAAAGGTTAAAAGGAGACTTACAAGCTTCTTAACACTAGGAGTATTAGATGCCTGGAATATGGTGCCAGGAAGCAGATAGGGCAACAGTGTTTAGGCATTCAGACAGGCAGGAAATAGCGGGATGTAGACTACGTGCAGACGGGATTAGGTCAAACTGCACACAGGGGTATAGATAGGGTAAACGCAAGCAGGCGTTCCCCCACTGAGGTTCGGTGAGACTAGAATCAGAGGTCACGGGGCTAAGGGAGAAAGGCGAGATGCTTGAGGGGGATCTTGGTATGAATGTGGAACGAGCTGCCGGTGGAAGTGGTGGATTGGGTTTGATTGCAACATTAAGAAGCTTGAGTAGGTACAAGGATGCGAGGGGTATGGCGGGTTACGGTCCAGGTGGGGGGGGGCGGGGTTTGAAGGGACTAGGCAGAATAATGATTCAGCACAGACTGAATGGGCTGAAAGGCCTGTTTCTGTGCTGTGGCACTTTGACATGAGGGACAGCACAGATGGGTGGGCCGAAGGGCCCATTCCTGAGCTGCATCTTTCTATGTTTCAGTCTCCGCAGATGCCTCCTGACCAGCTGAGTGTTTCCCAGTTATCTGGGGTGTTTGGCTTTCCCAGTTTGATCCCGACTGCCCCCCTCTCCCCCCCACCCCCAGGCGAGCAGAGTGTGGCACCGCCCTTACCGATGGTGTCTCTCAGCAGCATCTGCAGTTTCTCAGTCATGCTCCCCCCCTCCGACCCATCACTGCTCTCCACCCTCTGCACAATCTGCCGCTTGATCGCCACAATCACCTGGAGCAAGTTATCTGCGTGAGGGAAAGCAGGAAACGCAAGTCACACCGACAGGCAGCCAACAATATTCCAAAGCAGACCAGGAGAGAGGGATAAATCCACCCTACAGGAAACAATGTCCTATAAAGCCTCAGCATTGTCTCCTCGTCTTTGAAGACCATAAAACAGAGGACCTCAAAAAGACTAGTTATTCACTTCTTAATTTGGACAGTTTTATAAGGTGTGGAGACCTTTTCTTGAATATTTTCATAATTCTTCTTTAGGGTAAGTTTTTGTACGCTACAATCCATTACTTTCAGCTTTTTTTAAAGTTATACTTCTTTTGTTGTGAATTACATTATACTTTTGGCAGTTGGCATTATACTTTCTTTTTTCCTATATATATATATATATTTACAGCTCTCTGGGGTTGAATGCTCCGATTTTTTTTTCTTTTATATGCAGAAATGGTTGGCCTGGGTTTTTTTTCCAGTGGGAGGTTGGGGTGGATACTAATTTTACATAATTCTCTTTTGGGTGCTTTTTCTTATTGTTAGGAATTACATATTGGATTTGTTTGTTTCGCACTGTATAAATCTCCATTTTGTTGATGGGTTATCTCTCCCTAGTTTCACTGTAGAAATGCATTAAAAATTAATTAAAAACATAGGAGCAGTCAACCCACCATTCCATCATGGCTGATTTATTATCCCTCTCAATCCCATTCTCCTGCCTTCTCCCCATAACCTTTGACACCCTAATCATGAACCTATTAACCTCCACTTTAAATATACCCAATGACTTGGCCTCCAAAGCAGTACGTGGCAATGAATTCCACATATACACCACCCTCTGGCTAAAGAAAATCCTCTCTTCTCGGTTCCAAAGGGACATCCTGCATGTGGACTCCCGACCTTCGCACCTGCGATTTCTGAATCCACACCACACCCCACCCCTCACCACTCCATTTGGAAAATAAACGGCTTGCTTCCACACTATTCTACACTACAGCGCTAGAATAGGACCAATCTTGGTCTAAGGATTGTCACACACTGTCTGCCACAGAAAGTAGACTGAGGTCATGATGAGGTCAACGGCAATCTTATTGAATGGGATAGTAGGCTTGAGGGGCCGAAAGGCTAGCTCCCACTTCCAATTTCTCATGAGTTTATAACCAGCGCGGTTTACAGCGAGGGGGTGGTCTCCACCCGCAAGTCCGTCTCTGGCCGGTGGCCCTGGGTAGACACTCACCGTGCTCCGTATTGAGCCCCCAGAGTTTGATTTTGTTTGCTTCATGCTGGGCTTTCTTCTTTAACCTGCAGGCCCTGGAGGGTTGAGGAGAAAATGGAGGGTGAACAGTGGAACGCCAACGACACATCCTCACCTCTTCTGTGAAAGGCTACAGAGGCAGGCAAGCAATTAACACTATACCATACACACACAACACTGGAGGTCAGGCAGTATATACGGAGAGGAATAAGCAGTCGATGTTTAGTCAGTCAGTTAACAAATTTATCCAATACAATGGTTAACTTGCATACAGTCCTGTAAGTGAACTCATGGAGGGGTATATTTAGGATAACCGCAAGCAAGCTTTTTCCACTGAGGTCTGATGAGACTACAACTAGAGGTCACAGGTCAAGGATGCAAGCCGAGATATTTAAGGGGAACACGAGTGGAAACTTCGCTCAAGAGCATCGTGAGTGTGTGGAATGAGCTGCCAGTGGAAGCGGTGGACGTGCGTTCAATTTCAACATTTAAGAGGAATTTGGGTAGGTACATTAATGGGAGCGGTATGGAGGACTATGGTCCAGGGTAAATTAATAGCTCGGCACAGACTAGATGGGCTAGAGGACCTACTTCTGTGCTGGTAGCATTCTTTGACTCCATGACTGCGTAATGTTCTGGTTAAGATTTTTACTGCTGTGCTACAGGTATTTCATGTTAGCAGTTCTGTAAGAGCAGTCTGTTCAGTTTTCAGAATGCATGGGTTTTGGCTAAAAGGATAAGGGGCTATGATGTTCACCTCAAGAATGCTGTGTCAGCCAATCAGGATGGTGGAATCGGGACAGAGTTCGAGAGAGCGGGGTGGAGAGAGATTTGAAATGGACAGTGTGGCTTGCAGGTATTTTTTGGGCGGGAGTTGCGGAGAGGACAGGAGGGAAGACGGCTGAGGATGCCGTGGGAAGGAGCATCCCTATTGCGCACGGTGCTTTGTGCAGGTGAATGGCTCCAAGGAGGAAGGGTCAATACCCCTGAGAGAGACAGCCCGTTGCTTCAAGTGGATTTGGAGTGAAGATCCGAACGTGGTGTGTGCTTTCATGCAGAACTTGGGTCCAGCGAGTGAGTAAACAGACAACTTCAAGATGAGCTGCAACTTTATGTGCACATTTGGATTGGTTGAATTGTAATGAGTTCTTTTATTTTTCCCCTTTTCTTTTTCCTACTAACTGTTTGATAAAGCTGAAGTTTGTAAGCACACTTTCTTTTTAAGTTTATGCGGTATACGATTTGCTTTTTCTTGCTGACTGACAATTGTGTATGGGCAGTAATTACACAACAAGACACTACTATTTACGAAAGGTGGCTTTCACACCGCTGGGTCCTGTGACTGTTAGTGGGGGCCAGCAATGAGCCAAGTTTCCATTTGAGCCTAGTGCGGGGGCTGAAATATTTCAAAAATTTGTAGTTTTTGTATATTCACACACAATGTTCTACGAGTCACAAATTTAAATCAATTCCAAAGAATCAAATATTCAACGTGCGCCCTTCACTTTGTTGACAGCCAACACTGGCGCTCCACAGGGAGGTGTGCTTAGCCCACTGCTCTACTCTCTCTACACCCATCACTGTGTGGCCAGGCACAGCTCAAATACCATCTGTAAATTTACAACCGTTGTTGGCAGAATCTCAAATGGTGACGAGAGGTCGTACAAGAGCCTGATACACCAGCTGGTTGCGTGGTGTCGCAGCGCAACTTTGCACCCAACGTCAAGACCAAAGAACTGATTCTGGACTTCAGAAAGGGTAAGACAGGGGAACACACACTAATCCTCAGAGGGATCAGAAGTGGAAAGAGTGAGCAATTTCAAGTTCCTGGGAGTCAATATCTCCGAGGATCAAACCTGGTCCCAACATATCGGTGCAGCTATAAAGAAGGGAAGACAGTGGCTATATTTCATTAGGACTCTGAGGAGATTTGGTTTATCACCTAAAGCACATGTAAGTTTCTACAGATGGACTGTGGAGAGCATTCTGACTGGCTGCATCACCATCTAGTATGAGGGAGAAGGGGTAGCTATTGCACAGGATCGAAGTAAGTTGCAGAGAGTTGTTAAATTAGTCAAAGTGTGCCGGGGGGGGTGCATGTGCGCGTGTGTGGTGCTTGCGCACGCAGACGTAAATATATTTACTGTAATTTGTTTTTTCTCTCTATTATTATATATTGCAGTGTACTGCTGCCGCAAAGTTAACGAGTTTCACGACATATGCCGGTGATATTAAACCCCGAGTCTAAAAGATGTGATGGATTGTGACACCGTGTGATGTAATTAGAGCTAATTATTGCCTATATTCCAGATTCTGCAGTAGATTATGTCCACAAAATTAGTCCAATGCTGAAAGGTCTCGGCCCAAAACGTCGACTGTTTACTCTTTTCCATAGATGCTACCTGGCCTGCTGAGTTCCTCCAGCATTTTGTGTGTGTTCCTATGCAATCGTTATTTTGTTCTGCTGAATATTGTGGGCCTGCTATGTTGGTGAAGGGAAGTGTGGTGACACTTGTGGGCTGCCCCCAGCACATCTTTAACTTGTGTTGGTCGTTAACACAAACAACAGATTTCACTGGATGTTTTCACGTTCATGTGACAAATGAATGAATCCTAATCTGGTTTAATACACGATTTAATATCTGCACGAGAAATTATATCAGCTATAATTAGACCAGGTGCATGGATCAGCAAGGTTCAGAGTGACGTGGGTCAAACACAGGTAAATGGGACTAGTGTAGTCAGTCATCTTGGTCAGCTTGGAGGATTGGGGCTGAAGGGCCTGTTGGATGCTGTAGGACTCTGGGAAAAGATCAGAACATACAAGATAATCCCAAATCAATGAATCTGAAACTTTAAACCTGTCTCTTGCTAGTACCATGGCCCACATCATCAGGTTGAGGACAGATATGACCCTTCAACCATCAGTTTTCTGAACCAGCGAGGATAACTTCACTCACCTCCACACTGAACTGATTCTACAATCCAGAGACTCACTTTCAGGTACTCTTTACAACTCACATTCTCAGTATTATTTTATTTGCTCAGTTTGTCTTTTTTTTGCACATTCTCTCCTTCACATGTTCTACCAGTCTGTTGTCACCAGCACAATCTTCTCTGTGGTGGTGTGCTGGGGCAATGGCATCAACATGGGTGATGCCAACAGGCTCAATAAACTGTTTAGAAAGGCTGGCTCTGTCACAGGAGTCAAACTGGACACACTGGAGGCTGTGGTAGAACAAAGGACCCTACGGAAAATCCTGGCAATTCTGGACAATGTTTCTCACCCTCTGCGTGCCACCTTGGCTGAACAGAGGAGCACTTTCAGTAATAGACTAACACAACTGCACTGCTCCAAAGAGCGGTATATGAGGTCATTCTTACCCTCGGCCATTAGGTTCTAGAATGAGTCAACCTATCGCTGGGGAAGTGATAACAGAAGGGGGGTTAAGACTGTTTGATGCAACTTATTTTTTATTCTTTCTTACTTCTCTTTTAATATTTATATATCTGTGCACTTGTAATGCTACTGTGACACTGTAATTTCTTTTGGGATCAATAAAGTATTGGTTATTTGTCAGTCTTTGCTAATGTATAGTTTTTAAAATAAATTCTAATGTATTCTTTACTTTTCCTGTAATTGTCTTCAAAGAAATGATTTTTTAAGGTAGCATATGGTGTCACATAGGATACTTTGATAATAAATTTACTTCAAACTTTGATGGTGAGAGACACCTTCAGAAGATTGCTGTTACTGACACCCCTGTGATCTTTAGCAAAAAAGCCCAAGGACCTTCTGCAGCAGCCCAAGGAAGGAGAAAGGGCATTGAACTGGAACAGCAGCCCCAACAACTGCCCTGAAGTGGTCTCCTGGATCTCCCTGCTTAAAAACCCCGGAGTGGCCGGGACTCGAGTTGTCCGTCTTTGAGTGGCGACTACGAGCCACCAAGTTGAGGTTTACACCTCAGTGTAATACAGGAGTTGTGCCAAATCGAAGTCCCTTTTGGCTATTTTGGGTCAGGGACAAGGGCAGGAGTTACACCTGTTACAGTGGATCAGTGGCACAATAGTGTAATGGTCAGTGTAACGCTTCACAGCGCCAGCAATCGGGAGATCAGCGATCAACCCCCGTTGCTGTCCGTGAGAAGTTTACACTCTCTCTGTCACTGGGTCTCCACTGGGTTCTCTTGAATCCTTCCTCTTTCCAAAGATTTACAGGTTCGGGGTTAGTCGTTACGGGCATGTGATGTTGGCGCCGGGAGTGTGGCAACACTTGCGGGCTGCCCCCAGCACACCCTTGCACAAGAACTAACCAGCACCCGAGTCAGAAAACAAAATAATCCCGAGTGTGGGGTGGGAAGAGAAACTACAGCAGCTTCTCCCAACCATAGCAGGGCAGGCTCACCAGAAACGCAGTTAGTGGAGGATAGTTACTAAAATTCTGTGCTTCAGTTCAATCTGTCACACATCATATGAAGTCTGTAGAATCACCAAATATAATTCTGTCAGATGACTCCAAACATCACCGACACTCAATGAAAATCCACTCTCAGGTTAAATAGGAGCAGAAACGGGCCATTCAGCCCATCAGGTCTACTCCACCTTTCCATCAAGGCAGATTCATTCTCCCTCTCAATTCCATTCTCCTGCCTTCTCCCCCATAACCTTTCAAGCCCTTACTAATCAACGACCTATCAACCTCTACTTGAAATATACCCTTTGACTTGGCCTCCACAGCCGTCTGTGGCAACGGATTCCACAGATTTTCCTTCTCCTGGCTAAAGAAGTCCCTCCTCATCTCTGTTCTAGGCCTTTCAATGTTCAATAGGTTACACTTGCTGTTTTCCACAAGAGCTATATCTGAGGGGTGAGAATTGAAATATTCACAGAAAGAAAGCGCAAAAGAAGTCGGGGAAGGTGAAGCGCGTGCCTGCCAAACAACAATCTACCGACAGTGCTGAGCTGATTAGCGGGCTGGAGGTTATTTACCTAGAGGCCAGTTTATTTTTCTCCTTTCTGGATCGCGGCCTGGCGTTCATCGGCAGTTCACTCACTGGCCGGAGATCATCAATTACCTTTTTCAGCTTCTTCAGTTCGTCTCCGATGAGAAGCAGCTTGCGCGGGTTGGGAGTTAGGTCGTCGACATCGGTGCGGCGCGACTTTTTCGCCAATCTCCGCCCTGGATTTCAAGGACAAAAGAGAGGCCAGGTGGGCGCGGCGAACGAGAAGGGAGAGTGGTTCGCGAGAATCCCAAGTTATCTCCCCTCCCCCCGCCCCCACCAGAATTCAGAATGGGAACGGGATAACACAAGGGAAACAGGACACGAGGAGAGATGGAGGTGCTCAGTGCGAGGGGGCAGATGTCTGACAAGCAGAGATATGCTGAGAAAAAGGCCAATACAGTGATGTAGCAGTTAGCATTACGTTTTACAACACCAGAGATCGAGGTTCACTCCCATTGCTATCTGCATGGAGTTTGTACATTCTCCCCGTGATCTGCAGGTGTCCTCCGATTTCCTCCCACGTTGTAAAATTATACGGGTGTGCTACGTTGGCGCAGGAGCGTGCTTTCCCCAGCACGCCCTTGGATTGTGTTGGTCATCAACACAAACGGTGCATTTCACTGTATGCTTCGTGCACAGCTGACAAATAAAGTTACCCATTTCAACTGGGAAAAAATTAAAAACACTAAAAACTGGGAGATTAAGAGAGCCCTGAGGAATAAAGGCCTCACAGTCAGGGCACTGAGTACAAGAGCTGGGGGTGTTACAGATGGCAGTTTGAGGCATGGAGGATTGTCTAAAGTTTCGGTCCCACACTACAGGAAGGATGTGGCTGAGTCAGAGAGAGAGTGTAGAGGAGATTCACCGGGATGTTGGCTGGAATGAAGGACTTTGGTGGTGGGGAGAGGTTCAATACGCAGGGTTTGTTTTCCCTGGAGAGAAGGCTGACCGGAGATGAGGTATAAAAGATGACGAGAGCCACAGATAGGGTAGGGTCAGAAACGCTTTGCTATATAGGAGTGTCAAAAACACGAGGGAAAGCTTTTAAAAAAAAACTAACCCAGGAAGCGTTTGATATCTGGAACTCGCTTCCAGAGGCAAAATAAGATACAGTGACAAGAAAGAGGTGTCTAGACCAACACTAGTCAAGAAGCAGGAGGAGATGGTCTCAGAGGGGAACCTGTGTAAATGGGCAAAAATGTCAGCATAGATGTGATGGGCTGAATGGCCTGTTTCTGGGGGTCTGTATGACTCTTAGTCACACCAGATAACAGCAAATTACAACCATTATACAATCCGACTCCAAGTAACCTTCTGAGTGCTTTTACAAGCAGCTGAAGAGACAGACCACTTTCTCATAATATTAGGTTTGGTAGAATAGATTTTAAAATACCTCTATTTTCATAGATTTATTTATCACTTCAGGCAAGACTTTATAAATAACATTACTAATCCTGGAACAAATGGGGTTTCAAAAATTGAATTGGTTTTGTTTTATTTTTGCCATTATTAATTGAAAGCTTTCAGGAGAAAAGCATTCATTACATCCCAGAAGATATTTACCTGATATTAACATCTCAAAAAGAGAGGCAGTGATGTACACTGGGTTTTACAGTGATATAATGATGTATGAAAATTCCTCAAAATTGGCTGCACAGAAGCCAATAAGGTCGGGACTCCGGAGCACAGAAAGACTTGAATAGTCAAAGATAACCAGTACCATAGTCCATCTTGTGTTTACCTTGTCCGACGCCATTCTCCTTTTGGTAAACATTACTGGGCAACGTGGAGGAGTCCCACTCAGAGGGCTGCAGGGTACGTTCTTGCTTGCTGGGCGTGCTGTGGCTATCGCTGTACTCCCAGAAATAACGCCGCTTCAGTCTCCTAACGCCCGTTTCCGAGGCAACGTCAGCAGAAATCTCTTGTTCGTTTCCTGAAAAAGATTAATGAATGCACAAAGGGTGACTTATCCTTAAATGGACTAATTCACTGCAGAGCTCACTCCGACAGAAACCAGTTTTATTCCTCTTCCTCTTTGACATTTCCACCTTTATATTCGCCACTTTATTACTGCGGGGGTGGGGGGGTAGAGAACCAGATCATACTATAATAACCAGATCATCAGGAACCGAACCATCTACTCTCTGGCAAACAAGACAGTTGGTCAGAGGCCCACATCAAGTTTAGGAACAACTACTTCCTTTCAACATTTGGCTTTTGGAACAACCAGCATTACATTACGGCTATGACTACTTTGCACTGCAATGGACTTTACTTTTGTTATGGAGCACAGAAAGAGGTTCTTTGGCCCACCTAGTCCATTCTGAATTGGTACTCTGCTTAGGCCAATCGATCTGCACCTGGACTACAGCCCTCCACATTACTCTCAACGACCAATCCAAACTTCTCCTTAATGTTGAAATTGAACCCACATCCACCACTTCCACTGACAGCTCTGTGCGAAGTTCCCCCTCAACTATT
This sequence comes from Mobula hypostoma, assembly GCF_963921235.1. Classification (NCBI taxonomy): domain Eukaryota; kingdom Metazoa; phylum Chordata; class Chondrichthyes; order Myliobatiformes; family Myliobatidae; genus Mobula; species Mobula hypostoma. The sequence goes on along the minus strand of NC_086115.1, from coordinate 15,526,285 downwards.
TCACCTTTCACCCCTAATCCATGACCTCTAGTTCGAGACTCACACAACCTCAGTGGCAAAAGCCTGCTTGCATTTACTCTATCTAAACCCCCTCATATTTTTGTATACCCAAATGCTTGGCGTTTATTCTTGTATAATCTATGTTTAATTTACGTTTTTCCTGCGAATGTTGTGTCTCTAACGCTATGCATTTGTGTTACTGCTACCGCAAGTGCGTTTTTCTATCAAACTTGTACATTTGGCACTGAACTTGAATTGACTTGCTAAGATCAATACTGAAGATGCAAGTCATCAGGGAAAATCAAATCAGTCCATGGCTGGAGTTGGGGGTGTGATCTTAGAACTAGATTATTCTGACGGCACTTCATCAACCTGACGTGGACTCTCTCTACAACTACTGCCTGCCCTGGGGAGCAATTCCAACATTTCAAGACAAGGGGAGGAATGTTTAGGGGAGTTGTCCGAGGTAGTTTTTTTTTTAAACTACATGGGTGCATGAAATGGTGTGCCAAGTGCGGTGATAAGAGGCAGATACACAAGACACTCTTAGATAGGATGATAGGAAAATGGAGGGAAGGGCTAGATTGATCTTGGAGTGGGATAGAGGTCAGCACAACATTATGGGCTGAAGGGCCCATTCTATGCCATTATTTAGAGATACTGTACAGCAATCTGACCAATGTGTTACAAAACCTCAGCATTATATTCCTGCTTTTATACTCTAGTCCTCTCAAAATGAATGCTAACATTGTAACTTGTCCTGCTTACCAGCTCCACAAACTGCAATTTAACCTTTAGAGTGCTCCCAAGTTCTATTGCATCTCATATTTCTAAATTTTCTCCCCATTTCGATAATAGTCTGTGGCTTTAGTCCTTCCACTAAAGTGCATGAGCCATCACACCTCCAGCTGTCCAAGTGCAGACTCCCAGCTTCCTCAACATTGCTGTCCCGCCACCTATCTTTTACCAGATATTATTTGGTTACTTTAAGCTTCTCAGCTATCTTAGCGAGATCTGAACTCCCTTGCATGAATGCTCGCCAACGTTTCCATTTCCTCTTCCCATACGATACCTTCACTAAACACCCCCCCCATCATGTTGAGATGACTAGAATGTAAAAGCAAGGAAGACACAAAGGTTGGGGGTGTTGTGGATAGTGTGGAGGGCTGTCAGAGGTTACAGCAGGACATTGATAGGATGCAAAACAGATGGAGTTCAACCCGGATAAGTGTGAGGTGGTTCATTTCAGTAGGTCAAATGATGGCAGAATATAGTATTAGTGTTAAGACTCTTGGCAGTGTGGAGGATCAGAGGGATCTTGGGGTCAGAGTCCAAAGGACATTCAAAGCTGCTGTGCAGGTTGACTCTGTGGTTAAGAAGGCATACAGTGCATTGGCCTTCATCAATTGTGGAATTGAGTTTAAGAGCCGAGAGGTAACGTTGCAGCTATATAGGACCCTGGTCAGACCCCACTTGGAGTACTGTGCTCAGTTCTGGTCACCTCACTGCAGGAAGGATGTGGAAACCATAGAAAGGGTGCAGAGGAGATTTACAAGGATGTTGCCTGGATTGGGGAGCATGCCTTATGAGAACAGGTTGACTGAACTCAGTCTTTTTCCTTTGGAGCGACAGAGGATGAGGGGTGACCTGATAGAGGTATACAAGTTGATGAGAGGCGTTGATTGTGTGGATAGTCAGAGGCTTTTTCCCAGGGTTGAAATGGCTAGCACGAGAGGGCACAGTGCTTGGAGGTCGGTACACAGGAGATGTCAGGGGCAAGTTTTTTTTTATTAACACGGAGAGTGGTGAGTGCATGGAATGAGCTGCTGGCGACGGTGGTGGAGGCGGATACAAAAGGGTCTTAAAAGAAAGAGCTCAGAAAAATAAAGGGCTTTGGGTAACCTTAGGTAATTTCTAAGGTAGGGACATGTTCGGCACAGCTTTGTGGACTGAAGGGCCTGTAATGTGCTGTAGGCTTTCTATGGTTCTATGTCTTGATGAGGGTTTATAAGGCATTGGTCAGACTGCACTTGGAGTACTGTGAGCAGCTTTGGAACCCATAACGAAGGAAGGACATACTGGCATTGGAGACTATCTAGAGGAGGTTCACGAGAATGATCCTGGGAATGAAAGGGTTAATGTGTGAGGAGCATTTGATGGCTCTGGGCCTGTACTCACTGCAATTTAGAAGAATGGGGTGGGATCTCATTGAAACCCAACGAATATTGAAAGGCTTGGATAGAGTGGGTATGGAGAGGATGTTTCCAATAGTGATCGAGTCTACAACAAGAGCAGAGTCACAGAATAGAAGGTTGTCCCTTTAGAACAGAGATAAGGAGGAATTTCTTTAGCCAGAGGGTGGTGAATCAGTGGAATTCATTACCACACATAGCTGTAGAGGCCAAGTTATTGGGTATATTTAAATCAGAGGTCTCAATTAGTCAGGGGCATCAAAAGGTTATGGGGAGAAAGAATGGGGTTGAGAGGGAAAATAAATCAGGCATGATGGAATGGTGGAACAGATTTGATGGGCTGATGGCTTAATTCTGCTTCTTGGTCTTATGGTCACGTGACTTCTGCACACTGCTTAGTGCTAATTTTACCCCAGGCCAGACTCAGCTCAGATCAACACTAATGGGGGGTTCAAACCAGTTGTACCTGCTTCAGAAAGGTAATCACTGAAGTCATCCTTATCTTCATCATCTTCCTCCTCCTCATCTTCATTCTCGCTATCGTCCTGCTCGCTGTCCGAACAATCCTCGGGCTCTAGTCGGTCCTCACCCGGATGCAATCCCAGGCTCTCTGCGCTGAACAGCGAGTAGTTGTGCTCCTCGTACTTCAACTCGGCCCTCGACTCCGGTCCGGCCTCGCCACTCAGCCGCCAGGCAGGGAAGATCCGGCCGTCTCCGTTATCGACGGCAGCTTTCTCCGCCCCTGCCCCCCTCAGCTCCGCGGCTGCCGGCCACCTGAGCTGCTTCCAGGAGCTCGGCCCTGTCCTGTCCCGAGTAGCACCTTCGTCCCGGTCTGGTGCGGAGTCCACCGGGGCTGTTTGGTCAGGGAGCAGTTGGCTACCAGATCTTGGGGGAGCTTCAACATTCCTGGGTCCTGTTGTGTTGTTACTGGGCACGACACTTTTCAAGAGGCCAAGTTGGTCTTCCCTCCTCTGGAAGAATACACCGTCCGAGTGGAAGTCAGAATCCATTAAAAAATCCATAGAGTTGCACTTCTTCGGGGCCTCCATGGCCCTCAGGACAATGTCGAGCCTGGTAGAGAACGGAGAAAGCTCCCTGGCAGCCCGCAGGGAACACCAGGAGTCAGCCACCTGCTGGGAGTCATCCGCATTGAGTTCGGCCAGCGTGGGCGTCTGGGCAACTCTGGCCTCGTTCTGGTAAGGGCTGGGGTTCTTGTCCAGGCCCAGCAAGTCCAGCTCCTTGTTGTTCCACAGGTCAGCTTTGGTGTACTTGGTGAAGTCCTCCAGCGCCGACACGTCCCAGCGCTCGCACCTGCTGCTGTTGGAGGGCTCGTCGTCCACCAGGTCGCTCAGCAGCTCGATGTTCTCCTTCATCGGGCTCCTGTACAAGTTCAGACTCAGCAGGTCATTCCTGGAGCTGTTCGTGTAAGCTAACTGCCGCCCCTGCAGATCGACAACGGAGAAAGCAATGATTAGCATGTTCTGTTTATACATTTCCCTTCCACTCCCTCACGAAGAATATTCAGGATTAGTTCTTGTCATACATCAGTACACAAGCATAAAGGAGAATTAAATTATTGTTATTCTGGATCCAGTGCAGCACTAAAAGACATAATAACCAGAAGGAACACATAGAAACACAACATAATACACAAGATGAACTTGTATATGCAACGTGACACTAGGTACAGGAGCGGCTGGATGCAAGGTGACTGACATGAAATGATATAGCAGTGGAGATGGGGAGGGTTAATGGAGTGGGTTAGTGGGTGGAGGTGTTGATCAGCCTTACTGCTTGGGGAAAGTAACTCATGGTCCTGGAGTGGGTGCGATGTACCCTCCCCCTTTGCCCAGCAGCTTTCTGTCCCTGGTGACAGGTAGGCTGGTGCCGGTGATATGGTGGGCAGCTCCAATGACCCATTGTTAACTACAGGTCGTACGAGGTGGCACAGTAACCTAGCAGCTGGCACAGTGCTTTGTGGTGCCAGCTGTAAAACTGAAGGGCAACCCTGCTGGTGTAGGGAGTTTGTACGTTCTCCCTCTGAACGTGTCGGTTTCCTCCGGGTGCCCCCCATTTCCCCTCACAGCCAACACATTTCACCATGTTTCGATGCACTTGACAAACAAATCTAATCCCATATTAACAATCTTTCATCTGTAGCACGTGATGCAAAACAGGCTGTTCGGCCCAACAAGGCTGTGCAGAACCTCCCAATTGCCTTTCCCATGTCAATCCAACAGCGTGGCCCTCTGCTCCCTTCTCCTTCCTCTGCACCCAGCTTCTCCCCAAACTGACGCGCTCCACCCCAACCCCTCCCTGTGGGAGTGAGCTCCCACGTTCTCGCCGCTCTCCGGGGAAAGGAGTGCCTGCAGAATTCCCTGTTGGACTCTCTGATCCCGACAGCCTCCACCTACCCTTTTCCCCAGGGGTTGGAAACATTCTTCCTGTATCCATTCCGTAGTTTACTCCCAGGAGGTCCCCTCATCAGCTTCTCTCAACAAGTAGAAGGGGCTCAGCCTGTTCACTCAGCGGGCCTTCATTTTCTCGGCATCGCCCTCTCCAGCGCCACCATCCCCTTTGGTCAGGATTGTACGCGGTCTGTGACTCAGCCCTGGTTAACGGTGGAAAAGCTTCAGGGAGTCTAGTGACGAGTGACCCGTCACTTCACACACAGCCTCCAACTGTGTGCATACGGCCGCGTCTCGCAGGGAGGCGGAATGCTTGGCCGAGCAGTGCCACAACAACCACCTCTCGCTCAATGCCAGCAAAGCCCAAGAGAGCTGATGCCTGCCTGCAGGAGGAAGAAGCCTGTCCTCATTTGGGTAATGGAGGCAGGGAGGGTGAGTAGCTTTAAACTCCTTGGCTCTACAGGAACTGCCCCGGGACCAGCACCTGTCATTACAAGAAAAGGCGTGACAGCAGTTCTAACTTTCTTAGGAGTCTCCAAAAACTTTAACAAAATTCTACAGATGCATGTGGAGTTTAAAGTTATTACCAAAGCACATTTATTTCACCATATACAACATAGAGATTCATTTCCTTGAAGGCATACACAATAAATCCATTGTAGAATAATACAACAGAAATCAATGTAAGACTGTACCAACTTGGGTGTTGAACCAGTGGGCAAAAGACAACAAACTGTTCAAATACAAAATGAAAGAAATAACAATAATAAATAAGCAATAAACAACGAGAATGTGAGATGAAGAGTCCTTGAAAGTGAGTCCATTGGGAACATTTCAGTAATGGAGCGAGTGAAGTTGAGTGAAGTTGTCCCCTTTTGTTCAAGAGCCCGATGGCTGAGGGGTAAAAACTGTTCTTGAAACTGGTGGCGAGAGTCCTGAGGCTCCTCTACCTGCTTCCCAATATCAGCAGCGAGCAGAGAATACGACCTGGGTGGTGAGGGTCTCTGTCGATGGATGTTGCTTTCCTGCGACAATACTCTGTACAGCCATGCTCAATGATAGGGAGGGAACTTGTGATGGGCACAGCTATATCTGTCATGTATTCAGTATTTCAGTAATATCTGAGTAATTTTGTAAATATATTTGATTAAACCAGGGGTTCCCAACTTGGGGGTCCAGGGACCCCTCGGTTAATAGTAGGGGCCCATGGCATAAAGGTTCAGAACCTCTGGATCAAGAAATCTTTGTTATTTAAATAATTCATGATGGCTGTATGTAAAAATACATGAATTTCATACATCATGACACTACCACTCTGATATGTAAAAGTAAAACATGAAATTAGACTCGCGTTCCCGGCTCTCTTATTTTTCCTTTGAAGAAGTTTAACATGGTGAATTTACAAAACATAACAGTGGTGACAAAGTATTTTTAAAACAAACCCAAGATGGCTACTGACCTGTTGAAGCGCCACAAGGAACAAGCATTTTTTTAAAAAAAACACAGCATGTGCAGAAACAATCAAGTTTAAAAAAGGCAGAAAATGGAAGAATTTGCGGGTTCATAAACAGTGAGTACCAGGTGATAATCATTAAAAAAAAACAGAAATGGCTGGCTACATCAGAAATATAGATGCATTTGATTGCTCAATGGTTAACTGACCATGCAAACTGAGCTAATTGAACAGTATTTTGAAGCAAATGGAATAGCCAATGAGAAACATTTTACAGAGTCCATTTAGTCTAAAGGCATACAGTTTGCTTCAAAGTTTAACTGCTCCAACCAAACCAGCCGATATGAGCTTTGCTGATATTGTGAAAGTAATGAAGGAACATTTAGAACCAAAACCATTGTTGACTGCAGAATGCTTTACGTTTCATAAGCAGAATCAAAAAGAAGGGGGAGTCCATTTTGCATGAATGGCTAAGTTGAAGAGATTGTCTGAGCATTGTCAGTTCAGTAATGGGCTTAATTATTCTCTGAAGTATAGTTTAGTTTGTGGAACTCTACAGGAAATCATTCAAAAGCAGCTCCTAACTGAAGCACAACTTACATTTAAAAGAGCAGCTCAAATTGTAGAATCAATGGAAACAGCAGCCAGAGATGCAATTAAGTTGCAGTCAGGAATGAAACTGAGCATGAACAAAATTGCAATATCTAAACAGAAACTGACCTGGCTGAACAAATCGTGTTACCCTTGTGGCAGAGGCTCACATTCACTGGACCAATTCAGATTTAAAGGTGAAACTTGCAGAAAATGCAAACTAGTAACTAGGATGCTTACAAAGAGCACATCGGGCAGACAAAAATAAATTAACAGCACAGGGAAAAGAAAGCTAAAAAGCCAAGTTGCACTTTTCAAAGTCTGCATGCTGTTGATGAAAAAAAATCAGATAATGATGAGGATGACACTGGACTGGCTAGCTTTGAGATCTATAATATGAAAACTAACAATAAACAAGCAATATGGCTTAAGTTAGGAGTGAAAGGCAAATTAATTAAAATGGAATTGGTCGCTGGCTCAGCTATTTCGGTCATTCCAAAAAATGAGTTTGAACAGCATTTCAAGAATAATAAGCTGAAGCCTGCAGATATCCAACTAAAAATTTATACTGGAGAAAAGATAACTCTTGTGGGAATGATGCTCGTAACAGTGAAATACAACAACCAATAAGCCACTATGGGCATGTATATGACAACAAGAGGGGCAGCAGACAGGGGTATGAGTGGTTGAGACAACCACAACTCGATTGGAGATCCATCCACCATCAACATGCCACACCACACCCCTGCAATACAGAGTCACTGAAAGCAAATTAAGAAAGTTACTAGATGATGCCACAACTGTCTCCATGCTGTGCACCATGAACCGTTGCCCAGAGGGAAACCATACATTGGTGCCAATCTCTGTGTCTTTGTTTGGAAAGCTTATTGGCTCAGAGGAATCGTGAAAGCTACGAAAGCAGTGGTCTGACTACAACAGCTTTCGTAGGCAACATACCTGAGAAACCTCTTGATCTATTAATCAGGAAGTTACTTGCAAAATGTGGCTTGGTGTTAAGCTGGAAGAGAGTTCAAGGAGCTTCAGGAAAGTTGCACACATTCAGCATTTGTGAGTATAAAGAACCAGAATCTACTCTGCATGCATTAAGGTTATTGCATGAACTTCAAGTGGGAGACAAAGAAAACTGCTTATAAAAGCGGATGCAAAGACTAAAGCCCAGCTGGATGAATGGAAGGTCAAAAAGGACAGAGTCAATGGAGATAAGAAAACAGAGGATTCATCAGAGGATGCTGTGGTTGAGGAAACCGAGAGGAAAGATCAGACCAGAAAGGGAGCAATAAAAGGATTAATAGGAGAATAACTCATGATCCTTCTCAAGATCAAGATGCACTTCCTAGACAATGAAAAAGGAAGAAGAAAGGTGCCCAGAGCTGTCGGGTAGCCTTCTGCGACTGCCAGGCCATTTCTTGCAGTCTTGGTATCAACTCCTACAACAACCACGGATGAGGCCCCAGAACCTGAGATTGTTTCACAGCCACCAAGCAGAGTGACCCCCACCCCTCATCAAGTAAGAAATCCTCCACAGCAATTTAATCTTTAGGCCTGCATGAGACAACTTAAAAATGACTATACTGTGGCTGTCTCTACAGTAGCTGCATAATAATAGTACACTGTGTATGTAGTGAGTTGAAGTTTACATCTAAGCAAAGAGGAGTATTATTTATGCAATTTTGTACATATATTGTTAGATTAAGCATTCTCTGTTTACATGATTCATTATGGTTATATGTAGAAATGCAAGAATGGCTTACATTATGACACTACGTGATATATGCACACCTCACTAAAGTAAAATATTAAGTTAGTCTTGCATTCTCAGCTCACTTGTTCTTCCTTTCAGTTTAAAGTTTTGAAGTTGCTAAACATAACATTGCTTTCTGTAGGACTTTCCGTTCAAAAGCATTGGTGTTTCCATACCAGGCTGTGAGGTAGCCAGTCAATACATTCTCCACCATATATCTACTGAAATTTGTCAAGGTTTTAGATGCCGTGCTGAATCCTCACAAACTCCTAAGGAACTACAGGCTTGCTTTGTAACTGCACTTGCGTGCTGGGCTCCAGACAGGTCCTCTGAAATGGCAAAGCAGAGGAATCTGAAGTTGCTGACCCTCTCCACCTCTGAGGACTGGCTCATGGACCTCTGCTTTCTTCGATAATCAGCTTCTCACTCTTGCTGACATTGAGTAACAAGTTGTGGCACCACTCAGCCAGATTTTCCTTCTCCTTCCTAAATGCTGTATCCTAACTGGTTGTATCACAATCTGATCCGGAAACACCAATGCCCAGGAACCGGAAAAGCCACAGAAAGTGGTGGATACAACACATCCTATTACAGGCAAAGCCCTCGCCACCACTGACCACATCCCCAAGGAATGGCGCCACAGGAAAGCAGCATCCATCATCAAGGGCCTCCACGCTCTCTTCTCACTACTGCCATCGACCAGGAGGTACAGGGGCCTTAATTCACACACCACAAGGCTCAGGAGCAGTCATCACCCTACAACCATCAGGCTCCTTAACCAGCGTGGATAACTTCACTCACCAAACTCTGAAGTGATCTTATGACCCAGAGATTCAGTTTCAAGGACTCTTTACAACTTACATTCTTGGTATTGTTTTAAATGCTCCAGTTTGCCTTCTTTTGCACATTTGTTGTTTGTTACTCCAGCACGGTTTTTCATAAATTCTATTGTATTTTTTATTTTCCTGTAAATGCCTACAATAAAATGAACCTGAAGGTAGTAGATGTACTTCAATCTTTTGTATGCCCCCAAAGCCATCGTTCTCCCTCCTGCCAGCCCGAGTTCGAGGTCAATTGCGCCTCCTCCCTGCCCCCCACTCAGGTGGTGGAAATTTAGCGATGACGGTCAAGGGAAATCCCGGCCCACCCTCGGCGGGGGCTGCAGCAGGCCCTCAGCCTCACCGGGGGGGGGTGAAAAGTGGGTACAGGTGCGCAATCTGCGTCCCTCTGGTAAAGGGGTGAGCACCCAGTACATTCCAGAAACAGGTTTATTATCGCTCGTCTCGTGACTGGAAAGTTGTTGATTTGTGGCAGCTGTACAGAGCAAAAAACACAAAATTACTGTAAATTACTAAATCAATAAACAAGGTAGTGTTCGTGGGTCCGAGGGGAAGAACTGCTTCTGAACTGTTGAGTGTGGATCCTCAGGCTCCTGTACCTCCTCCCGGATGGTAGTAACGAGAGGAGGGCATGCCCCAAATGATGAGGCTCCTTCGTGATGGCCCCATTCACCGAGGACACTCGACCCTCTGCGCTAAAACCGGAACACTTTGACGGAAAGGATCTCGGGCTGACTAGCGACTTTCAAAGTAGAATTAAAGATTAGGTTCGTTTGCCAAATGTACTTTGAAGCATACAGTGAAATGTGTTGTCTGTGTCAATGCCCAAAGTAATGTGAGGATGTGATGGGGGGGGGGCGCTCTGCAAGTGTTGGCACGCTTCCCACGCCAACATAGCACGCCCGCAATTTACTAATCCTAACCCATAAATTTCTGGAATGCAGGAGCAAACTGGGGCACCCGGAGGTCATGGGGAGAATGTACGAACTCCTTAAAGACAGTGGTGGGAATCGAACCCTGATCGTTTGCACTGTAAGGTGTTACATTAGCTGCTGCGCCACTGTATGAGAAACGAGCGTTTATGGGGCATTGGAGGCTTCTTTTAAGAAGTAGATGAAACTTGGGCAAAATGCCCTTCTCAGCCTGTGGCAGTTGCTCCCTCGTCTCTCGCTGTACCCAGATGGGAAATTGTCCACTGTACAGTCGTTGGGCTGACATCAGTTCCTACCCCTGCTGACGGCCCCTCGTGCCTTACACGATGGAAACATTCACTGTCGCTGTACCTGCTCGTACAGGAAGCCGGAGTCTGGGCTGCTGTCTGGGCTGGCAACAGTCTGATCGGAGGAGTAACAGGTGCAGCTTCTAAAAGCATCCCCAAACGCAGGTTCCATCCCACAGGCATTGGGCTGCAAGTGAAATCAAAGTTAGTCCACATTGCGACACTGCTGTTTAGTTTAAATGAAACAAACAACTCACCATCCAGATCGATGCTCCAAGTGACTAGAGAGTCTTAAATCCTGGATACACACTGCAATCACCTCTGGTCATAGACTAATACATCCGGGTAACAGGCACTTTGGCCCAACTCCTCTATACTGGGCAAGATGCCCACCATTTGGCCCATATCCCTCTACATTCTGTCCTATCCAAGTGTCTTTTGAAGGTTGTAATATTACCTGCTGCTAACACTTCCTCTGGCAACTTGTTCCACTCACCTGCCACTCTCCGTGAGGAGTTGTCCTCTGGGTCCCCTTAAAATCTTTCCCCTCCCACCTTAAAACCACGTCTTCAGCTTTTAGTTCTTCCTTCCCTAGTAGAAAAAAATGTGTTCACTCTCTCTAGAGTTACAAAATACATGTGGACTAAGATGTTAACTGTCCTGTGCTATCACCAGTGGGGTCATCAGTTGATCTGCCACCTGTCTTCAGGAGTTTCGGCCCGCTTATGATGAAGACTCCCTCGAGGTGGTGGGTCAGCAGTGCTAAAGCACCACCTCCCACTGGTGAGCTTAAAAACTTGGCATCTGCCTCTATCAGAGTTGTTGGTCACTTCCATCCAACAGATAGTCTGCTCTTCAGGTGTCTATGCAACTACTGAAGGGTTTGCAAGATATGTATACACTGTCTGACTATCTGCCCCTCTGGACATACTTGGTCCACACCCATGCTGATCCTTTCTCTGCTGCCTCAGCTACAGCCCTGCTGGTTGACTTGATCTCTCTTCTAGTGAAGCCAAGGTCACGCAGCCACTTCTGGAGAGTGAACGCAATAAACCCACGGCAGCCTACTTCGAATGGAGAGCGTGAGACCTTCCACCCTCCGTCTCTGCACTCTGATCTTAACTCTGCATACTTGGTTGACTTGCGCTCATGGGCTTCATCGATGTTGTCTTCCCAGGGGACTGTGAGTACCTACATAAAATAATCAAGGAGCATAGAGAGAGATCCAGCAAAGAAATAGGCCCTTTGGCCCATCAAGTCCATACCAACCATGAACCATCTATTTATACTAATCCTACACTGATCCTGTCACATTCTTCCCCCCCCTCAAGATTTTATCCCTTACCCACACACTGAGGGACAATTTACAACAGCCAGTCAACCCACTGACCTGCCCGTTTTTGAGGTGTGGGAGGAATCTGGAGCTCGGAGAGGGGGGACTTACGCAGTCACAGGGAGAACATACAAACTCCAGACAGACAGATGGACATTGAACACATGAACACTACCTCACCACTCCCCCTGCCCCGGTAATTTCCAGTTTTTATTGTATATTGCAATGTACACTTGCTGCAAAACAGCAAAATTTGCAATGAATACCAGTGATATTAAACCCGATTCTGATTGCGGCAGACGTCAGGACTGAACCCAGATGGGAGGCTGTAGCTTGAGCAATAAACTCGCTGCTAATACACCTCCACAGTCACTCCTTGGTCTCCAACACTCTTTTACACCACGGAGTAACGTCCCAGCCTGGACAACGGCTCCCTATACATCAGCCTTGAGTCCTGGCCACATCCTTGTACATTTTCCCTGCACTCTCTCCAGCTTGCCCACTTGTAATACAGGCAAGGATGAAAGCAGACTGGCCATACTTCACCTTCCCATCAAGACAGAAGCCTCTAAAGTGACACTGGACCTCCCTTCGCATGAAGATCCCGTGCCTGTGGTTTACTTTGTAACGGGCAAAGAACGCCAGACATCTTTAGCCGAGGCTTGGAGAAGGGCTTACAGTGCTGCTTTTATACTGAACACTGAGGAGCTTTGTGGGTTACCGCGGTAGCCTCTGAGTGACTCATCTTTCTAGGACACAGGCACTACAGGATTATCAGCATCACATGTAATCTGGCGCAAAGCATCCGCTTCCCATGGAAACCTCCCTGACCCTCGGCCTCTTGGGAGGCTGCCGGCAGAAATTCATTTCACACTCAAATGCAAGACGTGGCGTCATTATGGAGGAATCTCACTGCCTGATAAGACGGAGCACCTGTCCTTCGACACCCTCCCCAGTCCTTGGACTAGGCTTTGGATGGAGATGAGAAGGAACTGCCTTTCCCAGAGTAGTGAATCTGCGTAATTCGCTGCTCAGGGAAGATCTTGAGGCTACCTCATTAAATATGTTCCAGCAGCCTCTTCAGCAATACAAAAGGGTATCCATTTATGGTGGGGAGGTGTGAGGAAAGTTTAGGGGCGATGTCAGAGAGTGGCGGAGGAGATCCCCCAGGACACCACCTGGATTAGGCAGCATGTCTTATGAGGATCGGTTGAGTGAGCTAGGCGTTTTCTCTCCAGAGCAATGAAGTATGAAAGGCGTATAACATACGAGGCACAGATCACAGACAGCCTGAGACTTTTTTTGGTTAATTCGAGAGGGCATAAGGTGATTGGAGGAAAGAATAGGAGGATGGGGGGGGGTGGGAATATCAAAGTTAGATTTTTTTTAAAAAAATCACAGACTGGTGGGTGTGTGGAACCCAGTAAGGGCATTTAAGAGACTCTTAGATAGGCATATGGATGTAAGAAAAATGGAGAGCGAAGGGCTGTGTTAGATTGACCATGGAGTGAGTTTATATAGATTGGCACAACATCGTAGGCCAAAGGGCTGTGCTGTAGCTGTTCTACACCTTACTTTAGACACAGTTTGCACAGCAGGGGACTTACGGGTTCTGGGGAGAAGGCAAGCAGGTGGATCCCAGTCCACAGCCAGGATCTTGTCGAATGGCGGAGCAGGCTTGATGGGCCAGATGGCCCACTCCTGCTCCTGTTTCCTACGCAATCTCAAGGCCTGGGTTAACAATCTAGAGAACAGAGTTTGAATCACACCAGCTAAAGAACCACCACTCTTAGCTGTCTGAAATTTGGAGATTATCTGGTTTGCAACAGGAATCTGACCAGTTAACCAGTGTCCCTCTAAAAAGGGGGAGTCTCCCGTCTCGCGCAGTCTGGTTGTTGGTGACCGCAGACTCACTGTTGACTTCCGTGCCGTGTCACGGGCGAGCTAGCCTCTCAGCTCACTGCCACCCTGAGGAGCAGGGATGAGTGATGCCCAGATCCTTGCAGTGAATGCCCCTGCACCACCAGGAGTGGGGGACTGCACTGCCAGAGGTCCTACCTCACCAACAGACATCCCTCAGGCCCTACCTCACCGACAGACATCCCTCAGGCCCTACCTCACCGACAGACATCCCTCAGGCCCTACCTCACCGACAGACATGCCTCAGGTCCTACCTCACCGACAGACATCCCTCAGGCCCTACCTCACCGACAGACATCCCTCAGGCCCTACCTCACCGACAGACATGCCTCAGGCCCTACCTCACCGACAGACATCCCTCAGGCCCTACCTCACCGACAGACATGCCTCAGGCCCTACCTCACCGACAGACATCCCTCAGGCCCTACCTCACCGACAGACATGCCTCAGGCCCTACCTCACCGACAGACATGCCTCAGGCCCTACCTCACCGACAGACATGCCTCAGGCCCTACCTCACCGACAGACATCCCTCAGGCCCTACCTCACCGACAGACATGCCTCAGGCCCTACCTCACCGACAGACATGCCTCAGGCCCTACCTCACCGACAGACATCCCTCAGGCCCTACCTCACCGACAGACATCCCTCAGGTGTCCAGTGGCATCCGAAAGGAAATCATAAACACAAGGGATTCTGCAGACGCTGGAAACCTTGAGCAAAACACCCCGAATTAGAATACAAGGACGTTCATTTAGAACAGAGATGAGGAGGAATTTCTTCAGCCAGAGCTGGTGAATCATTGCCACAAACGGCTGCGGAGGCCTGGCCTCCGAGTGTGTTTGAGGTGGAGGTTGACAGTGTCTTGATTAGGAAGAGTGTCAAAGGTTACCGGGACAAGGCAGGAGAACGGAGTTGAGAGAGAAAATAAATCAGCAGTGATGGAACGGCAGAGTAAGCTCGATGGGCTGATGACCTAAGCCTGCTCTGTTATCTTGTCTTATGAAATTACAGGACACCGCAAGTGCTATCTGGTCCCTTTACGAACCCCCAAAACTTCCAGTAACCACTCCCTCATTCCCTTTCCCACCCACATCCCCTCCGGATCCACCTGTCCCCCATCCATCTGCCCCTCATCCACACGCTCCTTCCTCATCTGCCTCCCTGTATTCCATCTCCTTCATCTCCCATCAGATTCCATTTTCTTCCACCCGTCACATCTCAGCTGCTGACATAGTTCTCATTCCTCCCCTCCTCCCCATTCACCCCCTCATCTTGATCCACCTCATGCTTGCCCCCCTCCCTTTTATGTACTGTGCATCCCCCCTGCTTTGCCAGTCCCAATGAAGAGGCTTGACCCGAAATGTTGACCACGCATTTCTTTCCACAGATGCTGCCCGACCCACTGAGCTCCTCCAGCTCCTTTGTCAGTTGATCACCATCCAACTAACGGCGGTTTGCTGGATCTTGCTGTGCACACACTGGCCAGCACAAAGCTGTTGGACAAGGTACTTCAACCAGCAATGCTCTGGGATGATCACAGGCATAGTTACTGCTGCAAACGTTCCCCACAGCTGTAGTTTAGGGTGCAACCTTTATTCCACGCCTGGAAGCCAGGACTAAATGCACGGCCCTCGGTAGCTGTCATCTTTTGGGATCCGTCACCCGGAATCAGTTCTAGCATCACTGGCATATCCTGTAAAATCTCATCAAAGTTGCTGGTGAACACAGCAGGCCAGGCAGCATCTCTAGGAAGAGGTACAGTCGACGTTTCGGGCCGAGACCCTTCATCAGGACTAACTGAAAGAAGAGATAGTAAGAGATTTGAAAGTGGGAGGGGGAGGGGGAGATCCGAAATGATAGGAGAAGACAGGAGGCGGAGGGATGGAACCAAGAGCTGGACAGGTGATTTCAGATCTCCCCCTCCCACTCTCAAATCTCTTACTATCTCTTCTTTCAGTTAGTCCTGATGAAGGGTCTCGGCCTGAAACGTCGACTGTACCTCTTCCTAGAGATGCTGCCTGGCCTGCTGTGTTCACCAGCAACTTTCTGCAAATGTTGGAAATCCAGAACAACGCACACATTGACGGAAATAAACAGTCAACGTTTCGGGCCAAGACCCTTCATCAGGACTGGACAGGGAGGGGGAAGACGGCAGAATAAAGTGGTAGAGAACAGGGACGGAGTACAAGCTAGAAGGCGATAGGTAAAGCCAGGAGTGGGGGTGGGGGGGGGGAGGGGAGGAGTAAGAAGCTGGGAGTGACAGGTGGAAAAGGCCAAGGGCTGGAGAAGAAGAAATCTGACCAGAGAGGAGAGACAGGGAAGGAAGAGGGGCACCAGGGGGAGGTGATAGGCAGGTGAGGAGAAGAGATACAGTAAGAGGCCAGAGCAAGCAATAGAAAAGAGGGGATGGTAAAACCATCCAATCAGGGTCAAAAGCTGTAACTGGCAAGTTTTGAGAACTTAAAACTCCAATGATGCACCTTCTGGTGCCAGAGCACCTCATCACCACACACATACAGACACAGACACAGAATGCTGGAGGAACTTAGCAGATCAGGCATCTACAGAGGGGAATGAACAACCGATGTTTCAGGACCAGACCCTTCTGGGTCCCTCCAAAAATTCTGTGTGGTGTTGCTCCAGATTTCCAGCATCTGCCGAATCTCCTGCTGCCCGATCCACTAAAGCCCACTTCAAGGTACAATGAATAAAAAAAAATGCTCCCAAATAATCCTCTCCATAGGTGCTGTCCGACCTGCTGAGTTCCCCCAGCATTTTGTGCGTCAGGCTGAATGAAATCAGAGTTTTGTTATAACACAATTACTCCAGATGACAAATAATCTGGTCTCCGAGTTGAGAGGATTAAAATATAAAAGGACGTAATGCTGAGGCACTGATCAGACCACATTTGAAATACGGTGAGTAATTTTGGGCCCTGTATCCAACGAAAGATGCTCTGGGTCTAGAGGAGATTCATAATGACCTCAGGAATAAAAGGTTTAAAACATGAGGTGTGTTTGATGTCTCCGGGCCCGTACTTGATGAATTGGGGGGTGGGGAGAGGGAAGAAAATCTCATTGAAACCTACCAGATGCTGAAAGACCTGACTAAGTAGACATGGAGAGGACCACAAGTCTAGGACCAGAAGGCACTGCCTCAGAATAGAAGGACATCCCTTTAGAGTAGAGATGAGGAGGAATTTCTTTAGCCAGAGAGTGGTGAATCTGTGGAATTCATTGCCACGAATTGCTGTGGGGGACCAATCATCTGAGTATTGCTCTGGATTTCGGGCAACTCATTTATGCTTTTCTATGTGATTCAGGGCACTCGGCCTTCACTCTAATCAGCAGTTTCAGTTCTGTTTTAGGTCACTTCCTGTGCAGCCAGGAAGTAGGATGTATAAAAGCACAGTGGCTGACAGTAGGCCAGAGGCTGATGTGAGGAGCTAAAGAAGTTTCTATCTAAATCCAGCTTGTTGCTTTTCACTCCTTATTCACCATGCCATGGCAATGAGCGAGGACCCTATAATCTGACCCTCATGTCATTTTTGAGTGGAGTTTGGCTGACTGACTAGTTGATGTTACAACTGCTCAGTGAGGGCAGTACAGATGTATTTAAGCCAGAGGTTGATAGGTTCTTGATTAGTCAGGGGGTTCAGGTTTACAGAGAAAAGGCTGCAGAACGGGGTTGAAAATAAAAGCAGCCTGACTGAATGGCAGAACAGACCCGATGGGCTGAATGGATTAATTCTGCTCCAATGTATAATGGCCTTGTGATGGAATGAACAGGTTATCAACATTTAATTTGTCGAACGGGTAAAGATTCTTGAGGGCATTGGGGCTGACTGCTCAGCTCCCTCAAGGAGCAGGGGAGCAGACACAGAAAGCCGCTGGCCATCTTGTGCGGACTGCTTTAAATCCCAGACGCTCCACCGTAATGCCGGAGCTGGACAAGTTCACTGTCGCCACCTCTGAGCCAAGTGAGGTGCAGCGTTCGAAGGGGTGAGGGGTGCTTCGGGAGTTCAGCGTCTCGTAAGGGGCAGACAGCACAACCTGCAGACAGGTGCAGTCCCAACATCTCTCGTCGCTAACATGAGGGGTTCTGCAGACGCTGGAAATCCAGAGCGACACACACACAAAACGCTGGAGGAACCCAGCGGGTCAGGCAGCATCCATGGAAATGAGTAAACAGTCAACGTTTCGGGCTGAGATCCCTTCCAGTCCTTAAGGAAGAGAGACCAAGTCAGAATAAAAAGATAGGGAGAAGGGAAGGAAAGGATCTGGAAAGTGATAGGTGAAGCCACTTTGGGGGGGGCGGTGAAGTTGGAAACTGGGGGGGGGGGTGATACATGGAAAAGACAGCCAAAACCATACAGCCTGTGGGTTCCCTCCACCCCCACCCCACCGAGTACTTTTGGTTTCATCCCAGTCTCCTAAATCCGACAAGTTTCTGTGCTCAATTCTGGTCGCCTCACTACAGGAAGGATGTGGAAACCATAGAAAGGGTGCAGAGGAGATTTACAAGGATGTTGCCTGGACTGGGGAACATGCCTTATGAGAATAGGTTGAGTGAACTCAGCCTTTTCTCCTTGGAGTGATGGAGGATGAGAGGTGACCTGATAGAAGTGTATAAGGTGAAGAGAGGCACTGATCGTGTGGATAGTCAGAGGCTTTTTCTCAGGGCTGAAATGGCTAGCACGAGAGGGTATAGACTTAAGGTGCTTGGCAGTAGGTACAGAGGAGATGTCAGGAGTAAGTTGTTTTTTTTACACAGAGAGTGGTGAGTGCGTGGAATGGACTGGCAGCAGTCTGCTGGTGGAGGTGGAAATGATAGGGTCTTTTAAGAGACTCCTGGATAGATACATGGAGCTTAGAAAAATAGAGGGCTATGGGTAAGCCTAGGTAGTTCTAAGGTAAGGACATGTTCGGCACAGCTTTGTGGACCGAAGGGCCTGTATTGTGCTGTAGGTTTTCTATGTTCCAAAGTTTAAAGATGAACTTTGTCACATGTACATCAAAGCATCCAGTGAAATGTGCCATTTGCATCAACGACCAACACAGCCTGAGAGTGTGCTGGGGGGCAGCCCACAAGTGTCACCATAGTTCCAGCACTAACATAGCTTACCCACAGCTGACTAACCCTAACCCTTTATGCCTTTGGATCGTGGGAGCACCCGGAGCACCCGACGATACACACACGGTCATGGGGAGAACGTACATACGTACTCCTTACGGACAGCCACAGGAATTAAACCCCGGATTGCTGGCACTGTACAGCCTTGTGGTGCCCTCCACTGATGTCCCACCCACTCTCAGTCCGAGGCAAAGTCTCACTTTTATTTGGTCAATGGGTTCTCACAAAACTAAAGGCAACCATGAACTTCCCACACGAACTGCTCTGTATGGGCTTAAATCTGGGGCACAATGGCTAAAGGAGGGGAGAGGGGGTTGCTTCGGAGTTCTGATGTTTGCCTCATTCATGCTTTGGGTTTTTGTTGTTTTGTGGATGTCTGTGAAGAGTAAGAATTTTAGGTTGCATACATTTTCTGATATTAACTTGAAATGAGGGCTCAAAATACAGAATACTAGAGACCCCGATATCCAGAGGCAACTAGGGATCACTGGGAGTCAAACAACGCCAGCATTTATTGGCCATCCTTAATTGCTCCCGTTAAGAGGCGACTACGCTGTAGGTTTGGAGTCACAGTTCAGACCGAACAAGGTCAGCAGATTCTCTGAAGATGCATTAGTGGAAAAAGCTGGGTGTCTACAACAATCTAGCAGCTTCACAAACTCTGCCAATATGATTTTTACTGCAGATCTATTTAAAACAAGTGCAACTTCCTAGTTGCAATAGTGAGATTCAAACTCATGGTCAAAGCCTCAGAATAGTTTAACCACAATAGTATCATTTTCATAACACACCACCGATCCTTTTGAAGGCAGAAACACGCAAATGCACACACACAAAGGCTACATCTGCCTTCACTTAAAGTGGCAGGTGACTTGGAGTGAGGGGGTAGGGGAAGAAGGAGGACAGGGGGTTCATACCTGTGGCATGTCCGAGCTGAGAGTGGTGTCACAGGACAGGGACAAAATGTTGATGAATACTGCGATCGGCGGGGCCCAAATCCTTCTCGCCAGCAACCGCTGACTAAGAGCAGGAGGATCACGGTAATGGAAATAAAACTTAGAACTCAACGTCAATCCCAGTCAGGAGCAGCCAATGTCTTCATCCCTGAGGGCAGAGGGGATAGGACAGAAGGAGGAAAATTAGAAGCAGTCCCAATGTTCCGTGACTGAAACAACGAAAAGCAAAGTGACACCAGAAACACTCAGCAGGTTAGGCAGCATCCACAGAGCAAGACAAATTCTTTCATTGAGTTGTTGAACATTCTGGGATCCTGATGGAAGACTACTGACAGTCCCGTTTCCTTCTCCGTGGATGCTGGTCGGCCTGCTGACTGTTTCCAGCAATTTTGCCTTTATTGCCGACTTCGTGTACCATAAGACAAAGGAGCAGAATTAGATCCATTGGCCCATCGAGTCTGCTCCGCCATTCAATCACCGCTGATCCTCACCCCCACCCTCACCCCACCACAGGATTTTGCTTCTATGGACACTCCGTGTGAGGAGTGTGGCCAAGATACAGGACCAGAGATTTTATAGGAAGCTTTAGAGGGCATTTACCAGGATGCTGCCTGGATATGAAGAGCTCATCTTATGAGGACAAGTTGAGCGAGGCAAGGCTTTTCTCTTTGGGGTGACAGAGGATGAGAGGTGACTTGATAGAGGGCTAGATAGAGTGGACAGCCAGAGTGGAAATGGCTAGAATGAGGTGGAATACTGTTAAGCTAATGGGAGGAAGTGTGTGTGCGTGCGCATAAAGAATGTCAGAAAGAGGTTATTCTCTCTTCACAGAGAGTGCTGGGTGTGTGGAAGATGCTGTCAGGGGTGGTGGTAGAGACAGATACCTCAAGGGCATTTAGATAGGATGAAAGGAAAATGTGGGAGGGAAGGATTAGATTGATCTTCAAGTAGGATAACAGGTCAGCACAGCATTGTGGGCCAAAGGGCCTGTACTGTGCTACAGAACAAAAATAAAATCCACCACTGCAGACAATTATTGGGAAAGGGGGGCTGACAGGCTGGAGGGAACCCAAAACACCATATATGGAATCGCGCAGGATTCCCTAAAGGTTAACTTGCAGGTTGAGCCAGTGGCAAGGAAGGCAAATGCAATGTTAAAATTAATTTCAAGAGGACTAGCATACAAAAGCATGGATGTAATGACGAGGACCACATTCGGAGTATTGAGAGTTCTGGGCCCCATATCTAAGAAAAGATGTGCTGACATTGGAGATGGTCTAGAGGAGGTTCACAAGAATGGTCCTGGGAATAAAAGGGTTAATGTATGAGGAGGAGTAGTTGATGGCTCTGGACCTGTAGTCACTGGTTTAGAAGAATGGGGGTTGAAATTTATTTAACATTGACAGGTCTGGATAGAGTGGATGTGGAAATGATATTTCATGTTATGGGAAAGAGACTAGGACCGGAGGACACAGCCTCAGAATTGAGGGCTGTCCATTTAGAATGGAGATGGAGAGTAATTTCTTTAGCCAAAGGGTGGTGAATATGTAATTCATTACCAAAGACATCTGTGGAAGGAAGCCCAGTCATTGGGTATATTTAAAGCAAAGGTTGATAAGTTGCTGATTAGTAAGGGTATCAAAGGTTACGGGGAGAAGGCAGGAGAATGGGGTTGAGAGGGATAATAATTCAGCCATGATTGAAAAGTAGGGCAGACTTGATGGGCTGAATGGCCTAATTCTGCTCCTATGGCTTATGGTCTTATGAACGGAGCCAGTCGGAGGGGCTGGGAGATGATGGAGACAGCGCTGGGGCAACAGGGAGGTTGAGGGGGTGGAGGTGTAGGGGGCACAGCCAGTGATGGTCAGCTCATTACCGAGAAGAAACGCTTCAGGCTTGGGCTCGCTGCAATGCAAGATTTAACCAGAATATGCAAAAAATTGCCCTAGGCCCAACCAGAATGTGCATAAAATTACCCTAGGCCCAACCAGAATGAACAAGATGAACTATTTTCCATTACCAGAGAGACTGGTAACTAAGGGGAACTTGGGATAACTAACAGGGGAGTAGAGGGAAGTGTGTTTTCACTTCAAGAACAGGATTTCTGGACACCAACCCCCCTTTCACCCTCTAAAGAGAGAGTGTGAGATGGGGGTGGGGCAGGAATCGATCCCACATTTACACCTTGCCGCTGGACGAGCTTGTGACGTACAGGCTATAGGCTGGCAGACGGGCGGCGGCTTAACTATAGTACGTTTGTCATTTCCGTGCACAAACGTAGCCCCCATACCTCCACCATCAGTTGTATTTACATGAGACACTGCCTCGAGACGGCAACGTCCAAAGATCCCCATCGTCTGGCCCACGCCACCTTCCCACAGCCAGGTACAGGAGCCTGAAGTCCCACATCACCAGGTTCAGGAACAGCTACCTCCCTCCAACCATTCAGTTCTCGAACCCACTGGCACAACCTTGCTCACTGCCGCCTAGCAACACAGATCAAGGCAGACGTGCTTTTTTTTCCTTGTTGCAGTTGTATTTTCTTGTAACAACTGTGTATAATTTAATGATCAATTCTTGTGAAAGCTGCTTAACTGTGGCTATGTGCCTGCAAGTCCACTGCACCTGTGCATAAGACAATAAACTTCACTTTGACCTTGTCTGGCAGGGATAAGCCAAAGCACTTTGGGTGCTGAGAATCTCTGGGACTTGTTTAATTACACAGAGCCTCCCTCTGTTAATCAGAATCTGGCTTATGATCACAGACATACAGGTATGTTACAAAATCTGTTGTTTTGTGGCTGCAGTACAGAGCAGCATTAAAAAAAATACAAGATACTATAAGAAATACCAAACTATAAACAAGCAGTGCAAGAAATAGCTTCTGTTATTCAGAAATCTGATGGCAGAGGGGAATAAGTTGTTCCTAAAACATTGAGTGTGTGTCCTCATGCGGAGGAGAGAGAGATAGAAGAAAAAGCACCCTCTCCAGAAGCTAAGGTTAAATTAACCCCGTTAAATATTCAGAAGTTAGCATCCAACATTCCTTGCAGTCAGAAACGATCTGAAGATCCACAGAGGTGTTACTCGAGATGGCGACCTACTGATTTAGCATTCGAAACAACAGACCACAATCCCCATGCTCAATTCCCCCGGAGAGTCTCAGCTGAACAGCCTGCGGCAATCCAGAGTGTGCGGCAGTTACAAAGCTTGCCGTCGGCCAAGGGACTGCCGCGCTAGAAACGGGTTAGCAGAGCGTAAACAAATTCCTTCACTGTCTCTGGCCTGCACTCAAGGTAACCAGCTCAAAATTCTCAGATAAAGCAGCACAACACAAAGGAACAGCTGTCGTGAATCAAAGCGTTGCGCCGTGTCTGGCCTGTTAAGTCCCAGATGCCGAGCATCTGTCCAGACCACATTGGCTGCCCTCTGTGGTTGTGCCAGGGGGAAGGGCAGTGTGTCTGAAAGCGCACAGCTGTGCTACCCAGCCTCGCTGTTAGGTAAACAGGCCGAGATAGAGTGGATGTGAAGAGGACATTGGAGTGGGGGGAGTTTGGGACCAGAGGGCACAGCGTCACAGTAGGAGGACCTCCATCTCTTTAAAACAGAGAGGAGGAGGAATTTCTTCACCAGAGGGTGGTGAATCAGGGGAATTCATTGCCACAGACGGCTGTGGAGGCCAAGATTGGGTATACTTAAAGCAGATGTTAACAGGTTCTTGATTAGTCAGGGTGTCAAAGGTTATGGGGAGAAGGCAAGAGAATGGGGCTGAGAGGGACAATAAACCAGATTCAGATTTATTTATCACGTGTCCACCATACCAAGTGAATTGCATAGTTTCTGTTTACAGCCAACACAACCCAACGATGTACTGGGGGCAGGGCGCACACTCCAGCACCAACATAACATGTTTACCAGAACTCAATATACACAGATCGCTGGAGGAATGGGAGATAGAAAACGCATGTTAAAGGGCAATGGTACAATAGTCATGGGGGGGGCTGTGGATTTCAATATGTTGGTCAACTGGGAAGATCAGGTTGGTGCGGGATCCCAGGAGAGAATTTATAGAATGCCTGCAGGATGTCTTTTTAGAACAACTTGTGCTTGAGCCCTTTAAGGGATCAGCTATTCTGGATTGGGTGTTGTGTAATTAATTTGATTCAATTAGGGAGCTTATGCTAAAGGAACCCTTAGAAGACAGTGATCATAATATGATAGAATCCACTCCGCAATTTACGAGGGAGTAGTCAAAGTCAGATATATCAGTATTACAGTGGAGTAATGTGAATTATAGAGGCATGAGAGAAGAGCTGGCCAAAGTTGGTTGGTAGGGGACATGAGCAGGGATGACAGCAGAGCAGCAACGGCTGGACTTTCTAGAATAAATTTGGAAGACGCAGGATAGACACATCACAAGGAAGAGGAAGTATTCTAAAGGCAGGATGATGCAACCGTGGCTGACAAGCAAAGTCAAAGCCATCATAAAAGTAAGAAAGAGAGCACAGAATTGACCAAAAATCAGGAAATTAGAGGATTCAGAAGTTTTAAAAACCCAACAGAAGGCAATTAAAAAAGTTATAAAGGAGGAAAAGATGAAATATGAAGGTAAGCTAGCCAACCATATCAAAGAGGATACCAAAAGTTTCTTCAGATGTACAAATGTAAAAGAGTAGCCTCGTAGACATTGGACATCTGGAAAATGGTGCTGGAGAAGTAGTATTGGGGGACAAGGAAATGGCAGACAAACTAAATAAGTATTTTGCATCTGTCTTCACTGTGGAAGCTCCAGGTGTCAGGGGTCATGAAGTGTGTGAAGTTACCATTACTAGGGAGGTTTTTGGGAAACTGAAAGGTCTGAAGGTAGATAAGTTACCTGGACCAGATGGGGTAAATCCCAGGGTTCTGAAAGAGGTGGCTGAAGATATTGTGGAGGCATCAGTAATGATCTTTCAAGAATTACTAACTTCTGGCATGGTTCCAGAGGACTGGAAAACTGCAGATGTCACTCCATTCAAGAAGGGAGTGAGGCAGAAAAAAGGAAACTACAGGAGAGTTAGCCTAACCTCAGTAGTTGGGAAGATATTGGAGTCAATTGTTAAGGATGAGGTCTCAGGGTACTTGAAGGCACATGATAAAATAGGCCAAAGTCAGCATAGTTTCCTTAATAGAAAATCTTGCCTGACAAATCTGTTGGAATTCTTTGAGGAAATACCAAGCAGGTAGACAAAGGAGAGTCAGTTGATGTTGTGTACTTGGATTTTCAGAAGGCCTTTGACAAGGTGCCACACGAGGCTGCTTAACAAGAAAAGAACCCATGGTATTACAGGAAAGATTCTAGCATGGATAGGATATTGACTGATTGCCAGGAGGCAAAGAGTGGGAATAAAGGGAGCTTTTTCTCGTTGGATGCCGGTGGCTAGTGCTGTTTCACAGGGATCAGTGTTGGTAATGCTTCTTGTTACATTGTCAATGGTTTGGATGACAAAATCGATATTTTTGTGGCCAAATTTGTAGATTATGAAGACAGGTGGAGGGGCAGGTAGCGTTGAGGAAGCAGGGAGACTGCATAAGGAGTTAGACACATCGGGCAAATGTGCAAAGAAGTAGCAGATTTGGGAAGTGTATGGTCAGCACTTTGTAAAAGGAATAAGAGTGTAGACTATTTCTCAAATGGGAAGAACATTCACAAATCCAAGGTGAAAATGGACTTGGGAGTCCTTGTGCAGGATTCTCAAAAGGGCAACTTGCAGGTTGAGTCAGGGATGAGGAAGGCAAATGCAATGTTAGCATTCATTTCACAAGTATTAGTATATATAAGCAAGGATGTAATGCTGAGGCTGTATAAAGCATTGTTGAGGCCTCACTTGGAATACTGTGAGCAGTTCTGGGCTCCTTATCTAAGACGGGATGTGCTGGTATTGGAGAAGGTCCAGAGGAGGTTCACAAAAAAAGATTCTGGGAATGAAAGGGTTAACGTATGAGGAGCGTTTGACGTACCCAATAGGGTTTAGAAGAACTGTGGGGTGGTGGGGGTAACCAAACACACACTGTCCTCCAACTGCAGGACAGGTCTCAGGATTCGGTCAACAGGATGACTTCTGATCTTGGGTTTCAATCTTTGGCATTGACCGCCTGCTCATCAGTATTGACTTGGTCATGTGAACCAGTCGAGAGTTGGGACCCTCCCCAACTGTGCAGCTGACATCCCAAGGGAAGAGGAGCATGGGGGTTGGGGGGTGGGGTCTGTGAAGAGGAAGAGGAGAACTGGGAGAGACGGGGAAGGGAGAGGCCGAGCTCAGTGGAGCTGACTGTTTGCACACCCAACAAGGAAGGCAAAATAATGAATGCAATACAAACATAAAACAGGTCAAGCACTTCATTAGAAATTAACAGACAGAAACAGGCAAAGTACAGTGAAACCCAGATACGATCAGACTCAAGCCCTGAGGGTTATAAAACATTGCATCTCGGCCCGACACAAGGTTAGGCTCACGGAGGCAAATTAAAATAGACCCTGGGCTGTTACAGCAAGATGGAGGCCATTCAGCCCATCAAAGACCACTCCCAACTACCACTATCTCTTTGACTTCCTACTGGCAGGCAGAAGGTACCACGGTATAACAAGGACTATACGGCTGGGTAACAGCTCCTTCCCCCAGGCTGCAAGGCTGCCTGCTACCACCTAGCACACATTATAATACTACAGGACCAGTAGCATTGTACTGTTCTATGTTTAAATACATGTTATATATGCACTTTATGCCAACTTGTACATGTACAGAATATTTATTTTTATTGTTAATATTATTGTGCTAATATTATTTTACGTGCTGTAATATTTACTGTGTTTGTACCTTGGTCCCAGAGGAACATTGTTTCGGTTAGCTGTATACGCGTGTACTTTTGAGTGACAATAAACTTGAACTTGACTCCAGCTGCTGGAAGAGGAATTCCATCAGTCCCAACTTTCTAATCATTCCCAACTTCCCTACTGGTCATTCTCCATCCCAGTTCCCTGCTGAAATATCCGAATTACACTGGGGGTCATTTGCTAAAGAAATACAGACTACGATCAGTGATATACAGCCTGGCAGCAGGCCTTTCAGCCCATCAAGACCCTGCTGACAGTCAAACTGATCTTATTCTTTGCTTCCCATTTTCCCATCACTTGACTCCTCTGATTCCACCCCTCACCTTCCCATGGGGGGGGGGTGGATCTACAGTGGCAATTAACCCACCAACCTGTCCGTCTTGAGGATGTAGGATGAGAAAAGGGTACTTGGGGGGGGGGGGCACACAGTCAGAGGGAGTCCCCTCCCCACCACCAGTAAAACTCGTACTGCTGCCGGTTTTCCCTGGAGTGAAGGATGCCAAGGGGGTGACCTGACAGAGGTGCAAGGTAATGAAGGGTAGGTGGTCAGGATTTTATCCCTTTGAAAGGGTACCAAAAACTGGAGGACATTGGTTTAATGTGAGTGGGAAGAGATCTGAGGGACAAGAATTTTTATTAAAAAAAACATGGTGGATGATATCTGAACTCTTCCAAAAGAGGTGATCTCAGAGGCATGGAAACTGCACTGAGGCAGACAGGAAAGCTCTGCAACTGTAGCGTCCGAACAGTGTACAACTTTGGTCCAAACTGCCCAACACGTCATCAGCACCAGCCTACCTGCCATCAAGGACGCATATACAGAAAGGTGCCAGAAGGGAGCCAGCGACGTCATGAAGAATTTCACCCACTCTGCCCATGGACTGTATATCCTGGTCCCACCAGGGAGGAGGCTACGTAGCACCCATGACAGGACCACCAGACTCAAAAACGGTTACCTTCCCCAAGCATTAAGGCCGATCAACACCTCCACCCACTAACTCACCCCTCCACACTCCCAACCACCACTACCTTATCACTTCCTGTCAGAGTCACCTTATTTACAGACACTCCTGTGCCTAGCATCGCTTTATGGACATCCAATCAACTGGTATACATAAGCGATCTTATGTATTTATATTTATTGTGGTTATTTTATCTAATTAGGTTTATGTTCTGCATCAGATCCGGAGCAACAATAATTTTATTAATTTTGAGATAGAGTGAAAACAGGCCTTTCTGGAACAACGAGCTGCCCTAACCAGCAAACAGAGGCTAATCACAGGACAATTTACAATGACTTGTGGGAGGAAACCGGGGTACTCGGAGGAAACCTACGCAGTCACCTTTACGCTTGTGTACTGGAAGTAACATTGGACCTTGATTTAGAGAACCATAGAACACTACAGCACAGACAACAGGCCATTCAGCCCCTCTAGTCTGTGCCGAAACATTATTCTGCTAGTCCCATTGACCTGCACCCAGTCCACAACCCTCCAGACCTCTCCCATCCATGTACCTATCCAACTTATTCTTAAAACTTAAGAGTAAGCCCGCATTTACCACATCAGATGGCAGCTTGTTCCACACTCCCACTATTCTCTGAGTGAAGAAGTTCCCCCTAAACCTTTTCCCTTTCACCCTAAAGCCTGTATTTATCTCACCTAAGTGGAAAGGGCCTATGCACATTTACTCTGTCTATACCCCTCATAATTTTGAAAACCTCTATCAAATCCCCCCTCATTCTTATACGCTCCAAGGAATAAAGTCCTAACCTCTTCAATCTTTCCCTGTAACTCAACTCCTGAAGACCCGGCAACATCCTAGTAAATCTTCTCTGTTACTCCTTCAATCTTACTGATATCCTTCCTATAGTTAGGTGACTAGAACTGTACACAATACTCCAAATTTGGCCTCACCAATGTCTTATATAACCTTACCATAACATCCCAACTCCTATACTCAATACTTTGAGTGCCAGGATGCCAAAAGCCTTCTTTACAACCCTGTCTACCTGTGACGCCACTTTCAGGGAATTATGTATCTGAACTCCCAGATCCCTTTGGTCCTCCGCACTCCTCAGTTCCCTACCATTTACTGTGTATGTCCAACTTTGATGTGTCCTTCCAAAATGCAACACCTCACACTTGTCTGCATTAAATTCCATCTGCTACTTTCTGGCCCATTTTTCCAGTTGGTCCAGATCCCCCTGCAAGCTTTGAAAGCCTTCCTCGCTGTCCACAACGCCTCCAATCTTAGTGTCATCAGCAAACTTGCTGATCCAACTTACCACATTAAGACAACAAACAACAATGGTCCCAGCACAGATCCCTGGGGCACACCACTAGTCACAGGCCTCCAGTCTGATAAGCAATCATCCACTACCACTCTCTGTCTTCTCCCACACAGCCAATTTTGAATCCAGTTTACAACCTCTCCATGCTTACCTAGTGTCTGAACCTTCTGAACTAACCTCCCATGTGGGACATTGTCAAAAGCCTTACCAAAGTCCATATAGACAACATCTACAGCCTTTCCTTCATCTACTTTCTTGGTAACCTCCTCAAAAAACTCCACAAGATTCATTAAACACGATCTACCACGCACAAAGCCATGCTGACTATCCTTAATCAGCCCTTGGCTGTCCAAATACTTGTATATCCGATCTCTCAGAACACCTTCCAATAATTTACCTACTACTGATGTTAGGCTCACTGGTCTGTAATTGCCTGGTTTACTTTTAGAGCCTTTTTTAAACAACGGAACAACATGAGCTACCCTCCAATCCTCCGGCACCGCACAGGTGGCCAAGGACATTGTAAACATTTCTGCCAGGGCCCCTGCAATTTCTACACTAGTGTCTCTCAATGACCAAGGAAATATCCTGTCAGGCCCAGGGGATTTATCTACCTTTATTTGCTGTAAGGCAGCAAGCACCTCCTCCTCTATAATCTCTATATGTTCCATGACACTACTGCTCGTTTCCCTTCCTTCCATATACGCTACGCGAGTTTCCTGAGTAAATACTGATGCAAAAAAACTGTTTAAGATCTTCCCCATCTTGTGAGGCTCCACACATAGATGACCACTCTGATCTTCTAGGGGACCAATTTTGTCCCTTACTGTCCTTTTACTCTTAATATACTTGTAGAAACCCTTCGGGTTTACCTCCACATTATCTGCCAAAGAACCTCATGTCTTCTTTTTGCCTTCCTGATTTCCTTCTTTAGTATTTTCTTACATTTTCTATACTCTTCAAGTACCTCATTTGTTCCTTGTTGCCTATACCTGCTATACAACTCTCTCTTTTTCTGAACCAGATTGCCAAGGTTCCCTATGCCTGTTAACTTTGCCTTTAATCCTGGCAGGAACATGCAAACTCTGCACTCTCAAAATTTCACCTTTGAAGACCTTCCACTTACTGAACACATCCTTGCCAGAAAACAACTTACCCCAATCCACTCTTCCTAGATCCTTTCTCATTTCCACAAAATTGGCCCTTCTCCAATTTAGAACCTCAGCTCGAGAACCAGACCTATCCTTATCCATAATTAACTTGAAACTAATGACATTATGGTGACTGGACCCAAAATGTTTGCCTACACATATTTCTGAAACCTGACCTGTCTGGTTCCCTCATAGGAGATCAAGTGTTGCATCCTCTCTCGTTGGTACCTCTATATATTGATTTAGAAAACTTTCCTGAACACATTTGACAAACTCCAAGCCACCCAGCCCTTTCACAGTGTGCGAGTCCCAGTCAATATGTGGAAAGTTAAAATCCCCTACTATTACAATTTTCTGTTTCTTACATTGGTCTGCTATCTCTCTACAGATTTGCTCCTCCAATTCTCTGACTACTGGGCGGTCTATAATACAACCCTATTAGCGTGGTCATACCTTTTCCGGTCCTCAGCATTACCCATACGGCCTCTGTAGACAAGCCCTCCAGGCTATCCTGTCAATGCACAGCTGTGATATTCTCCCTAATGTCATTCCTCCCCCTTTCATCCCTCTCCCTCTGTCACGTCTGAAACAACGGAACCCCGGAACATTAAGCTACCAGTCCTGCTCCTCCTGCAACCAAGTCTCAGTAATAGCAATAATGTCATAATCCCACATGTCAATCCATGCCCTAATCTCATCTGCCTTACCTACAATACTCCTTGACTTGAAATAGATGCACCTGAGAACATTTCTATCTCGTACAAACCTTTGATTTCTGTCTATACATGCAGTCCTCGCATGACCTTTATCCTCCTCCACCTCACTATCTGCTCGAACACTCTGGTTCCCCTCACCCTGTAAATCTAGTTCAAACGCCCCTGAGCAGAACTAGCAAACCCACCCGCAAGGATGTTAGTCCCCATCCAGCTCAGGTGCAACCCGTCCAGTCGGAACAGGTCCCACCTTCCATGGAACAAAGCCCAATTGTCAATAGACAATAGGCGCAGGAGTAGGCCATTTGGCCCTTCGAGCCAGCACCACCATTCACTGTGATCATGGCTGATCATCCACAATCAGTATCCAGTTCCTGCCTTATCCCCATAACCTTTGATTCCGCTATCTTTAAGAGCTCTATCCATCTCTTTCTTGAAAGCATCCAGAGACTTGGCCTCCACTGCCTTCTGGGGCAGAGCATTCCACATATCCACCACTCCCTGGGTGAAAAAGTTTTTCCTCAACTCCGTTCTAAATGACCTACCCCTTATTCTTAAACTGTGGCCTCTGGTTCTGGACTCACCCATCAGCGGGAACATGCTTCCTACCTCCAGCGTGTCCAATCCTTTAATAATCTTATATATTTCAATCAGATCCCCTCTCATCCTTCATGTCCAGAAACATGAAGCCCTCCCTTAGCCATCTCCTTAGCCACATATTTAGCTGCATTATCTTCCTATTTCTAGCCTCACTAGCACGTGGCACGGGTAGCAATCCCGAGATTGCAACCCTGGGGGTCCTGTCCTTCAACTTTGCACCTAACTCCCTAAACTCTCTTTGCAGGACCTCCTCCTCCTCCTTCACTTAATTGGCAAAGTTTAGAAGGGCACGGCTCTATTGCGGGCAAAGTGGATTAGTGTAGATGTGCAAGAATTGTCTTTGTACAACTCATTTTGTCATTTCCAGCAGTGCTAATGTATAACACTATGCTGCAGCTACGGTACAATCTCATGACATAAGTTATGTTTTGTTATTACGGAGCACGGTGGGTGTGAGGAATGCCTTGCCGGGGGCTGGTGATCCAGGCAGGCACATTAGGGACATTTATGAGACTCGCGAATGATAGAAAAAAAAATGGAGGGTTGTGTAGAAGGGAAGGGTTATCCCGATCTTAGAGCAGGTTAAAGGGACAACATAAATTGTGGGTCAAAGGGCCTGTTTTACTTTATATTCATCAACCTTATTCTGATCCGGAGGCTGAGAACCGAGTGGCCAAAATGTTGGACAGGGCTGAGGGGCTGAATGGCCAATTCCTGTTCCCATTTCTTATGTGAAAATGTGCCCTTTATCACCACGATGTAATTTCAAATTTCTCTGCAATAGAAAAGCAAAACGCCAAAAAAAAAGACAAGGACTGCCCTGTTGGCTTTCCCCAGAGCTCCTGATCACACCCGGCAAATCCCAACCAAACCCCGTTATCTCGCTAAAAATCGCCAGGCTGAAATCCTGGCTGATCCACAGACAGGCTAGAGGTTTTAACTCTGAGGTCGGCTGCTGCGAACGTGGCGGCCAGCCAAGCCGTCTGCACAGTGCACGGGACTTCTCGAACACCAGGCTATTAATAGTGCTGACCCAGTCAGTGACAGATTTCTGTCATATCTGGTCCGTGTGGGCCAGAGTCCACTGCCTCCACCACTCCCCCGCCCCCGTCGAGGAGGTAACCCAGAGATGTGGGACCCCCACACACTTGAATTGCCCTCTTTTATCTGCTCTTGCGTGCGTGCCTGTTCCTGAACGAGAGACAGAGAGAGAGAGACACAGACACAGACACAGAGTACAGGAACAGCACGGTAGCATAGTGATTAGCACCACACTTCACAACGCCAGCAATTCGGGCTTCAATGCCCGCCGGGGCCTGGAAGGACTTTACCCATTCTCCCCATGACCGCCCGGTTTCCTGTGGGTGCTCCGGGTCCTTCCCACACTCGAAAGTCGGGGCTAGTCAGCTGTGGAAAGGTTACATTGACACTACAAGCATGGTGACATTTGCGGGCTGCCTCCAGCACCTCCTCAATGGTGATGAAAGCCAGGCTTTTCACTGTACGTTTCCCATGTAAATTTGACAAATAAAGCTTTCATCTTTTATCTGGTTGCGTGCCGAAGTGCACTGTCTCCTGTCCTCCAAGGACAGAAGCCAGACACACAGGACTGGAGCACACTTGGGACGGCCCCTTGCCCGTGTGTGAGTATCTGTACCAGAACAAGGGAGACAGATTCCAGGCTGTCTGGTGTCGAAGGCAAGACTTGAGATTGAACAGTCCCTCCGTGAACCACAGAGACAGAGAGAGAGAGAGACAAATCATTTGAGCTCTCAGCCCTGCCGAGCTGGACAATTACTTCTGAAGTGACCAATGAGGAGAGGCTTCCCTCCCGAGCACAGTGCAGCAGCCTGGTCGCCGCTCAGGACGGGGTTAAATCGATCAGGTGCCTAGCAGTCAGCCAGAGACAGTGCCAACCACCGCAGCTCAGCTGACGAGACAAGAGCCAAACAGTGACTCAGCATTCCACCAGCTCCACTCGTCACGTCAGCTCTCCCCCCCGCCGCACACGCTGGACCGAGGGCAGACCTGCCTCGCAGTAAAAAGGATTAACTATTTGTCACAAGCACATCGAAGCTTTGAAACATCCAGTGAAGTGCGTCCTTTGCGCCAAAGGTCAACACAGTCCGAGGACAGGCGGGGGGTGGGGGGGGGGAAGGGGCAGCTCACAAGTGCCGCCATGCTTCTGGGAGGAAACCGGAGCACCCGGAGGAAACCTACGCATTCACAGAGAGAACGCACAGATTCCTTACAGGCAGCGGCAGGAATTGAACCTGGATCGCCGGCACTGTGCTGTCCCGCTATGCTATTGTGCTGCCCTAGCGCCCTGCACATCCCGTTCCAGCAGGCGCCAAAGCTCTCCGCAGGCTTCTGGGGTTCTGTCACACACTAACGCTGGAAACAGGGCAGCAGACTGGTCAAAGCACAGATACGTTACCATGTGTAACCTTGCGAATCATGTTCTTGCAGGCATTTATGGGGGCGGGGGGGGGGGAAGAAGAAATCCAGTAGAATTTATGAAAAGATATATGTACAGCAAGCTTTTGGAAAGAGCGACACAACATCACTAGACTGTCGGGTAGAGAAGTGCTGGCTCAGGGGGTGAACGTGGGGACTTTCCCTTGCTCTCCTTCATGGGAATTCCAACAGTGCCGCACACCCTCGATCTGCACCGGGAGGGGGTGAAATGGAACTCTAAGTCTACCAACTGCGTCCCACTGAACCGTGGCCTGTGGCTTACCGAACGTGACAAAGCCGTCGGGCCCATCCAGGTGTAACATCAAACTGAAAGGCCACATGGTGTCAGCGTTCGATTACAGGTGACTTATTAAAATGTGGTGCGCACCAGGAGACCAGTCAAAGGTGACCTAGCCGAAGATGAATCTGGTACAACTGTTACATTCCCAGCTGATGAGACTGCCAGCTAAAGTACATTTCGGTAACAGAATTGTGGTTACAGAAAAAGTAGATAAATCAGTAACAGTCTAGGTTTGAATACAGAATTAAATGATTCTCCACAGGTCCAACAGCTAATCCAATTTTCTATTCCAACAATGGGTGCCCAATAGAACACGATTAGTGAAGTTCCTGAAACATGGGTGTTGTCACTGCTGCATTCTAAGTCTATACTTCTAGGCTTTGTCTATGGTTCCCTGTTACCACATTAGCGCAATCCACATCCTCATTTACCAGTTATTAACGCTCAGTATTCTTCCCCGCTGCAAAACTTGCCATTTCTGCTCCACTGTTCCCTCTCACTCAATGGTCAGCCTCGCTTAAAACCGTCCCGACCGGTGCCCTCCGCCCCTCCTCGTGGACTGCCTGGTGTCCTCCACACCCCTTGGGCAAGGTAACTCATTCAAAATCCCAACTGGATTTATCACCCACCGTAATACACATGAATAGAATTACAAAATACGGCCCGTTGAGTCTGCTCTGTCGTTCCATCATGGCTGATTTATTATCCCTCTCAACCCCATTCTCCCGGCTTCTTCCCATAACCTTTACTTCCCTTACCAATCAAGAAGCTATCAACCTCTACTTTGAATATACCCAAAGACTTGACCTCCACAGCTGCCTGTGGGGGCAATGAATTCCACAGACTCACTACCCACTGCCCACAGAACTTCCTCCTCATCTCTGTTCTAAAGAGTTAGGGTAAAGGGACGTCACACGATTTCTCGTTCCACAAATTCATTCAATTTGTGCAGTATTCACTCTACATGCACGGGCCCCCCCAAACCCAGAACCCCGAACCCAGCAGCATCCGCGATGCCCCCCCCCCCCACTCGCCGGTGCGTCTCCTCTGCTTGGGTCAAGGAGGCAGAGTCAGGAGTAATTCAGCTTGGAAACAGGTTCTTTAGCCCAACTCAACCATGCTGATCATGGTGTCCGTTTCAGCTCGCCCGGTTTGCCAGTGTTTGGCCCTCAAAACGTCTCCTTGCCAACACGTCTTTTTACACATACTAATTGCTCCCACCTCTACCGCTTCCCCTGGCAGCTTGTTCTAAACACTACACCTCTCTGGGTAGGGCAATTGCCTCAGGTCCCCCTTAAATCCATGCTACCTAGTTGTTTTTTAAAACTCTCCCTACCCTGGGGGAGAGAAAGCAATTATCATCCAGCTTCACTATGCCCCTCAAGGCTTCATGAACTTCTACAGGGTCGCCTCTCAGCCTCGTTCGCTCAGTGAAAGCAGAACGAAGGCCCTCTGTCCAAAATGTCGACCGTTTATTCCTCTCCATAGATGCTGCCTGACCTATCAAGTTCCTCTAGCATTTTGTGTGGGTTACCCCAGCCCTATTCAGTACGGTAACTGCTCTTCCCACAGGCACAAGACGTGTAGAGAACTGTGGGCACACCAGAGACCAGCCTCCCTTCCATAGACTACCTACACTTAAAGCCTCAGTCGAGCAGCCAAAGTAACTACAGACGCCTACCCACCTTGCACATTCTCTCTTCTCCCCTGTCCAATTGGACACAAGATACCAAACTTGACTCAGGGACAGCTTCTACCCCATAGTTACTCCGTCTGGCGGAACTGGTCCTCACCCTCAACAATTTTTCCTTTGGTTTCTCCCACTTCCCTCAGACCCAAGGGTGTCACCATGTGCGCTCGCATGGGTCCCAGTTATGCCAGCCTTTACACCAGTCACGTGGAACATTCCAGGTTCCAAGCCTAGCCTGGCATAGCACCCCACCCTCTCCCCAAACTCTTCCTACGCTACACTGACCACTGCATTGGTGCTGCTTCCTGCATCCTTTCAGAGCTCATCGACTTTGCCTTCAATTTCCACCCTGCCCTCAAATTTATTTGCGCTTATCCTTGCAAGCGGAACAAGTGCTACACCTGCCCCTACACCACCTCCACTACCATACCATTCAGGGCCCCAGACTGTTCTACCAGGTGAGGCAACACTTCACCAGAAAGTCAGTTGGGGTCATCTACTGTATCTGGTGCTCCTGGTGCGACTTCCTGTACAGTCAGTCGGACCCGACAGAGACTGGATGACCACTTTGCCAAGCACCTTCACTCTGTCCGCCGCAAAAAGCGGGATCCCCCAGTGGCCATCCATTTCAATTCCACTTCCACTTCCCAATCCAACATGCCAGTCCATGGCTTCCTCTACTGCCACGATGAGGCCACACTCAGGCTGGGAGAGCAACACCTTATATATTCTGGAGGCTACCCAGACAAGCTGATAGCATGAACATCTCACGCACCCCCCCTCACCATTCCCATTTCCCTCTTTCACCTCATCTCCTTACCTGCCCAGCACCTCCCTCTGGTGCTCTTTCTCCTTCCCTTTCCTTCATGGTCTTCTGTCCTCTGCTATCAGATTCCCCCTTCTCCAGCCCTTTCTCTCTTTCACTAATCAACCTCCCAACTCTTTACTTCACCCCCCTTCCAAGAGCACCCATCACCTGCCACCTTGTACTTCTTCCTCCCTCCCCCCCCCCACCTTCTTATGCTGACTTCTTCCCCCTTCTTTTTCAGTCCTGATGAAGGGTCTCTGCCTGAAACGTCGACTGTTTATTCTTTTCCATAGATGCTGCCCGACCTGTTGATTTGCTCCACTGTTTTGTATGGGTTGATTTTCTCATTTGTGTTCATCTTATTGTACTAGGGGACTGTTCCTCCAGCATCTTGTGTACTATAGGATGGACCCTTGACCTCACTATGCCATTATTCTCTGTGCACTTGCTCTGTAGCTGTAACACTCTATTCTGATTTACAGTATCTTGTGTATACTGTTCATTTAGGTCAGGGGTCCCCAACCTTTTTTTGCACCACGGACCGGTTTAATATTGACAATATTCTTGCAGTCTGGCTGGGGCTGGGGGGGAGGGCCGGGTGTTCAAGTAGGGCTGCCAACTTTCTCACTCCCAAATAAGGGACAAAAGTAGCAGTCAAATACGGGACACTTGTGTTTACCCCAAGAAAGACTACAATGACCATGAAGCCTTGCACGGGCACATGTATGCGCATGCGTGTACGTGCCGATTTTTTTTTCTACAAATCGGTTTTGGCTTAATCTTCCCGATTCTGTTCAGTGAAACTACACGGTACATACATTATTTCTAATTTATATAGGCTGTGTGTTTATCATATCATTCCTGCTTTTACTATATATTATTGTTATTTAAGATTTTATGTGTTATTTGGTATGATTTGGTAGGTTATTTTTTGGGTCTGGGAACGCTCAAAAATTTTTCCCATTTAAATTAATGGTGATTGCTTCTTCGCTTTACGCCATTCTCGCTTACAAACAGTTGTATAGGAACGCCCTATCTTAGCGGGGGAAATACGGGACAAGGGCGGTCCCGTATGGGACAAACCAATTCAGCCCAATATGTACCAGCTAATACGGGACAGCTGGCAACCCTATGTTCAAGTTCAACAGTGCGTGACAGGGAATGAGGAAAGGTGCAGCTGACTCATATTGTTTCATACCGCCAAATCATATTGTTTCCTTGGCCCGGTGGTTGGGGACCACTGATTTAGGTCACTTCATTTGTGTTATTATTTAACACAAGTTATTCCACTATATATCAGTAAACATGACAAAAACAAACTAATTCCCATTTCTTTTGACTCAACCCCACCAACCAGAGCAACATCCTTGTGAATCTTTCCTGCTCTCTTTCAGGCCTCGTCACATCTATGGTGGTACCTGCGCCAGTCTGCCCAGCGTCACTCTCACTTAAGACAGAACGAGGGGAGGGTGGTTAAAAGAATGGACCCCATACGAATGCCTTTGAGGAAACGTTGAGCGAGTTAGGGTTTTCCTCTTTGCAGCAAAGGAGGATTAGAGGTGGCTTGATAGAAGTGTGCAAGATCAATGTTCAAAGTAACTTTATTATCAGAGTACGTAGACTGCAGATAGATAATAGGTGTAGATTGAGTGGATAACCAGAGGCCCTTTCCCCAGGGTGGCAACGCTTAACACAAGTGGGCATAATTTTAAGGCTACTTGAGCAAAGTATGGTTTGGGGGGGGGGGGGAGATGCCAGATGGAGTTTTTTTTAATATATAAAAAACACGGAATAGTGGGTGTGTAGAATGCACTGCTGGCGCGATGTTAGAGGCAGATACAGTAAGTGACTCTTAGACAGCCACATGAATGATAGAAAAATGAAAGGCTATGTAGGAAGGAAGGGTTAGATTGATCTTCGAATAGGTGAAAGGTTAGCACAACATTGTGGGCTGAAGGACCTGTATTGTACTGTGATGTTCTGTGTCCTTCCATAAACCTACATCAAGCAGAAAGCAGATTTATTTTTGCTACTTCTCTTGCTCAAGGTACAGAGACCGTCCCCTCCCTTTCTCTGACACCCGTAATTAGAATCAGTACTGTGCAGACCTGTCCCAGCAGCTGAGGTGGTCACATGACTAGCTAACTTTTATAAATGGGAGGTTGTGGCTTCAAGTACCACTTACACACGGTTAGCTTAGGGTCTAAATTACGTGTTGGACTCAGCACATGTGCAATGGTGAAGGAAGCACGGCAGCACGTCTACTTTCCGAGGAGCTTGCAAAGATTCAGCACGACATCTAAAACTCTGGCAAACTTCTATATTTGTGAGATGGAGAGTATGTTGACCAGCTGCATCACAGCCTGGTCTGGAAACACCAATGTCCTGGAATGGAAAATCCTACAACAAGTAGTGGATACAGCCCAGGCCATCAGAGGTAAACCCCTCCCCACCAATGAGCACATCTACATGAAGCTTTGGCCCAGAAAGCAGCGTTCACCATCAGGGCCTCCCACCACACAGGCCGTGCTCTCTTCCCACTGCTGCCATCAGGAAAGGGGTACAGGAGCCTCAGGACTCACACCAGCAGGTTCAGGAACAGTTATTACCCCTCAATCATCAAGTTCTTGAACCAAAAGGGACAACTTCACTCACCCCATCACTGAAGTGTTGCCACGACCTATGGACTTGCTTTCAAGAACTCTTCATTTTGCTTATTTATTATTTCTATCTTTTCTGCATTTGCACAGTTTGAACTCCCAAGTTGGTGCACTCTTTCATTGATCTATTGAGTATGCCCGCAAGAAAATGAACCCCAGGGTTGTATACAGTGACACAAGTATTTTGATAATAAATTACTCTGAACTTTTCTTTTAAATTGCTGATTTTATAGGGTTTTCCCTTGTAGTTTTAGCTTCCTTTATACTTGTGTTTGCATAATTACTGGTTTGTCTGTAAGCATTTAGTATCCCCTAGTACACTTAGTTCCACATTTCTATAGCTTGTCCACAAAGCTGAGATGTACTCAGTCAGTACCTGTTCACTAGTTTCTTATTTAAACCAGCTCAGCCTGGTTTTCAGGATCAAGGGAGACCATGTGCTCAGGCTCCTTTGTTACTTCTCTGCTGGTGCAGACTGACCTGTACCGTGATGAACAGCTAATAAAACAGCTGTAACCATAAGATTTGTGCCTCAGTGTTGACTTCCCAAGAACCTTCTGGACAGCATCATCTCCAGATCTAACACACAGGCAGAGACACACACAAACACACACACACACTGTGCTGACAGACTGCTGAATTGTCTTCAGTGCCAACTTTCAGACGAGACCCCAGTCTACCCCAACCCAGTACCCTTGGCAGAGAAGACCTAATATCCAGGTCAATACCTCAGAAACGACACAACTGCAAATGACCAGGCCACATTACGGTGGAGAACGGGAGAGCATTGTGGGCACAGCCCAATATATCACCAGTACATCCCCCATCATTGGTAACTGCAGGAGATGCTGCCTCAAGGCAGCAACATCTGTTAACAAAAGCACGAGAAAGTTTGCCAATGCTAGAAACCCAGAGCAACACACAACACACACACACAGCTGCAGGAACTCGGCAGATCAGGCAGCATCTATGGAAAGGAATAAACAGTTGACATTTTGGGCTGAGGCCAGTCCTGATGATGGGTCTCAGCCCAAGACATTGACTGTTCATTGCCCTCTCCATAGCTGAGTTCGTCCAGGCCCTACGGACGCTCGTGCAGGCCTGCAATTGCCAGGAGCTGATGGCGGCGCAGCATGCAGAACTCCTAGTGAGAGACGCCTTCGTCACGGGGACCAGGTCAGTGTACGTGCGCCAGCGGCTGCTGGAAAAAGCTGATCTTACCCTAAGTTCGGCGATGGAGCTGGCTGATACGTTGGAGGCCGCTCTGCATAACTCCGAGGCTCTCCAGGCACGCGATCCCCCGATGGCCTCGTGGGCGCCGCAGACCCCGCAACCCGCCGGCGAATCGACCTCGGCTGCAGCCAGTCGTGAGTCCGCGAAGTGCTACTTCTGCGGACTGGAGAAGCACCCCCGGAAACGCTGCGCGGCCCGACAAGCTACCTGCTCCAGCAGCGGAAAGAAGGGCCACTTCACCAAGGTCTGTAAGTCAAAACCGCGAGCGGGATCGAGCAGCACCGCGTGCGAGACGTGGGGGTCGCCATCTTGCCTGCCGCCATCTTCCCTGCACGCCGCCACCACGTGCGAGACATCGGGGTGGCCATCTTGGTCGGCGCCACCTCCCACCGCCTACGACCAACGGGTGCTCACGGGGCACCCCACCACACTGGACCAAGACAGCGGCCCCACCCTGGCTTCCGTGACCCTCGACCAAAGCGCTCCCCACCAGCTCGCAAGGTCAATGATGGACATCCTGGT
Organism: Mobula hypostoma; assembly: GCF_963921235.1. Taxonomy (NCBI): domain Eukaryota; kingdom Metazoa; phylum Chordata; class Chondrichthyes; order Myliobatiformes; family Myliobatidae; genus Mobula; species Mobula hypostoma. The sequence continues at coordinate 15,485,174 of NC_086115.1, read as the reverse complement.
GGAGGGGCACAGGACAAGCTGCCTGTTTGACACAGGCAGCACGGAGAGTTTTATTCACCCGGCCACGGTGCAGCATTGTGGACTCATGATACAGCCGGTAAGTCAGAGGGTCATCATGGCCTCCAGGTCGCATACAACAGACATCCGGGGGGGTTGTGTAGCGACACTAGTGGTGCAGGGCACAGAATATCGGGACTTTACGTTACTGGTCTTGCCTCAACTGTGTGCCCCTGTGCTGTTGGGGTTGGACTTCCAGAGCCACCTGAAAAGCGTGACAATGAAGTATGATGGGCCCCTCCCACCAATTACTGTCATAAATCCCCTGTTTTGTAGAGATATGACACGTTCCCCACTACTGACCACACACACACACCGACCCACGCATCCCACCCAACATCATGCCAACTGCCGCACTACTGACACCACTTGCGGCCTCTCCACCCTCAGGATCCCTCCCCCACCGCTGTTCGCCAACCTGACCCCCGACTGTAAACCCGTGGCAACTAAAAGCAGGAGGTACAGCGCGGGGGACAGAGCTTTCATTAAGTCGGAGGTGCAGCGGCTGCTCAGGGAGGGGGTCACTGAGGCAAGCACAAGTCCTTGGAGGGCGCAGGTGGTCGTTGTTCGGAACGGGGAGAAGAATAGGATGGTCGTGGACTATAGCCAGACCATCAATAGGTTCACGCAGCTTGACGCGTACCCTCTACCCCGCATCGCGGATATGGTCAATCAGATAGCACAGTACAAGGTGTACTCGACCATAGACCTAAAATCCGCTTACCATCAGCTCCCCATCTGCCGGGAGGACCGACCTTACACTGCCTTCGAGGCGGACGGCAGGCTTTATCACTTCCTGCGCATCCCCTTCGGTGTCACGAATGGTGTATCTGTCTTCCAGAGGGCAATGGACCGGATGGTGGACCAGTGCCAACTGAAGGCCACGTTCCCATATCTGGATAACATCACCATCTGTGGTCACGACCGGCAGGATCACGACAACAACCTCCAAAAATTTCTCCAAGCGGCCAAATCTTTCAACCTCACCTATAACAAGGACAAGTGTGTATTTGGGACCACCCGACTTGCTATCCTTGGGTGTGTCGTGGAGAATGGAGTCATTGGCCCTGACCCCGACTGTATGCGCCCCTTGTTGGAACTCCCTCTTCCCAATACCCTCAGAGCACTCAAAAGGTGCCTGGGCTTCTTTTCATATTACGCCCAATGGGTCTCTAACTATGCAGACAAGGCCCGCCCCCGGTCAAGTCCACCACATTCCCCCTCTCTGCCGAGGCCCACGCGGCCTTCAACCGCATAAAAGGGGACATTGCCAAAGCAGCAATGTGTGCGGTGGATGAGGCCATTCCCTTCCAAGTAGAGAGTGACGCCTCCGACTTTGCGCTGGCGGCTACCCTCAACCAGGCAGGAAGACCAGTGGCGTTCTTCTCCTGTACCCTTCAAGGCCCTGAAATTCGGCACTCTGTGGTAGAGAAAGAGGCCCAGCCCATAGTGGAAGCTATAAGGCACTGGAGGCACTATCTTGCCGGCAAAAGGTTCACCCTGCTAACTGACCAGCGCTCAGTCACGTTCATGTTTAATAATCAGCAGCGGAGCAAAATCAAAAATGATAAAATTCTGAGGTGGAGAATCGAACTCTCCACCTACAACTATGACATCACATACAGGCCTGGGAAGCTCAACGAGCCCTCCGATGCCCTATCCCGGGGAACATGCGCCAGCGCGCAGATCGACCGGCTATACGCCCTACATGTAGACCTTTGCCACCCGGGAGTCACCCGGCTTTTCCACTTCATGAAAGCCCGGAACCTGCCTTACTCCCTTGAGGAGTTCAGGATGATGACCAGGGACTGCCAAGTCTGCGCAGAGTGCAAACCGCACTTCTACCGACCCGAAAAGGCACCACTCATCAAGGCCACCCGCCCCTTTGAGCGACTGAGTGTTGACTTTAAGGGCCCCCTTCCCTCCACCAACTGCAATGTGTACTTTCTTAACGTAATTGACGAGTACTCGCGGTTCCCCTTCGCCATCCCCTGCCCCGACACCACTACCACGTCAGTTATAAAAGCCCTGCGCAAGCTCTTCACTCTGTTCGGATACCCATGCTATATCCACAGTGACAGAGGGTCCTCGTTTATGAGTGATGAGCTGCGCCAATATCTACTGGCTAGGGGAATTGCAACCAGTAGGAACCACGAGCTACAATCCCCGGGGGAATGGACAGGTGGAGAAGGAGAATGGCACAGTGTGGAAAGCCACACTCTTAGCCCTCAGGTCAAAGGGACTGCCGGTCTCCCGCTGGCAGGAGGTCCTTCCCGAGGCACTCCACTCCATCCGCTCCCTGTTATGCACAGCCACCAATGCCACCCCTCATGAGCGGCTCTTTTCTTTTCCCAGAAAATCGACCACTGGAACCACCCTACCAACTTGGCTGACGTCCCCGGGGCCAGTGCTGCTTCGGAAACATGCGAGGAGCAATAAATACTCCCCGATAGTCGAGAGGGTTCACTTACTTCATGCGAACCCCCCAGTATGCCTACGTGGTTTTACCTGATGGGCGGGAGGACACGGTCTCCATCCGCAACCTGGCGCCCGCAGGAGCTCCGGGCCCCTACCCTGAACACTCTGTGGTGACTATTGACCCCGTACCCCCCAATGTATGTACCTACGAGACACCGTGCACCCCAAACCCTATACAGACACCACACGACACTCCCATACCGGGCGCGACGCACACGCACGAGGGATTACCGACGCCTAACGCGCTGGCACCTGAAGTCAGGCCGGAGCCAGCACAACCGCCATCGCTGGTGCTACGTAGATCACAGCGACGGACTCGACCGCCTGATAGACTTAACCTGTAAATATACTTGTTTTAAATAGTGTCAGTCACTTCACCCCACGAGACTCTCTTTTTAAAAAAAAAAGGAGGGGTGAATGTGGTAAACCATGTATATATGTTGTAACTCGGTTACCTGTCTGGACACACCCCTCTGCTGACTGCCCCTGTGGCTCCTCCCACAGAGTCCTGTATAAAGGTGTTTGCCTTGCCCCTCCCCCTCAGTCCGGGGGCAGACACTCACTGTGGAGGTCGTATTGTACAGCGAATAAAAGCCTTTCAGTATTTTACCAAACCTCAGTCTTTTGGAGTAATTGAAGGTGCTTCACTGAGTTCCTCTGGATTTCTAGCATCGGCTGAACTGCTCGTGGTTTTGATAACGGACATTATCAAAAGGTCCCCACCATCTGGGCCATGCCATCTTCTCAGAGCTGCCATTGGGACGAGTCTCAAGGTTGCATAATGTATACATACATCAATAATAAATGTACTTTTGAACTTTCCCTTCAACAATTTGGTTCTAATCATCACCTCGGGTAAGAAACACCGAGCGCTTTGCAACACTTTTTTTTTGTTCCAGATGTGTTCTGCCATGTATAGTTTTCTGCTTCTCCTGTGAATTCTGCTACCTGAGGCTGTGTGCCTGGGACACCACTGCAAGTGAGTTTTCCATTGCACCTGTGCAGACACTGACTTGAGCAAACAACAATAAACTCGACTTCCTGTGTACAAACACCGACTGCTCCGTTTCCTGAATCACAGCGGCTAGCTCCTCCCACACTCCCAAAACGTACCCCTCAGCTGCACGTAGCCAGGCTCCACCAGATCAACGCGGTGCCCCTGGGATCTGATACCTGGATTAGGCTTCACCTGCACGGAGGCATCGCCGCACAGGATCAGAACAAGCTGCCGAGTGTTGTAGACTCAACCAGCCCATCACGAGTACTAGCCTCCCCACCATCTTGAAAAGGCAATGCCTCAAAAAGACAGCAGCCATAATGTAGGGCGTGCCCTCGTCTCAGTACTACCATCAGGGAAGAGGTACAAAAGATAAAGACACACACTTAAAACTGTAACAACAGCTTCCTCCCCTCTGCCAACAGATTTCTGATCAGTACACGAACACTACCTCATTATTTTGCTCTGTTAGGACCACTTACTGATTTTAAAATACATTCTTGCTGCAACTTATGTTAATTTTACATATTGCACTGTACTGCTGCTGCAAAACAACAGATTTCAGGACACGTGAGTGATAATATACCTGAATCTGATTTCCTCAACAACGTAAGTGACTGTGGCGGGCAGTCATTCCCCTCTCCCCACCACACCACGCACCACACCACCATTCAATGCAACCATGGCCTCTGCTCTACCGCCGTGCCAGCTCCCTACAATTATCAATTCCCTGACCGATCACCACTCTATCCCAGCACCAGTTACATTCAGAGACTCTGCTCCCACAGCTCACAGAGGAAAAACAATTCCGGTGAGTCAATAGTGAAAATGTCCCTGCTCTTCCCCACCTCCAAAGGGAGACCCCCTTCAGGTCTTCTTAACCCAAAAGCACCAAGCCTAAACCCCTGGGACAGAACTGTGGAGTTAGAGAATGTTCCGCTGTATACAAAAATCATATTAAGATAACAAACACTTTAGCAGCATCAAATGCTATTAAAGTTCTGTTGTGAGGTTCACTTCCTCATTTTGCAGAATATCCAGAAGGTAATGGCTCTGACTGCTCTGAACAATCTTCTCCATGTTCCGCTTCCCACCAGCTCCATCTTGGCGATCTTGTGTGAGAAGCTCTCGTGATTCTTAATGGTCCCGGAGGCCATTCTGGCCCATTGAATCTCTGCCAGCCCACAGAGCAATCCCAATCCCTCGTTAACTGTGCCTGTGACCTATTCTCCCCACATTAGAGAGTCCAGAGGAGGTTCACATGAATGACCCCAGGACTGAAAGGGTTAATGTACGAGGAGCTTTTGATGACTCGCTGGAGTTTAGAATGATGAGGCGGATCTCATTAAATCCTATTGAATATTGAAAGGCCGAGATGGGGAGGATGTTTCCTGTGGCGGGGGAGTTCAGGTCCAGAAGGCACAGCTTCAGAATAGAAGAACATTCCTTTAGAACAGAGATAAGGAGGAATTTCACAAGCCAGAGGATGGTGAATCTGTGGAATTCATTGCTACAGACAGCCTTAGAGGCCAATTTAAAGTGGAGCTTACACACATCAAAGTTGTTTGTTGCTAGGTTCTTGATTACTAAAGTAAGGATGCAAATATTACAGGGCGTAGGCAGCAGAATGTGGTCGAGAGGGATAATAAATCAGCTACGGTGGAACGGTGGAGCAGCCTTGATGGGCCAAATGGCCTCATTCTGTTCCCATGTCTAATGATTTCTTCATTCCCCTCCCTCCCAGTCTACTCACAGACAATTTACAGTGACCTATTAACCCAACAACCCACATGCCTTTGGGATGTGGGGGGGGAAAGCCAAAGCACTGGGGGGGGGCGGGGGAAGAGGAACCAACATGATGACAGGGAGAACGTAGAAACTCCACGCATACAGAGCCCAAGGCTGGAATCGAACAGAGTTACTGGAGCACACATACTAGTACCACCACCCAGTAGTCCTTCATCTGTCTTCCACACCATGACTCCTTACTTGAGGGAAGATATACTGGATTTGGAGGCAGTGCAGGGGCAGATTGATTCCAGAGATGCAGAGGTTAGCCTACGAGGAGAGACTGAATCACCCGGGACCATACTCACTGGAATCCTTATGAATCAGAGGTGACCTTATAGAAAACAATATGGAAAGGACAGACAAGACAGAGGTTGGAAAGTTGTTTCCACTGGTACACGAGACTAGAACTAGGAGACAGAGCCTCAAGATTTGTACGAGTAGATTTAGGATGGGGATGAGGAGAAACTGCTTTTCCAAGAGATTAGCATATCTGTGGAGTTCTCTTGATAGGAAGCAGTAGCGGCTACCTCATAAAAAAAAATATATATATATAGATAAATATAAAAAACACACAAGGTTACAGAGGCCCTGCACAGGTCAGGGTCAACCCTGGATATTGTGCCCTGGCTGCCTGCGTACACAAGCCGAGGCAGTACAAATTGGAGAGCAAGCTGTTGCCCGTACAGTAGCACACTCTCCTCCTGTCTGCGCAGCTGATGAATCCAAAGAATCGGCAGAGTCCGATACAGTTTGGCACCAGAGGTGCTGCAGGAGTTGCCAGTCAGCGTTGAACTCAACACAGGATCGCCTTAGGGACTCCAGCTTCAGAGTTTACCTCCGAGTTTACCCCCAAAGCCTGCCCCACGAGTAGGCATAGCTGCAAGGCAGCGGATGTTTGAAATCGGTTTTCCTCCTCCTGGATGAACTGCCAATCAAAGCTAACTAGCCCCACCTGCCCGAAGCGACTGGTTTTAAGGTGCCAGTAACCCTCCTTTGCCCCTTCTCCTGTCAGTGGAAATGGTTCCGCTGGGCTTAGTAGCTAAGACACGTGTGAAGGCCAGGAGTTGGACTTGGTTGTCAGAGGCTATTTGATTCACATACCATTGGCAGCAGTTAATAGTACTGGGAGATTATCTCCACTACCTCCCCCAGCTATAATCATCATAAGACACCATAGTTAGGTAGATTTTTGCTTCCAGGGAATTAAGGATTATGAAGAAAAAGGCAGGTAGGTAGAGCAGGGACCACATCCAGATCAGCCATGATCTTTGTGAATGGCAGAGCATTCTTGATGGGCAGAAGGGCCTAATCCTTCTCCTAGTTCTTAAGTTTATTGACTCCCCTTCCAGAAGACAGTTTCTCTCTCTACCCACCCCCCCCCCAGATATTTTAGGTACCTCAAACAGATCACCCCTTAATCTTCCAATGAGCGCAAAACACATGCAAGTGGTTCTCTAGACACCTCGATCGAAGAATGTCTACTTCAGCCATAAACACCATGACTCCCTCCTCCACGGCTCTCCGGAGGGGAGAATTCCAAGAACTCCACACTCTCAGAACATCCTCCTCACTTCCATCGTTAATGGACAATCCTTTACTCCAGGTCTCAGCCCCTGTATTCTGGATGCACATTGGGAGACTGTCTCTCTACAATAACCTTACAAGTTTGCTCCAAGATTACTCGCCCCCCCCCCCCACATTCTCCTCAGCCTTGACAACGCCAGATGTCTCTCCATCTCTCACTCCCACCTGCTCGCTGCTGGCCCTTGCTTGCTTTGTTACCGCCCACTTCACCAAACAGAATGCGTCATGAAGTTTGCTGCTTTGCTGCAGCATAATAATAAAACTATAAATTACGAGTATATGAAAAAATAAATTAAATGAGTATTGCAAAAGGAGAGAGGAAAACACCGAGGTAGTGTTCATGGGTTTATTGCCCATTCAGAAATCTGACGGCAATGAGGAAGAAACTGTTTGAGGCATTGCCTTTTGAAGGCTAATGCCATGATGGAGCTGGCCGAGTTTGCAACTTTCTGCAGCGTTTTCCGATTCTGTACAGCGGCCCCTCCAAACCAGATGGTGATGTAACCCGCTTGAATGCTCTCCACGGTCCCTCTGTAGAAACTCGCTCGTGTCTTTGGCGACATGCCCAACCTTCTCAAACTCCTAATGAAATATATTCGCTGTTGTGCCTTCTTTGTAAATGCATCAATATGTTGGGCCCAGGATAGATCCTCAAAGATGTTGACACTCAGGACCTTGAAACTACTCACCCTACTCACTTCTGATCCCTCGAAGAGGACTGGTGGGTGTTCCCTCATCTTACCCTTCCTGAAGTCCACAATTAATTCTGTCGCCTTACTGAGGTGGAATGCCAGGCTGTGGCTGAAACACCTCTCAACCAGCTGATCTATCTCACTGCTGTACACCTCCTTGTCACCATCTGAAATTCTGCCAAAAAAAAGAGTTGTGGCGTCAGCAATTTTGTAGATGGCATTTGAGCTGTGCCTGGCCACACAGTCGTGGGTGTAGAGCGAGTAGAGCAGTGGGCTAAGCACACATCCCTGTGGAGCGCCAGTGCTGACCGTCAAAGAGCTGGAGATGTTATTTCCAAAATGGTGGTCTTCTGGTGAGGAAGTCAAGGACCCAGTTGCAGAGGGAGGTACAGAGGCCTAGGTTCTGGAGCTTTTTGATCAGGACTGAGAGTATGATTGTGCAGTCAATAAACAGCAGCCTGATGCAAGCATTATTATTGGCCAGGAGATCCAAGACAGAGATTGCATCCGCTGTGGACCTATTGTGGCAATAGCAAGGACCAGGGCCCACTGCAACTTGCCTAGGCAGGTGTTGATTCTAGCCATGGCCAACCTCTCAAAGCATTTCATCACAGTAGTTGTGAGAGTCACTGGGTGATAGTCGTTGAGGCACTGATATTATTGTTGCCCTTCAAAAGCAGATGGAGGACCCCCGGCTACACATGTCCTTGAACACCCCTGCCAGATGGTTGGCACAGGTTTTCAGAGCCCCACCAGGTACTCCATCAGGGCCTGACACCTCGCGAGGGCTCACCCTCTTGGAAGACGTCCTGATGTTGGCCTCCGAGACAAAGATCACAGGGGCCACTTGGATGATGCAGAGATTTGCACGGGTGTAGTTTTATTTCTCCTTTTCAAAGCGCGTATAAAAGGCATTGAGCTCACCTGGGAGTGAAGCTTCATTCCCATTCACGATGGGGGAAGTCACCAGCCCCTCTGTTCTATCCCCGCATCCAAATCATACTGCAACTTTTTCCTCCAGTCCTGGCTAAAGGTTGTTGACCCAAAGGAAGAATGGTTTCTCTTCCCACAGGTGCTGCCCGACCTGTTGAGTATTTGCTTTGTTTTGGTTTTATTTAGGCATACAGCACAGAAACAGGCCTTTCCAAATCTGTGGCAACCAATTCCCCCCATGTGACCAATTAACCTACTAACCCACATGTCTTTAGAACGTGGGAGGAAACCAGGACACCCGGAGGAAATCCACGAGGCCATGAGGAGATCATACAAGCTCCTTACAGGCTGCAGCAGGAATTGAACCTGGGTTGCTGGTCCTGTCATAGATTTATGCTAACCACAACATGCATCTAGTGTGGGGTGTAGAGGGTAGAGCTTCTCACTCTCACTTTCAGCTTCCGCCGCCGGCTAGCAGTCTTGTGAAAACAAGAGCTGAGTGTGCAAGTCTCTCCCTGCCAGTGCACAGCCTCTTCAACAGCAAGCCCCATGTGGTGCCTCCTCGCTGGGGACACACGGAAACTGAAACCCTTTCGAACGACAGAGGACGGGGAGGAGGTCTGGCTCCTGCACACGTGGCACACGTTGGCGTGTGGACACTCCCTGTTACTCGTGAACCAGATCCCCAGCTGTGAGTAAATAGCCCCACCGCCTCATGGGCAGCCTTGGAGAGACGAAGGCTCCAGGAGTAAACTCAGACAGCAAATCCAGAGTGGAGCCCCTAAGGCGGCTGGACGTCACAGAACATCCTTCTGGCAACTTCTGCAGCCGAGCTGGTGCCAAACATATTGCTTCATAAGCTTTCCTTTGGACTACACTGGTGAGGCCGAGAGGGGGATCTTGACGACTGGGCAGCTCAGGATCTCCATGCCCTCTGCCCAGGCCTGTGATGATCATCACCCATTGTCCTTGGAGACAGACGGATGCCAACCAACCATGACACTACCCGAGGCATTATATTTCAGATTTAATACATGGTATTTTAGGATTTCCTACTCTCACCACAGTATAACTGCTGAACACCAACCTACGACAGCTCCCTGGCTAGGAAAACTACCTTTAATCTGGCCAAGGCATTACTACAACCACCTCCAGAATCTCCTGCTCCCTCCAATTATAGCCCCTCGACTACCCTCAATGTAATCTCTCCGTCAAAAGTAGCTGCCTGCACTCCCAGATCCCAAACCACCACCTTAAAAAGAAGTCAATAAGTTTTGATCCCCTGGCTAATCAAGAATCTACGGGGAGAAGGCAAACGAATGGGGTTGGGAGGGATAATAAATCAGCCATGATGGAATGGTGGAGCAGAGTCGATGGGCCAAATGGCCTATTTCTGTTCTGATGTCTTATGGGCCTCCAAAATGGGGCTTAAAATCCTCCCTTTCCAACTCAAAAACTGGTCAATTGAACCATCAGTTAATCAGGGCAGCTGCTTATTTGGAACAACTCATAAAGAGCAAAAGCTAAATCAAGAAAATAGCCATGATTCCCTTTGTTCATCTGGGACAAAAACACTGCTTAATTGGGACAGGAGACGGTTACCACTAGCTTCTAACTAGTGTCAGTCACGTGTGCACTTGTTTGGTCATTAGACATCACTCTGTGCTTACAGCAAAGAGTTTTTAAACAGTGTCAATTGCGTGTCCTTTTGTAATGTTATCCATTTGGGTCGACAGATGTAGATTCCAAAAGCAGTCATTTTTGATCATTTTGTCTTTAAGAGAAAAAAAAATTCAGACCCTTGCCAAGATACCACAAAAAGATTTGATCTAGTTGGAAAAAAAAAAATCACCCTCGGTGTCTGCGCTGATTTTGTTCAAAGAACTCGGCAGCGTACACTGGATGAATCCCTCCATCGAGAACTATTACGAACCAATACAGTTTTATAGCACTGTGGTAGCAACGGTAGGCTTCTAATTTGATCTAGATTTTATTTAAATCCAAAACTTGTTACTCAGTTAAACAGTAGTATTGTGAGCAGTTTTGGGTCCCTTATCCAAGGAAGGATGTGCTGACATTGGAGAGGGTCCAGAAGAGGTTCATGAGAATGATCCCAGGAATGAAATGGTTAATGTCTGAGGAGCATTTGATGGCTCTGGGCCTGTACTCACTGGAGTTTAGAAGAATGGGGTGGGGAGGGGGGGGGGAAGAATCACAGAGGAGCCTATCGAATATTGACAGACTGGATGTGGAGAGGATGTTTCATACAGTGGGCCAGTCTAGGACCAGAAGGCACGGCCTCAAAATATAGGGACGTCCATTTAGAACAGAGATGAGGAGGAACGTATTTTTAGCCAGGGGGTGGCGAAATCTGTGGAATTTGTTGCCATGGACAGCTGTGGAAGTCAAATCATTGGGTATATTTAAAGCAGAGGTTGATAGATTCTTGATTAGACAGGGTGTCAAAGGTAAGGGGAGAAGACAGGAGAATGTGGTTCAGAGGGATAGTAAGTCACCCATGACAGAGCAGACTTAACAAGCTGAATGACCAAATTCTGTTCCTTTGTCTTATGGTCTATTTCCACAAAACTTTGGCTAACTGGGACGGCCACTTAATTGGGTCAAAAAGTATTGGTCCCGATGTGTCCCAATTAATCAGAATCCACTATACTTGGAAAACATTTCACAGAAAACCTTCCTGTGAAACTTTTTTGGTTCCTTTTATCCTAAAATCTCCAAATACAAACATGGTTTACTAGGGAAACTTTGCCGCCCACCACAGACAATTCCCCTACCCAAAGAAAAAGGGAATTCGCCGTGTAGAGGAAAGTACTTGGAATCCTTGGGTTATTTAAGACCAACTCACTCCAGAGAGCACAGTCACTGTTGATATGTAGGAATGTGGAAGCTAATTTGGCCCACAGCTATTCCCATGAACAGCTGTGTTTTAATGCACCACCTTGTCTGTTGATCTAGGGATAGATATGAACCCCAGGATTTCTGGGAAGAACTCTCTTAACTCTTAGAACATAGAACAGTACAGGTCCTTTGGCCCATGATGTTGTGCTGACCTTTTAACCTACTCCAAGATCAATCTAACCCTTCCCTACCACATCTCTCCATATTTGTCTTTCATCCATACATGCGCCTATCTTGAGTCTCTTAAATGCCCCTAATAATCTGCCTCCACCACCACCCGACAGTGCTCCACACACCCACCACTCTGAATGAAAAACCTACTTCTGACATACTATTCTAACTATACATTCCGCCAGTCACCTAAAAATTATATTGTCTTGTATTAGATATTGCCACCCTGGGATAAAGGCACTGGCTATGCCTCTAATTCCCTTATCCCTCTATAAAATCACTTCTCACCCTCTTTCACCCCAAAGAGAAAAGCCCCAGCTCAGTCAAACTTTCCTCATAGGTCATGTTCTCTAATCCAGGCAGCATCCTGGTAAAGCTCTTCTGCAACCTTTCTAAAGCTTCCACATCTTTCCTATAATGCGATCAGAAGGGTACATGATATTCCCAAAAGTGGTCTAGCCATAGTTTTAATATCCTATCCATAGATTCATAGGTGAGTACATCACAGAAACAGGCCCTTTGGCCCATCTAGTCCATGCCAAACCATTTTAACTGCCTATTCCCATTGACCTGCACTGGGACCATAGCCCTATCATCCATGTACTTAACCAAACAATGCTCTTAAACATTGAAATCAAGCTTGCATGCACCACTTGTGCTGGCAGCTTGTTCCACAGTCTCATGATCCTCTGAGTGAAATTTCCCCTCTTAGTCCCCTTAAACTTTTCATCTTTCACCCTTAACCCATGACCTCTACTTGTAGCCCCACCCAACCTCAGTGGAAAAAGTCTGCTTGCATTTACCCTATCTATACCTGTCATAATTTTGTATACTGCTATTAAATCTCCCCTCAATCTTCTATGTTCCAAGGAATAAAGGAATCTATTCAGTCTTTCCTTATAACTCAGATCCTCAACTCCCAGCAAATTTTCTGTAACTTTTCTCTGTACTCTTTCAACCTTATTTACATTTTTCCTGTAGGTAGGTGACCAAAACTGAACAATACTCAAAATTAGGCCTCACTAATATCTTGTACAACTTCAATATAACATCCCATCTCCTGTATTCATTACTTTGATTTATGAAGGCAAATCTGCCAAAAATTTTCTTTACGACCCTATCTATCTGTGGCACTACTTTCAATGAATTATGAACCTGTATTCCCAAATTCCTTTGTTCTGCAGCATTCCTCAGTGCTCTGTTTACTGTGCAAGACCGAACCTGATTGGTCCTACCAAATTCAAAACCTCACACTTGTCTGCATTAAATTCCATCTGCCATTTTTCGACCCATTTGTCTAGCTGGTCCTGATCCCATTGCAAGATTTGATGGTCTTCCTCACTGTCCACTACATCCCCAATCTTGGCGTCTTCTGCAAATTTGCTGATCCAGTTGACCACATTATCATCTAGATCATTGACACAGATGACAAACTACAACAGATCCAGCCCGATCCTTAGGGCATCTCACTAGTCATAGGCCTCCAGTCAGAGATGCAACCATCTACTACCACTTTCCAGCTCCTCCCACTAAACCAATGCCTAATCCATTTTACTACCTCATCTTGAATGCCGAGTGACTGACCAACCACACGGGATCTTGTCAGATTCAATCCACTGCTCCAAAGTCAGAATAGCGCCCTGCCAACCACGCCTGGAGTGTCCCGTAATAACTACGTCCAGAAGCTCTTCAGAACACATCTGTGTCCAGCCACCTCCATCACCCATCAAGCAAGAAAGCAGCATCCGTCAAAGACCACATCATCCGGGCCAGACTCTCTCCTGACTACAGGAGGCACAGGAGTATTGAGGAACACATTACCCAACAACCATCAGGCTTGGATAACCTCACTCACCACAACTCTGAACTCATTCCACAATCCATGGACTCGCTTTCAAGCACTGTACAAATCTTGTTCTCTGTGTTATTCAGTTTTTATTTGCGCCCTGTTTGGCAGTCTTTATGTATAGTTTTTCACAAGTTCTACCGCAGTTCTTGATTTTCCTGTAAATGCCTGCAAATGAATATCAAGGTGACTAATAGCGTACTTTGGTGATAAATTTCTTTAACTTTCTGACCTCCACCGCGGCACTGGGAGCTGGCACCTCACCCATGCACTGTTCCCATGTCTGTTTGCTCCCAGTTTTCAGAACAGGACGGGATTTCCAAATTCCTTACTCCGGGAGAAGGCCCGGCCCTCAGACACAAGTAGTATCTGTGTCTGCATTAGAATGGCCAGCACATTTCTAAATACCTGTGCAACCAAGTGCCCTTACCTACTTCAGTTAGGAACATGTACACACTTAGTACAGACCTCGGTGTCTGCTGCCTGACGATCTGTCCTTGACTCGAGACCTTGAGTTACACAAGCCCTTGCTCGCATTACTTAACAAGTGACACATGTGATAATGCACTAGCTGTCTTCACCACTCCCCAAGGTCCTAGTGCCCTAGATCACCGAGATCGATGTACACTGCATCAAAGTAATGCCCGCGGTTCAGGTCAGATTCAAAACACAGCGCCAGCAAAATTCCTGTATTTGTATAGCGCCTTGGAAAGCCTGCAAGACGGTGGGTATATGGATCGAGCTGCCAGAGCAAGGGGCTGAGGCAGGTACATTGGCAACATTTAGGGGACAGCTAGTATATGGATAGGAAAGGTTTAGATGCAGATAGGCAAATAGGAATGACTTGGATTAGAATCTCGGTTAGCATGCACGAGTCAGGCCGAAGGGCCAGTTTCTGAGCTATATGACTGACACAAGATGCTAGTAGCTAATATGACAGCTTCAGAAGCATTTTCAATGTGTACATTTATCCAGGCTTACCTAGTTAGTGGTCTACAATGATGGGTACAGGACACACAAGTTACCTCAATGATTCTAAACCAAAGAAATAGTGACACACTGACACACACGTTGCTGGAGGAACTCAGCAGATCAGGCAGTGTCCAATGAAGGGGAATAAACAGTTGACGTTTCAGGCTGAGACCCTTCCTCAGGACTGGAAAGGAAGGGCTGGGGAAGGGGCAGGAGGACAGGGTAAGGTGGTGGGGTAGAGGTGGAGTGTGAGCTGGCACGTGAAAGACGAGACCAGGTAAGGGGGAAAAAGCTGGTGGGTGGGGGAAACATGAAATAAGATGGAGGTGGTAGGGGCTGAAGGAGGAACCTGATCCTCTTCCAGGATCCACTGTGCTCTCTTGTCAGATCCCTTCTTCTTCAGCCCTGTACTTCTTCCACCTAACCTCTCCCAGCTTCCTTCTTCATTTTGTTAGTGCTGTTCCAAGATTTCCAACATCTGCAGAGTTTATGACACCTCAGTTAGGAAGCAGGGTTTAAGGACGTCTAACTGTTGGGGGGGGGGGGGGAAACAGAAAAGTAGTAATTCTCCAGTGTAAGGCTCAGGCACCAAGTATGGGCTCCAAATGGAAGAGCAACTAAATTTGGAAATATGAACAGGAGGGGTCATGAAGTCATTGAACAAAGGCATGGAAACAGACCCCATGTCTCAACTGGTCCACGTCGATCACAGATTCCTCCTGCTAGTCCCTGTTTGTGTGTGTGTGTGTGTGCATGAATGTTAAGCATTCTTGTCTATCTAAATAATTCATTACAGGTTATATGCATAAATATGTGAAATGCATGTCATTATGTTATCAAGTGGTATGTGTGCACCTCACTTAAAGTAAATTTTAACATACACGAGTTATCTCCGGACTCTCACATTCCTTTGAATTAATTTAATGTTTCAGAGTTAAAAACACAAGTGGCGACGAGGTATTTTTAAAACGAACCCGAGACGGCTACCAACTTTTTGAAGCTGGTTTAAAATAAAGCAGTGCACCACATGCTCTTCGGAAGGGAATACATGATCGAGTTGTTTTAAATAAAAAGGCTGAAAATAGAAAAATTCATGGGTTCATAAACAGTGAGCACAGGGTGATAATAATTATTTTAAAAAAATCAGAAATGGCTGGATACGTTAGAAAGATAGACATGCTCGATTGCTCAATGGGTAATTGGCTCCTGTATATTGAGCTAATTGAACAGTATTTTGAACCAAATGAAATAGCCAATGAGAAACTAGTACAAATTTTATAGAGCTCATTGGGCTTAAAGACATCCAGTTTGCTTAGAAGTTTAACTGCTCCAATCAAACCAGACGAAATGAACTTGCTGATATCATGAAAGT
Organism: Mobula hypostoma; assembly: GCF_963921235.1. Classification (NCBI taxonomy): domain Eukaryota; kingdom Metazoa; phylum Chordata; class Chondrichthyes; order Myliobatiformes; family Myliobatidae; genus Mobula; species Mobula hypostoma. The sequence continues at coordinate 15,469,362 of NC_086115.1, read as the reverse complement.
GATGCAGGAACATTTAGAACCAAAACCATTGTTCACTGCAGAATGCTTTAGGTTTCATAAACAGAATCAAATGGAAGGTTAGTCCATTTTGGCACGTGGCTGAATTGAAGGTGATGTCTGAACATTGTCACTTCAGTGATGGGCTTAATGATACGCCAAGAGATCATTTAGTTTGTGGAATCTTACAAGAAAGCATTCAAAAATAACTCCTAACTGAAGTACAACTTGCATTTAAAAGAGCAGTTGAAATCACTGTATCAATGGAAATGGCAGACTGAGGTGTAATTGACTTGCAGTCAGGAATGAAAATGAATGTGAACAAAATTGCAATGCCCCAACAGAAACCTGCCTGACTGAACAAATTGTTTTACCATTGTGGCAGTGACTCATATACATCAGGTTTACGGGTGAAAGTTCAAAGTTAAAGTACATTTATTGTCAAAGTATGCAGGCATACAGTAAACAACCCTGAGATTCATCTTCCCACAGACAACCACAAAACAAAAAAACCATGGAACCTGTTCAGAGAAAAATCAGACACCCCAAGCTCACAAAAAAAACAAACAAATCATGCAAATGGCAAAAAAAGGTGAAAAAACACAGACAATAAAACACCAGTCCACAAAAGTAATCAAAAAAAGAGTCCAGGGAGATTTGGTTTCAGCTCAGCTCCAGTTCAATGTAGCATTGTGCTGTTCGATATCTGCGGCCGCCCCGATCAAAATCGCACAAAATAACCACAAAGATAAAGAAAGAGTGACCAGAAGCTCATTCATAACGTGAATGAAGCAGAGTCCAATCCACAACTGCGTCGATTAAACCCTGCCCAAGATCCAGGTCTCCAGTACAGTCCTCTGGCAGCATGGAGCAAGGAGGACGACAGCGCGAGGAGAGAGATCATTCAAATGCAGGGACCTTCCTTTGGGACCAGTGAACAAGAGGGAGCGAGACACTGTCACGCGCAGACACCTTCCCCCGGCAGCAGCAAGCGAGAGGCTGGTAGACGGGCGCTGAACACCCGCCTGCATTCCGCTCTCGCTTCAATTATTTCCATCTTCATCAAGCTTTAATCAGCGAGAGCGGTGAGGAGTCGTCGATCGTGGGCTCGTGCACTATCTCCAGACTTCCTGGCCTCCAGGTTGCATACCACCCTCAGAGACAGCAGAGCACCAGATCGCTCAATCGGTCCAAAACCACACCACCAAAATATAGACTGCATGCTCCAACAGCTGCAGAGCCACTTTTGGAAACAAAAACGATGTAAAAGAAGTGGAGGAAGTAATTTTGTACCCTTAGCTGCTAGCAACAAAGTAGGACACATACAAAGAGCATGTCGGGCAGATAAAAATAAATGCACTGCACAGGGAAGAGAAAAAGATGAAAAGTCAAGTTGCACTTTCAAAAGGAGCACTAATCTGCATGCTGTTGATGATAAATCTGATAATGAAGAGAGTGACACAGGACTGTGCAGCCTTGAGATTTACCAGAAGAAAACTAATAAAAGACAAGCAATATGGTTTACACCGGAAGTGAACGGCAAACTAATTAAAATGGAATTGGATACTGGCTCAGCTGGTTTTAGTCATTCCACAAAGTGAGTCTGAATGGCATTTGAAAGATACTGAAAAGAAGCGTCTGGCAATCCAACTAAGATCTCATACCGGAGAAAAGATGACTCCCGTGGGATTGACATTTGCAAAAGTGAAATACAACAACCAACAAGCGACATTGGGCTTGTATGTGTTAAAAGCAGAAAGGCCTCCATTGTGGCATTGTGATTGGCTGAGACAACTACAGCTTGATTGCAGATCAATTCACTATTTGCATGCCACATTCCCCGCAAGAGTCAACTGAAAGCAAATTAAGGTAGATATCTGATGACGCCACTGCAGTGTTCAAAGATGGCACTGGAAACATCAACATTTTATATTCCATCCTCAGTTTAGAGGAACAACACCTTATATTCTGTCTGGATAGCCTCCAACCTGATGGCATGAACATCGATTTCTCGAACTTCCGGCAATGCCCCCCCCTTCACCGTTTCCTTCGCTCCCTTATCTGCCTATCACCTCCCTCTGGTTCTCCTCCCCCTTTTCTTTCTCCCATGGCCTTCTGTTCCCTCCCATCAGACTCCCCCTTCTCCACCCCTCTATCTCTTTCACCAATCAACTTCCCAGCTCTTTACTTCACCCCTCCCTCCCCCCACAGTTTTACCCATCACCTTGTCGTTCTTCCTCTCCTACCCCCCCCCCACCTTCTCACTCTGACTCTTTTTTACTATTCCCGAGGAAGGGTCTCAGCCCAAAACATTGACTGTACTCTTTTCCATAGATGCTGCCTGGCCTGCTGAGTCCCTCCAACATTCTGTGTGTGTTGCCTATCAAGAGTAAAATACTGTTAAATAAAATGCTGCTCCCAAGTTTTATAAAGCCCACCCTGTTTCTGTGACAAAGTGGCCTGCGAACTAGATCACAATAAGGCTGAAGGAATTCTTTCCTCATGGGAAATGCCAGTGGCCCCAATAGCCAAGAAGAAAGGCTCTGCCAGGATCTGTGGTGAATTTAAGGTCACTGTCAATCCAATACTGAAAGTAGATCAATACCCTCCGCCCAGGATAGAGGATACCTTTGCAAACCTTTCTGGAGGGAAACACTTCAGCAAAGTGGACAGCTGAGGCCCACCTACAGATGGAGATGAGGAAGTCCAGTGTTTCTCACCGTAAACACGAACAAAGGGATTTATCACTACAATAGGAGTAGCACCTGTACCTGCACTCTGGCAGAAAGCAATGGGTCAGGTGCTGCAAGGCTGTCCGGGAACTCAGTGTGACCCGGATGACAATCACCATCATCAGCCAGGATGACAAGGAACATTTCCAAAATCTCAAGACAGTAGTAAAAAGATTACGGGCTCAGAGTACAAAGCGACAAGTGTGAATTCTTTAAACCAAATATCCATTACTGTGATCACACTATTGACGCACAAAGACTACTGCATGCTGAAAAAAAAAATTCCAGCAGTGGTGAATGGCTAAAGGACATGTCACAGCTGTAGTCTTTTTTAGGATTTGTCAATTACTGCAACAGGTTCCCACCAAGCCTGGCCACTGTGCCCCACCCCTTTATGTGCCTGTTTAAGTGTTCCTTAACTGTCCCTAATGTATCTGCCTCTCCCACCACCCCTGGCCGGGCGTTCCATGCACCCACCACTCTCTCTCTGACATTCCCCCCCCCCCATACATTCCTCCAATTGCCTTAAGAAAATGCGCCCTCCGATTATCTAGCTAGTGAAAAATCTGGCCCTGTTTGGGGGGCGGGGGGCGGGCGGTACAGTCAGTGATTTGGGAAATGGGGATCGTAAGGAAAATTACAAAATGTAAGGAGGTACTGGAGTAGACTGAAAGAAAGTTTCCCTCCCCACAACCTAAAGGGGATAAGTACAGGTTGAAGAGCAAGATGTCAATATGGGATACCAGTATTTTTTTTTATCTCCTCCCCTCCCACAAGGGTTGGTTGGAATCTGGGACGTACAACTGGAGGCAGAGAGGCTCAACACACGAGAAGCATCTAGACCCGACCTGCGGCATGGAAATGGGATCAGTTTCGATGGGGCTGGTGGTTAGGGTAGACACAATGGGTCAAAGGACCGGCTTCTGTGTTGTAGGACTCAATAACAACAGCTTTTATATAACATTCAGCCAGAGTAATATTACCGACCAACGAGTGGTGGGTACCAGACAACATCCTGATCATTTGTGGTGGCGGGGGGGGGGGGGGAGAAAGGAAGTGGGGTTTAAAAGAAAGAGCAAAAGTTGTAAGCAATTTTGGGTCCCATATCTAAGGATATGCTGGCATTGGAACAGAGTCTGTAGGAGAATAATCCCAGGAATTAAGGATTAATTGAGTCATAGAAAAGTACAGCACAGAACCAGGCCCTTCAAACCATCCCATCTAGTCCGTGCTGAACCATTTAAACTGCCTACTCCCAATGGTCTGCACCCGGACCAGAGCCATCCACACCCTTACAAACCTCTTAAATGTTGAAATCGAGCACCCTAATGCATCACTTGTGCTGGCAGCTTGTTCCACACTCTCACGACCCTCTGAGTGAAGAAATTTCCCCTCATGTTCCTTGTAAACTTTTCACCTTTCACCCTTCACCAATGACCTCTAGATGTAGCTGCACCCAACCTCAGTGGAAAAAGCCTGCTTGCATTTACCCTATCTATACCCCTCAGAATTTAGTAAACCTTCATCAAGTCTCCTCTCTATCTTCTACGCTCCAAGGAAAATAGTCCTAACCTAATGTATGACAAGTGTTTGATGGCTCTGGGCCTGTTCTCGCTGGAGTTTAGAAAAATGAAGGGGGAAATCTCCTTGAATTCTCTCAAATATTAATAGGCTAATTGGTCACGTGCAGGTAATTGGGGATTGTGGCTCACTGGGCCTGAGGAACCTGTTATTGTGTTGTATCGCTAAGCAAATAAATGAACAAACAGCAGATGGAGAAATTCCTCCTCGTCTCAGTCCAACGATAGCCTGATCCTGAGTCAAGATCAAAGTCCCAAAGTCTCCTACCTGAAGGAACGGTGTCAGCCCCTCCCAGAAGCCTCTACACTCCAATGAGATGGGTCAGCCTTCTTCACCCGATCCTCATTCAGCCATCCCAAGTCAATCCAATCAACAATGGCAAAGCATAATTCATTATCAAAGTACGGAAATGTTACCATATACCCTGAGATTCGTTCCCACACAGGCATTCATAAGGATACAAAGAAATGCAATGGAATTTAAGAATTCGGCATAAACAAAGACTGACAAACAACTAATGTGCAAAAGATGGCAAACTGTGCAAAAAAAATTATAGAGAACACAAGTTGAAAGAGTGCCTGAAAGCAAGTCTGTAGAATGTGGAATCAGTTCAGTGTTGAGGGGATTGAAGTTATCCCCGCTGGTTCAGGAGCCTGATGGCTATAGGGTAATGACTGTTCCTGAACCTGGGCTCCTGTACCTGTACCGCCTGCTGATGATAGTAGCGAGAAGAGAACATGGCATGGCTGGTGGGCGTCTTCACTGACGGACACTATTTCCTTGTAAGTGTGTTCGATGGTGGAAGGGGCCTTCCTTGTGAAGGACTTGGCTGTATCCACCTTTCTGTAAACTTTCCCATTTCTGGCTACTGGCGTTTCCAATGTCGCCCTAACCAAACTCACCTTACTCAAGGACAAAACCACACCTGTGCTGGCCACTCCAGACAAGCCTTGTCAATGACAGCCAGTGATCCTCACGAGTGTACTCCCTATAAATAACGGGCAGCACACCGTACACCTTGTCTGGATAGGTATCGGCAGTGCATTCTGTAATCAGTCACCGTATGGCAGCCGTGGAGGGAGTGATTAGGGTTGTGTTTCGGCTGCTTTGTCCTGGTTGGGTCAAGTTCCTCAAAGCGGAGTATTCTTGATGGGGAATGAAGGTGTATAAGGATTGGACATCCATAGTAAAAATGTAGCGGTTGGGACTGGGGAATTGGAAGTTATTGAAGAGGTGGAGGTCAAGTTCCTCAAGCAGTGTTGGGTCTGAATTCATCCCGGCAAGTGGAATGGGTTCCATCACTCTTTTGACTTGCGCCCTGTAGATGGTGGGAAAGGCTTTGGGGTGTCGTTGGTGAGCCCCTCGGATTCAGATTAGTTTATTGGCATACGCATGCATGAAGCTCACAGAGAACGACAATAAGACATAGGAGCAGAATTGGGCCATTCAGTCTAGCGTCTGCTCTGCCATTCTTTCATGGCTGATTTATTAATTCTCTCAAACTCATTCTCTAGCCTTCTGCCTGACTAATCAAGAAACTATTAACCTTGGCTTTAAGTATACCCAATGATTTGTCAATGGCAATGAATTTCACAGATTCACCACTCTCTGGCTGAAGAAATTACTCACCTGTTCTACAGGGACATCTTTCTATTCTGAGGCTGTGCCCTCTGGTCCTAGACTCCCCCCACTTTAGGAAACATTCTTTCCATGTCCACTATCTAGGGCTTTCGATATTTGATAGGTTTCTATGAGATCCCCCTCCCCTCCACCAAACTCCAGTGAGTACAGGCCCAGAGCCATCCAAAGCTCCTGTCTATTACCATTGCATGCTAATAATAAATACAACAAATGGACCCTTAAGATCCTAGGCTCTACGGCAACAAATAGAAGTCCACTTTGAAATTATTCACCAGCCCAAACCCTGACTCGAGTAGAGTGCAGTTTTGCAGAGTAACATGACAAAGGACTGGGTGTTGTTTGATGTGATGTTAGCTCAGAGATGCCACATCAAACCCAGCACAAAATCCAGTCACTACCTCAACCCTCAGCTACAGTCGGTGGCCTCACTTCAACCTTATTAATTTCAAAATTAACTCCCTGCACAACGTCCAGCTGATCTCGGGTGCCTGCTATCTGCGGGACAAATGATAGGTCTGAAGGGACAATTAGATAACTGCAGTTTCATCTTCCACATCGGTGAATCTCTTTGCAATTTTACCTACTACTTCCAAAGGACTTCAGCCAACCATTCATTCAGCACTCGCCCATTGCACTCAATTACCTACACAATCACTCATCCTTTGTACTTTAAAGGCTCCCACACAAGAAGCCTTCTACAGTTCTATGCCTTGCTCACAATCTGTCCTCTGAACTCTCTCATCTCTGGTTAGAGACTTGTGAAAACATTTAAACAGCCCAAAAATGTTTCCAAAACAACATAACCCACGTGATGTCAGATACACTAGAATACCAAAAATATTTGGAAAGACCCATTACCAGAATATAGGACAGTACAGGCCCTTCGGCCCATGATGTTGTACTAAACTTTTAACCTACTCTAAGATCAAACTAACCCTTTCCCTCCCACATAGCCCCCTATTTATCTTTCTTCATGTGCTGATTGACGAGTCTCTTAAATACCCTTAATGTATCTCTCTCTACCACCACCTCTTGGCAGTGTATTCCCTGCACCCGCCACTTTCTCGGTAAATAAACCTAACCTTTGTCATCACCCTCTCTACTTTCCTCCAATCATGTTGAAAACCTTACAATTACACCCCTGTTGTATTAGCCATTTCTGCCTAGGGATGAAGTCTCTGGCTGTCTACTCAATCTACGTCTCTTCCGCACTATTTATTTCCGCAATTTATAACTTTTACGTCTTGCATTGTATCGAGGCTGCAAAATAACGTATTTCACATCATCAAATCATCTCTTATCCTCCTCTGCTCCAAAGAGAAAAGCCCTAGCTCGCTCAACCCATCCCCAAAAGACCTGCTCTCTAATCCAGGCAGCATCCTGGTAAACCTCCTCCACACTCTCTCTAAAGTTTCCACATCCTTCCTATAATGATGCAACCAGAACCGAACAAGTGCGGTCTAACTGGAGTTTGTTTTTTTTTTAAAAATATAAAAGAGTTGCAACATTACCTCTCGGCTCTTGAGCTTAATCGCTGACTATGAAGTATTAATACTTTGAACAGCTCTGTCACCTCATGAAATTATCAGATGACCAACCGGCACAACACAGCAACAGCATCCAACACAAGCACTACACCACATCTGGGGTATCTGTAACTGTTCTACAGATTCTTGCCGGATCCCTTAGAGTAGTAAGACTTTCAGGACACTGGGGAAAAAAAAACTACAGAACTCGATTACCATCAGCATATGAGCTGTAGCACCAGAGGTCCCAACACACTAGACAATTGTTACATGAATGCCTAACCACTCCATGCCCAAACCACATTTTGGATACTCGGATCACTTGGCTGCCCTTCTCCCACCTGAGTACAGGTGGAGGCTAAAGTGCAAAGTTCCAGAGATCAGGACAACAAAGAGGTGGTCACGGGAGTCAGATAGACGGCTACAGGATTGCTCTGACTCAGTAAACTGGGCCGTATTCAAGGTCTCATCTGTGGATCAGAATGAATACACCATGGTTGTCACGAACTTTACTAAGACTGTTGAAGACAAGGGTGTTACCACAAAATCATTCAGCATCTCACCCAACCAGAAGCCCTGGATGAACCATGAGATCCGCAATCTGCTGAGGGCCAGATCAAAGGCATTCAACTCTGGTGACCAAGAAAGTTACAAGACGTCCAGGTACGATCTCCAGAAAGCAATCTCACGTGCAAAGTGGCAATTCCAAACTCAAACTTGAATCAATGAAGGATGCTTGACAGTGGGGGCAGGGCTTGAATACCATCACCTCTTACAAAGTTACATCAAGCGACACCAGAGGCAGCAGGACTTCACTTCCAGCTGAGCTCAAAGCTTTCTATGCTCGCTTTGACCAAAACATGGAGGAATCACCACAAACACCCACAGCCCCCGCTTGTGATTTCTGAAGGCTGACAAGTGAGCAGCCTTCAGAAAGTTGAGCACACACAAAGCATCTGGCCCAGATGGGGCAGCTGGCCAAGTACTACAACCTTGTGCTGACCTACCAGGTGGAGTGCTCACCGAGATCTTTAGCCTCTGGATTCGGCAGTCTGAAGCATCCAGTTGCTTCAAGCAGTCTTCAATTACACCAGTGCCTAGGAAGAACGTGGTAACCAGCCTCAAAGTCTATCGTCCAGAGGCACTTCCATCCATCGTGATGAAGTGTTTTAAGAGGTTAGTGATAAAACACATAAACTCCTGCCTGTGAAGTGACATGGATTGACTCCAATTTGACTACCGGAGCAACAGGTCCACAACAGATGTCACTTCACTGGCTCTTCACTCAACCCTGGAACATCTGGACAGCAAAGATGCATTCATCAGGATTCTCTTCATTGACTACAGCTCAGCTTTCAATATTATCCCCTCAAAACTAATCATTAAGCTTCAAGATCTTGGGCTCCATTATCTCCTTGTGGAATTGGATCCCCGAGTTCCTCACCCATCAGTATGAATTGGCAACAGCATCTCCCCCATGGTCTCCATCAGCACAGGTGCACAACAAGGCTGTGTGTTTAGTCCCTTGCCCTACTCACTTTACACTTATGACTGTGGCTAAGCACAGCTCCAATGCCATATTCAAGTTTGCTGGCAACACCATGGTCACAGGCCGAATCAAAGGTGCTGACCAATCAGCATGTAGGAAGGAGACTGAAAATCTGGCTGAGTGATGCCATGACAACAAACACTTAATCAATATCAGCAATATCAAGGAACCGATTATTGATTTCAGGAGCAGGAAACCACAGGTCCATGAGCTAGTCCTCATCAGAGGAGAGGGTCAGCCACTTTAAATCAGAATCAGAATCCTTTATTATCGCCAAGTATGTGGACACATACAGGGAATTTGATGCCAGTTTCCCTGAGCTCTCACTGTACAGAATCAAAAAGCAAACAAAACAATACTGCAAATAATCGTGAACTATATACAATGAGGTATACCTGTGTATGTACAGGTGGACTTGGTTTATAATAGACTAAAATTCAAGTGTTCATAAGACTGATGGCATACGGAAAGAAACTGTTCTTGTACCTATTTGTCCTGGCATACAGTGATCTAAAGCGCCTACCAGAAGGAAGGAGTTGGAACAGGTGATGTCCAGGGTGTGATGGGTCTACAATGATGCTGCTCGCTCGCTTCCTGAGTCTAGAAGCATACAAGTCCTGGATCGAGGGCAGCTTCACACCAATAATCCTTTCCGCAGCCCTGACGGATCTTTGGAGTCTATTCTTGTCTTGTTTGGTAGCTGATCCAAACCAGACAGTGATGGACGAAAAGAGAACAGACTGGATTATTCCTCTGTTATTATTATTTCAGGGGAACCTGACCCTAGCATACAAGTGGCAATGCCTCCACTTCCTCAGGAGTTTACTTAGATTTGGCATGACATCTAAAACTTTGACATACTTGCATAGATGTGTAGTGGAGAGTATATTGACTGGCTGCATCACAGCCTGGTATGGAAACACCAAAGATATTGAATGGAAAATCCTACACACACAGTAGAGGATATGACCTAGTCCATCACAGGTAAAGCTATCCCCACCATTGAGCACATCTGCACAAAGCATTGTTGCAAGAAAGCACATCAGGGACGTTCATCACCCAGGTCATGGTCACTCCTCATTGCTGCCATCAGGAAGAAGATATCCAGGATCCTCAAAACTCACATCACCAGGTTCAGGAATAGTTAATACCCTTCAACCAACGGTGATAACTTCACCTGCCCCATCACTGAAATGTTCACACAACCTATGGATTCACTTCCAAGGACTCTTCATCTCACATTCTCAATATTTATTGCTCATTATTATTTCTTTTTGCATTTACACAATTTTTAACAATTTTTGTCTTTTGCACAGTGGTTGGACACCCATGGTGCAGTCTTCCATTGTTGCTATTCTATTATGGATTGATATGCCAGCTAGAAAACGAATCGCAGTGTTGTATACAATGACATACATAAATTTACTTTGAACCGCATAACAATGGGCTAGGTCAGACCGGATGGGCGGATTGGCTTCATCCGGTGGTGTAATGGCTACATTAGAGTCACGGGATGATGCCTGGGTATTAATTATCCCCAGCGAGAGTGACAGTAACAATCTACTCTTAATACTCAATGGCATTACCATTGCCGATTCCTCCCTACAACAGCCCGACAGTCACCATTGATCCGAGTTTGCACCATCTCCCTGTGAACGCGTGGGTTTCCACTCAGTGAACCAGGTTCATCCCACATTCTGAAGACATACGGATAAAAGTGAGCCTGTGGTGCACATCTACGCTGGGGCCGGAAGTGCGTGACACTTGCAGGCTGCCCCCAGCGCATATTCAGACTGCGTTGGCTGTTGACATTTCACCGTAGTTTTCAATGTTTTGATGTACATGTGACAAATAAAGCTAATCCTTAATACAGACAGACAGAGATCTCCGCTCACAGAGCCAACAAGTACAACAGCCACCTGCATTTGTACGGCACCTTTCCTCAACTCTGCTAACACAAATCACAGCACTCTGTGGAAAGTTAAATCCCGTAAGTTACTACGAGAGTTGCAAACAGGAAAAATGTGGGCTGTCTGCACACCGCATGGTGCTTCCTGGGGGGAATCTAAACCAGACTCCCCATGGATTTGCTACAGGACGTCGCGAACAGGACAGTGAGTGACAAAGCAGAGGGGTTGGGAGAGGGAAGCCTTTAGTTTTCAAATCCTATTCCCCAACAAAGAAAAACCAGGCACTGCTCTGGAGGCAAATGATCCTGGGAGTTCCCCCTGGTTGCTGGACAGATTCAATGGGAGCAGCAGCGAGTTCAGCCACTCAGAGCCTGCACAGGTTCACCGACGCAAGCTCAATCCTGATCACAAAGCAAAACAAAGCTGGCAGCTCGGCAATAGAAGAAAACACATGACACACACACACTGTGACAAACAAGCTCAGAACAACAGGTTAGTCCAAAATACAGCGTTTAATGTGGTCAAACAAGGTTCCGCTTCCTCCACAGAGAGACGGAGGTGCAGAGAGAGTTGCGTCAAAGGATCATGCAGGAGGGGTGCGTCAAAGGCCTTCCAGTGGGGTTCAGGGGGTTCAGAGCTCATCCCACAGCCTTTGGCAGCTGACAAAGGTGGGTGGAGACACATCAAGGGCTGTGCCAGGTCGTAAGTATTTCTGACAAAGATTCAAACCTAAACATGAAGTTAATGATTCAAAAATTTCACTGTTTTAGCTCATTACATTTAAACAAATCCACTATATATTATGGACTATAATGCAACAAACCTTTTAAAACCTCATGTTGAGGAACGTCACCACCACTACACTCAGCATCTGGTCTCAGCTGTTTCTCATTGTCACATGTTTGTCATGTATATCAATGGTCTGGCTGATAATGCAAATTTGTGGACGATACCAAGATTGGGGAGCATAATGGACAGCAAGGAAGATTATCAAACCTTGCAGCAGGATCTAGACCAACTGGAAAAAATGGGTTGAAAAGTGACAGGTGGAATCACTGGGTCTGCTCTGCCATTTTATCATGGCCGATTTATTATCCCTCTCAACCCCAATTTCCTGCCTACTCCTTGTAACCTTTGACACCCTGATTAATCAAGAAACTATCAACCTCTGCTTCAAATATATCCAACGTTTTGGCCTCCTCAGCCACCTGTGGCAATGAATTCCACAGATTTACAAAGTACATATACGTCACCATCTACAACCCTGAGATTCACCACATTCTGTCTAAAGAAATTCCTCCTCATCTCTGCTCAAAAGGCAAGTCCTTCTATTCTGAGACTGTGCCTTCTGGTGCTAGACCTCCCCACTATAGGAAACATCCCCTCCATGTCCACTCTGTCTAGACCTTTCAATATCCGATCAAGCCTCCTCTTTCTTCTAAACTCAAGCAAATACAAGCTCAGAGTCATCGAAAGCAACAAACCAACCAAGGTGTCCAACCCAGTGTAGTCCCATCTGCCTGCAGTTGGTCCTACCCCTTTAAACCTTTCAGACCCGAGTACTTACCCAAATGTCTTAAATATTATTGCACTTACCTCAACCATTTTCTCTGGCAGCTCATCCCATAACCCTCCCCCCACTTCCTCCCCTCCATGATTCATACACCTCTTATAATTTCACTCCCTCAGTCTCCTATCTGCCGAGGAAGAAGCTCCTAGCCTGCCCAGCCTCTCCCTATGACCCAGATCACTCGATTCCAGGCAACAGTGAATGGTCCTTTGGCCCACAATGTTGTGCCAACCTACACAAACATACTCCTCAATCACTCTAACTCTTCCTTTCGACACAGCCGGATCTTCTCACATCCATGTCTATCCAAGAGATTTGCATTTAAATGTTCCGATTGTATCAGTATCTGCCGCCCTCCCAGCAGTGCATTCCAAGCACTCAACTCTGTTTAAGAAAAAAAACCTCTTCCCTCCACTCACCTGTGCTCAGATCTTGGCCACTGCCACCCTGGGAAAATGTACTAGCTGCCACTCTATTGAGTCAAACAAAAGTCTAACGTAACCTTGAAGGCATGTAATGACTCAGCATTAACATCTGCTTGAAAAGGAACTCCAAAACGTAAAATGGTGTTCGTGAACCTGCATGATAACATTCTCAAATTTCCCTTCGGCTCTCAACTCCCTTACAGACCAAGAGCCTACAAGTCTCGGTACTGAACATATTCAATGACCACTACTCTCTAGGAGGAGAGAATTCCAAACAGTCCCCACCCTCACACAGAACAAATACTTCCTCATTTCTGCCTTATGCAGACAACTCCCCAATCTGAAACAACAGCCTCACTGCAAGGCTCACCCAAGGGGAATGCCCTCGCAGCATCTCCCCCACTGACTCCCTCCTCTGAAACAGGTCCCATTAGGTCAACTCCCATCGCCCAGGGAACATCAGCCCAATTTAGACCACAAGACCATGACTTAGGTCATGGCAGAATTAGGCCATTGGCTCGTCGAGTCTGCTCCACCACTCTATCATGACTGAATTATTTCCCCTCTCAACCCCACTTTTTCTGCCTTCTCCCTGTAACCTTTGACAAACTTACTAATGAAGAACCTATCCACCTCCGCTTTAAATATAACCAAATGATTTGCCCTCCATGGATGTCCATGGCAATGAATTCCATTGGTTCACCACCAGTTGACTAAAGAAATTCCTCCTCATCTTTTCTAAAGGGACTTCATATTCTGAGGCTGTGCCTTCTGGTCACTATTGACAACATCCTCTCCATGTCCATTCTAACTAGGCCTTTCAACATTTGGTAGGTTTCAATGAGCTCTCCCCCCACCCCCCATTCTAAACTCCAGTGAGTACAAGGCCAGAACCATCCTCATACATTAACCCTTTCATTCTCAGGATCTTTCTTGTGAACCTCCTCTGGACTCTCCCCAATGCCAGGGCATCCTTCCTTAGACATGGGGCCCAGAAATGCTCACAGTATTCCAAATGCAGTCTGACCAATGCTTTCTAAAGCCTCAGCATCACAACCTTGCTTTTACGTACTGTAGTAGTTCTCTTACATCGAAGAAAACTCTTCACTCCCAGGATCAGCTGGTGAATCTCCTCTGGACTGCCTTTGGTGCAACTCCATCCCTCCTCGTGCTGAGGACAGCTGTTGGCACATCGCCACCACCCTGTACAGATGCCCTACTTTTACACTCTTGGCAACTTTAAAAGTGCTGTTAATGTACCTGCCTCAACTATTCCTCAGATAGCTGGTCCCATAATCCTTGCAACGTACCACTCAACTCAATTTCAAGACTGTTCATTGCCATTCCTCAGTACACAAGGATAAAAAGAACATATTAATTGTTACTCCAGATCCAATGCGGTGTAAGTAAAAACACACAATGACAATAAATGAATTTTGCCTTCCCCAGTTACTTTCTGCAGATGAGGGAGCTACAAGGTAACAGTGCAAGCTGAAGGAATTAACACTAGAGATTCTGCGGATGCTGGGAATCCTAAGCAAAGCGATGGAAGAGCTCAGCAGGTCGGGCAGCATTTGTGGCAATGAATAAACAGTTGACGTTTTAGGTTGAGTCTCGATGAAGGAATTCAGCCCAAAAGATTGGCTATTTATTTGTTTCCAATAGATGCTGTCAGACCTACTGAGTTCATCCTGTATTGTGAGTGCGAAGCCAATAGAATAATTGTTTGGTTGGAGATCTGCACGGACGTTAACACAGAGCTGGCCACCCGCTGGTGACAAAGGAGCTGCCTGATTGGACAGCTCTGTCTCAATGAACAAAGTTTAATATCACAGACCAGCTTTATTGTCACGTGTATCAAAACACACAGTGAAATGAGTCATTCGCGTCCATGACCAACGTAGTCCTAGGATGCGCTGGGGCAGCCCGCGAGTGTCACCACGCTTCCAGCGCTGAATCAGCGTGCCCACAACTTACTAACCCATAGGTCTTTGGAACGTTCGAGGAAACCAGAGCACCTAGAGGAAACCCACGTGGTCACGGGGAGAACGTACAAACTCCTTACAGACAGAGGTGGGAAATTGAGCCCTGATCAGCAATCACTGGTGCTGTAAATTGTTATGCTAACCACTACCCTACCGTGACGCCCGGCTGCACAGACTTTAACACACAGCTGGTCAGCCTACAGAAGCCGAAGGAGCCGTCCGACCGGTAGCGGTGTCTCAGAGTTCAGTGAAAGGTCAACGTTCTGCAAGAGCCTCTGCATCAACCAGGCTAGGATAAAGGACCACCAACAACAGCTAATTGCACTTTTAAACAAATCATGCTGAGACCACCAGACAGGGGTGCCTGGGACAGAGAGAATGAGGTAGGGGCAATGGGGCAGCAAAAGAGGAATGGGAGGAGAGGCTCAGAGAGAGAGCTGAGCTAATGGAAGCACAACTGACAACTGCCACATGAAACTAGGAAGGAGAACAGAGATGCTCAGTGATCTCAGAACTCTATGGTGCTGGTGGGTGGCAGAGGTCAACCTCAAGTTTATTGTCATCCAACTGTACATATATATATATATATACACATAACCAAACGAAACGGTGTTCCTCCGCACCACAGTGCACTCACAAAACATATATCACACACAGCACATGAAACCAAAATATTATACCAAATAAGTTAACAAAATACAATTTAAATGGATGCAGTGAAACCCAGCATAAACAGTAGTAAATGGCTCGCTGTCCTACTGACGAGACCTTGGTGGTGGCAGGGTACTCATTAGTCTCACATCCTGAGGGAAGAAGTTGTAACCCAGTCTGGTAGTCCTAGTCCTGATGTTTCTCTACCTCCATCTAGACGGCAATAGGTCAAAGAGATTGCAGTGGGTCTTACTGTCCTCTGTAGGGTTTTCGTTCTGATGCCTTGCAGCTTCTGTACCACACATTGATGCAGCCAGACAGGACACTCTCAGTGCTCCTGTAGAAAGTTGTTAGAATGGGGGCGGGGAGCCTTGCAGACCTCAATCTCCTCAGAAAGTGTAGATGTTACTGGGGCTGCTTGACTAATGGGGAGGTGTTGTAGGTCAAGGTTAGACAGTCCATTATATGCACACCAAGGAACGTTGTGCTCGTCCCTCTCTCCACAGCAGAACCACCGATGAGCAAATGGAAAGTGGCCGATCTGCCCCTTCCTGAAGTTCACACTCATCTCTGCTGTCTTGCCCATGTTGAGACTCAGGCTGCTGTTCTCGCACCATTCGACAAGCCTCTCTACCTCCTCCTCTCCGTATGCCGGCTCATCGCTGTTGCTGAAGAGAGGCTGAGCACTGCTGTATCATCAGCGGACTTGGTGACGTGGTTCGGGATGACTCCGGCAGTGCAGTCCTGAGTCAGCAGTGGACTGAGCACACAACGCTGGGGGTGGGGGCTCCAGTGCCCAGTATGATGGAGCTTGAGATGTTGCTGCCAATTCAGACTGACTGGGGTCTTGTCGTCCAAGACCCAGTTACAGGGAGGGCAGCTTACCCACCAGCCTCTCAGGGATGACTGTTTTAAACGCCGAGCTGAAGTCAGTGAACCACATCTTGGTGTACAAGGCATCGTTTTCTAGACCAGAGGGCTGCGGCTATGAAATCACCGGTGGACCAGTTTGAGTGGCAGACAAACTGGAAAGTACCCAATGCAGCTGGAATGAGGGATTTTATACAGTCCACGCCCAGTCTTCACAATGAAACAAGAGCCCGGGGGGGGGGGGGTCCTCAGACTTAATTGATGCCATTACAAAGAGGGCACACCGGCAGTTATTTCATTAGGAGCTTGATGACATTTGGTATGTCACCAATGGCTCTAGAAACTCCATGGGCGTACTGTGGAGAGCATTCCGAATGGCTGCATCACCGTCTGGTATGGAGGGATGAGGACCGAGTTAGCTCCAACAGGGGCACGAGCCTCCTCAGCACTGAGGACATCTTCCAAAGGCGGTGCCTCAAGGAGCTGATGTCCATCAGTAAAGACCCTCACTGCCCACGTCATGCTCTCTTCTCATTACTGCCATTATGGGGAGGTACAGGAGCCTGAAGACCCACACTCAAAATTTTAAGAACTACTTCTTCCCCTCTGCCATCAGATTTCTGAATAGTCCATGAACATCACCTCAATATTTTGCTCTTTTTACACTCATATTTTTTAAAAATACATATTCTTATTGAAAGTTAAGGCAACTTTAATACACTGCAGTGTACTGTTGCTACAAAGCAACCAACTTCACAACTTGTCAGGGACAATGAACTGGATTCTGATATAGAGATCCTGGTGGGATTTGAAAACAAGAACAACACCAGACAAGCACAAACTGAACCTCTTCCCCACAGCGTTACCTTAAATAGCCCTGCACTCTGCAGCTGAAACTCCAAGTCAAAGCAGAGGAACCCGTGTGCATGAAAATCCCCACCATACAACTGTAACGGCAACTCCAGGGACTACTCACCATCACCTCTATACCTTCCCTCCGCACCACCAGTTGCACCAGCACCGATCCGGTCACAGATTATCAGCACTTTACGGGAAGGATCTGTGAAAAGACAGGCTCAGATTTAACATGCATCGAACACTCTCCAAACAGAAATGGAAGCTGCTCCTGTAAAACCGAAAGCTTAGTAATACAGAGTCTTGTTTTTTTTCCCTAAATAGACGTGGGTTTCCCCAGTTTGTGTGCAAGCCTCAGCTTGAAACATGCAGTTTGCAGAGAGCGTTGGGACATATCAATTCCCTAGATTGATTTCCGATATTGGCAGGTCCTACAGTCGACTCGTCTGTACAACCTGTCATCCACCATACCTCTGCATCCCGAAACAACCCGACTGCCTCCCTCAACCTCTGCTATTAAAACAGGCACATTAAAAACTCCACTGGAAAAAAAACACTCGAGTCTTGTAATAATGACTTTATATTCACTTTTCAATTATAAACAAAACTGTTTCACAACTCCCTTCAGGCTTTAGATAACAAGGAGAATCTTCAAGAAAAAATATGTATTTCATCAGACGACATTTTAAACATTAAAAGGCAATTAAAAATTACTTTTCAGTTCACAGCTGAAGGTACATTACATTAAAATTGGCTGCATGCGCTTTGAATTATTTCTGGGGCAAGGGTGGGGGGGGGCGGGAACGCAGGAAATTTTAAAAGGCTGCATGTTATTTCAGACTTATCCAGGCATCGATATTCTACAGTTCACTCACTGATTTATCAAAATATTTATGTCTCTCCCAATTCACATCGCTCACTTTGTCCAAATTTGCATAGAGATTAGTAGTATTATGTAAAGAGCTTTTTTTCTAGTCAAACTTCTCATCAAAATCCCTCAAAAAACTTCTGACTGAACTTTGAATGGCTGGTATTGATGATACAATTTTATGAGGAAGGGGGCATTTTTTGTTAGGTAATTGGAGGAAAGTATGGGAGGGATGTCAGAGGTAGTTTTTTTTTTAAAAAAACAGAGTGGTGGGTGGCTGGAACATACTGCCGGGGGAGGTCGTAGAGGCAGACATATAGGGATGTTTAAGAAACTCTTAGGCACATGGAAGATAGGGAAAAAAAACGGAGGGCTATGTGGGAGGGAAGGGTTAGATTGAACTTCGAGTAAGTTAAGTGGTCAGCACTACATCGTTGGCTAAAAGGCCTGTACTGTGCTGTACTTCCTTATGCCCAGGCACACGGTCACTCTGATCTAATTCTCCTCACCAAGCCCCAAAACAGAAAATAAAAACAAGATATTGGAGCAGAATTAGGTCATTTGGCCCATCGTAACTGCTTCACCATTTGATCATGGCTGGTCCATTTCCCTCTCAACCCCATTCCACAGAACACTACAGCACAGAAAACAGGCCATTCAGCCCTTCTGGTCTGTGCCAAAACATTATTCCACTAGTCCCATTGACCTGCATCCAGTCCACAACCCTCCAGACCTCTCCCATCCATGTACCTATCCAATTTATTCTTAAAACTTGAGTGAGCCCGCATTTGCCGCGTCAAATGGCAGCTCGTTCCACACTCCCACCACTCTCTGAGTGAAGAAGTTCCCCCTAATAATCCCCCTAAGCCTTTCCCCTTTCACCCTAAAGCTGTGTCCTCTCATATTTATCTCTCCTAATCTAAGTGGAAAGAGCCTATTCACATTTACTCTGTCCATACCCCTCATAATTTTTATAAACCTCTATCAAATCTCCCCTCATTCTTCTACACTCCAAGGAATAAAGTCCTAACTTGTTCAATCTCCCCCTGTAACTCAACTCCTAAAGACCTGGCAACATCCCAGTAAATCTTCTCTGCACTCTTTTTTCTGCTGTCTGCTCCCCGTAACCTTTCACACCCTGACTTACCAAGGATCTATCGACCTCCACCTTAATGACCTGGCCTCCACAGTCACCTGTAGCAACAAACTCCACAGATTCACCACCCTCTAGCTAAAGAAATTTCTCCTCATCTCCATTCTAAAAGGACACCCCTCTATTCAGAGTTTACGTCCTCCGGTCCCAGACTCCCCCACTATAGGAAACATCCTTCCCACTCTTTCTAGGTCTTTCAAAATTTGATAGGTCTCAATAAGATCCCCCTTCATTCTTCTAAATTCCAGCGAGTACAGGCCCAGAGCCATCAAACACTCCTCGTATTGTAAGCCTTTCAGTCCTGGAATTATTTCTGTGAACCTTCTCCGAACCCTCTCCAATGTTAGCATGTCCTTTCTAAGATAAGGGACCTAAAACTGCTCACAATACTCAAAGTCAGGCCTCACCAGAGCCGTTTAAGCCTCAACACTCAATCCTTGCTTTTATATTCCTAGTCCTCTTGAAATGAATGCTTAACATTGCATTTGCCTTCCTCACCACCAATTCAACTTGCAAATTAACTTTTAGGGAATCCTGCACAAGGACTCTCAAGTCCCTTTGCACCTCAGATTTTTTGAATTCATTCCCAGTTTAGAAAATAGAGTACAATTTTATTTCTCCTACCAAAGTGCATGGCCATACGCTTCCTAACATTGTATTCCATCTGCCACTTCTTTGCCCACTCTCCTAATGTGTCCAAGTCCTTCTGTAGCTTCTCTGCTTCCTTGAAACTACCTGCCCCTCCACCTATCTTCATATCGTCCGCAAACGGCCACAAAGCCATCAACTCCATCATCGAAATAATTGACATACAACAGACTAGAAGGGCCGAATGGCCTGTTTTCTGTGCTGTAATGTTCTATGTTTCTAAAAAAAATTGCTCCCGACAGGAAGGTGGATCTCTCTCTCTCTCTCTCTGCGGATGCTGCCTGGCTTGCTGAGTGTTTCCAGCATTTTCTTTTTTTATTTTCAACACTTCCAGGTATCTGTAGTCTTTTTTAAAAAAAAATTTGCAGTCTCTTCCCAGAAAATTATCTGTATAAACTTCAATGCGAAATTCTATTAGAGACTCTTTGGAAAGATAATGAGGAATAAAAGCCAATATGAATTTGAATAAACTAAATGTAAGTGACATTACTCATCAACCCACTGATTTACAATGTTTAAAGCATCAGCGCTCTTCTTTGTGAATAAGGATCCGTCTCCAAATGAATCCCATTTAAACACTCCAGAATGGAGCTGAGGATCCATTGAACAAAACTAAAATTATAAATACTGGCAGAGGAAATATTGAAATCACTGCCAGGTTCTTAATTCTGGAAAGGAAAGGCACGTCTCTCGACAAGCAGATTAAATTCCTCCTTCCCACCCTCCATGCAATTTAGACACATCCCCTGGCTGCTGAGGTGTTTGTGATGGTTGGGGATTGGAAGAGTGCGCGTTGAACGGGACAAATAACACAGACTACAGTACAGCTGCACTGCACAGACTGAGAGAGGACACAAGGTCAGACAGAGAGGAAATTAAACACTCCCATATCTAACACAGCCTGCAATCTGGTGCGTTTATTCTCCGGGAATTCAGATCAGTCCAGTTTCATTTTCCGCTGTCAGTACAAGCCGGCTCTTATCATGAGCGCTCAGAGTTTCTCTTTCACATTTCTCCTCCCATTCCTATCTCTCAGCAACACCACTGGAGTCAGCTGGGTAGACTCCGACTCTCCAGGACATGGGCACCATCCCCAAAGTGACACCCCCACCGCAGTGCCCAAGGAATATGACAGTGTTACCGGGCTGGTGGGGGGGGGGGGGGAATGATGTGCAGATGTTTAACTGATATCCCATCTGAATCAGAATGTATTACAGCACTGGACTGGCCATTCGGCCCACAATGTTGTGCTGACTTTGATGCCAATTTATACTAAACATCCCCCACCAGATCGCTCCATTGCCTTCATATTCATGAATCTGCTTAAAAACCTCTTAAACTTCACCAAACTCCTACTATTCCAGTAAACCTGATAATCTTTAACTCCTCGAAACTGCAACTTTCACAGTAATCCGTTCCTGGTAGCTAACACTTTCTGCATTTAAAAACAAACAAATTGCCCCTCATGCCACCTTTAAACTTCCCCCTTCTGACCCTTGAAAACACATGGTTGTTGTTTGACATTTCTACCCTGGGGCAAAGATTTTTCAAAGTCTGCTTTCAAAGTGGATGCAGTGGGTTATTTTGAACAGCTGAGAAGATTTCCCCAAGACTAACAGAACTACCAGCATCACTACCATACCATACCAACACCACTCTCTTGCAGGTGCTTGTCCCCTACTAATGGCTGGTACACTTTGACAGTAAATTCACATCATAACACATGCAAGGTGAAAATTTAAAATGAATTCAAATTTTAAAAAAAACTGCAGTTGCTGAAAACCTGAAATAAAAGCAGCAAATATTCCGCAGGTCAGGCAGCATATGTGGGGGTGGGGGGGGGGGAGAGCGTGCACTTGGAGTACTATACAGTATTCCATTTTGGTCACCCTATTACAGAATCCAAGGATTACAGGAACAGCAGCAGTTTGGTGGAGTTTAAGGGGGTTGTAAACAGAGCCGTGAATATGAAGGGAGTAGAGGGATCTGGATGATACAGAGGAGGAGGATGTTTAGTATAAATTGGCATCAAGGTCAGCACAACATTGTGGGCTGAATGGCCTGTCCTGTGCTGTACTAGGTTCTATTTCAGATGGGATATCAATTTAACTCTTCTTTCCCCTCCCACCAGTAGATTGCACCACACCCCCTTCCCCCTTGGGTGCTCTGTGGCGGGGGTGTCACTTTCAGGACACTGCCCACGTCCTGGAGAGTGGGAGTCTAACTTGCTGACTCCAGACAGAGACCCCAAGGTGTGGAGAACAAACAGAAGAGATTTATCAGGATGCTGCAGGCATCCGGGGCTATGTGCTACAAGGAACGGCAGGACAAACATGGGTCATTCTCTCCGGAGCGTTGGAAGTCCAGGGGAAATCCGACAGAGTGTTCTTTTTAACATCATGAGAGGCATACAGACAGTCAGAATCCTTTCTGCAGGGTAGAAATGTCACACACCAGCGGACATATCTCTAAGGTTAGATGGGGAAGTTCAAAGGTAGACCGAGGGCCAAGAGTTTTTTTTTAAATTCTGAAGTAAATACAGTGGTAGGTACCTGGTTTGGGTTTACCACAGCAATACTGGAAGCAAGCAAGGGTCTCGGTCTGAAACATCGACCATGTATTCCTCTCTATAGATGCCGACTGGCCTGCTGAGTCCCTCCTGAAGTTTGCGTGTGTCACTCATGATCTCCAACAGCTGCAGAATCTCGTGTTTATGGTGGAGCTCAACAGGATTTTAGATAGACACGTGAACGTGGAGGGAATGGGTGATGTACACAAGGAGGACATTTAGTATAAATTGACATCAAGATCAGCACAACATTGTGGGCCAAATGTACTGTCCCATGGTCTACGAGTTAATGTTTCAGGCAGAAGACCCTTCATTACATGCATGTTGACTTTGTTCTTCTCTCAGATGTCACCAGACTTCCTAGCCATTTCCAGCTTCTGCTCCCTTCCTTCCCAGTCCTGATGGGTCTCAGCTCAAACATCGGCCGTTTATTCCCCTCCATAGACGCTGCCTGACCTGCGACGATCCTCTCGCTGTGTGTGTGTGTGTGTGTGTGTGTGTGTGTGTGTGTGTGTGTGTGTGTGTGTGTGTGTGAGAGAGAGAGAGAGAGAGAGAGAGAGAGAGAGAGAGAGAGAGAGAGAGATTGATTGATTGATTCAAGGTTTCCAGAATCTCTTGCATTTATGTTTTCCAGCAGCCTCTATTTTAATTGTATTGTCCAAGTTGTTCTTTGAAACATTTCCAGCTTTTTTTTACTCTGGACATGACTCAGCCGATGCCCACTCCTGGTCACTTATTACTCTGCCCTCAGCTCCCTACCATATGACTTTCCACCCAACATCGTCAATGTGGGCATTTCCAGGCACGTCACGGACTCTCTCTTGGAGCAAAGTTCTACACAAACTGACCACAGACGATGTCAGGCCAGCTGCCCCAGGGGTGGGAGCAGTGCAAATATTTAGGGGTGGACGAGAAGAGCCCAGAAACTTGCATATACCTGAACAGGTTTGGGCTGGAGGTGGTCAGGGAAGGGAGCAAGACAAGGAAAGGGTATGAAGACAAATAAAACTCTTAACACAGAGGGACAGTCCCTAAGATATAGGGGCAGTAGGAAGCCAATTAGCTCCTTCATTCATTCATGGCTGATTTATGTTCCCTTACAACCCCACTTTCCTGCCTTCTCCCTGTAACCTTCGATGTCATTACTAATCAAGAACCTATCAATCTCAGTTTTAAATATACTTTGGCCTCCACAGCCATCTGTAACAATGTCAATTCACCATCCTCTGG
Source organism: Mobula hypostoma (assembly GCF_963921235.1). Classification (NCBI taxonomy): domain Eukaryota; kingdom Metazoa; phylum Chordata; class Chondrichthyes; order Myliobatiformes; family Myliobatidae; genus Mobula; species Mobula hypostoma. Next base: position 15,445,602 of record NC_086115.1, on the reverse strand, counting down.
CTAAAAAAATTCCTCCTCAGCTATTCTACAGGAACACCCATCTGTTCTGAGGCTGTGCCTTTGGTCCTAAACTGTTCCACTATAAGAAATACCCTCTTCTCATCCACTCCATTTAAGTCTTTCAATATTCAATAGGTTTCAATGAGATCCCCTCTCATTCTTCTAGACTCCAGTGAGCGCAGGCCTGGGGACATCAAACAGCGAGTCGTCAGACTGTAACCCACACAAGTCAGATACACCCTGGCTTGGTCTGGCATCTGCTCTGCCCAAAAGCACAAGAAATTGCAGAGAGCTTTGGACACAGCTCAGCACATCAAAGAAACCAGCCTCCCCTCCAAGGACCGTCGACACCTCCCACTGCCTCAGGAAAACAGTCAACATAATCAAGGACTACTTCAACGCCAGATACTCTCTCTTCCACCGCCACCCATCAGACAGAAGATACAAAAGCCTGTAAATATAGACCGTTGCAGGTTCAAGGACAGCTATCGAAAGGGAAAATCATGATCTGCCAATCTGCTTCACCGTTTCCCTTTCACTTTCTCGTCTCTGTAACACAATACTCTGCATTCTGCTCTCGTTTTTAATGGAACACAGGGAATGGAAATTAGCAAATCCTGTGAAATGGGGGGAGATTAGAGAGTGAGATCTTGTAGGAAAATAAAAATGTGGTGAGATGTGCAGCTATGATAGGGCAATGATAGTAAACCTCATTCCGATTCTCTTCCGAAGCCATGACCACCGACACCCTCACCAACAGTGGCTTTATTTCATTAGGAGTTTGAAAGGTCTTGTTCTGTCAAAGACTTCCGCAAATTGTTACAGATGTACTATGGAGGGCATTCGAACTGGATGCATCACCATCTGGTAAGGACGGGCCTCTGCAAAGGATTGGAAAAAGCTGCAGAAAGCTGTAAACTCGGCTAGCTCTCACGTAGGCATTCGCCTCTCCAGCATCATGGACATCTTCAAAAGGCAATGCCTCAGGAAGGAAATATTACGAAGGACCCCCCCACAAACTCCCAGGACAGATCCCCTTCTCATTGCAACCATCATGGAGGAGGTATAGGAGAACGAGGACATACACTCAACGTTTTAGGAACAGCTTTTCCTCCATTCCCATCAGATCTCTGAAAGGACAATGAACTTTATCCCACTACCTTTTTGCCCCTTTGGCACTACTTAATTTATTATATACATTTCTTATTGTAACTTATAGTTTTTTTTAAAAATTATGCATTGTAATGTACTGTTGACACAAGACAACCTATTTCACAGAATATGCCAGTGATATTAAATCTGGTTCTGATTCCATGATTCTATACTAGTACCCTGGCACCTTCACCAATCCAGACTCAAACCCTCTCCTTCTACCACTCTCCCCCACCCCCTCAATTTATGCCACTACTTACAGGAGTGAAAATGTCCTCCCACCTGCAGAAGGTTCCACCGGCTTCGCCTGACTCCCACAAGGACCACCATGATGGAGATGGTCACCAATCCGCACCTTCCTACACCTCTCCCACTTTCCAATCATTTCCCACTCGCTCTCCTCGGTGTCACTTCCCACAGTCCCACCCTCTTCCCGATTACCTGACTTGGCCCATTTTTCTCCACACATTTTCCCTACTTCCTTCCATCCAGCTGGATCATATTCACCTCCGTGACCACAGTCCTATCTGTTCCCACTACTCCCAAACTCACTTTCTGCATTGCAATCCCAAACCCTCTCCCCTCAGTCTCCAGGATTCCCACTTTCTGGCACTGCCCTGGTTTACTGTGACAGAATTGGAATCAAGTTTATCATCACTGACGTGTTGTGAAATTTGTTGTTTGGCCGTCCCCCATTCATATTCTACCTAGAAAATTAGCTCAAATTTGAATAGATTCATAGAGTACTACAGTAGAGAAACAGGCCCTTCAGCCCATCTAATCTGTGCCAAACTATTATTCCGACTAGTCCCATCTACCTGCACCTGGACCATAGCCCTGCATACTCCTCCCATTCATGTACCTACCCAAACTTCTCTTAAAAACGTTGCAATTGAATCTGCATCCACCACTTCTGCCGGCAGCTCATTCCACACTCTTAAACTGAGGATGTTCCCCCTCGCGTTCCTTAAATAATTTAATGCTGTTCCCATCCCCAACACTGCACGCCATCTTTTGCCACTACCAGAGGCATGTCCTTGCCACCTTCCCTCCAGTGATCCCTTCTTTCACCCCAACACCACCCCTCCTGTTCTGGATGCCCCCGTCCCCTGCCCCTGCATTTTACCAACTACTGCATGGAAAGTTAAGCTTTTAAATCTAAGGAAACCTTGGCGTCAGCAGCAGCCCACCTCCAGAACTCTAAGGCACAACAAGTGTATCCTGGTAGAGGGACTTTCCAGCATCCTGTGAGATTCCTGGAAACAAGTCCCCAGGCAGAGAGGAGGAGCAAGTCACTGCCATTCACAACAATGAATCTCCTAGACTCATTCCCTTCTTCCCACTCTCTCACTGGATACATCCAGCTCCAAAAACAACATCCAACTCCTTGAGTGCATTTAATTCTATGGTAAAACACCACAGCTCAGTACAGGCCCTTCTGCCCATCAATTTGTGCTTACTTTCTAAACCTTCTCCAAGATCAATCTAACCTCTCCCTCCTAAACAGCCTCCGTTTTTACTCTCATCCAGATGCTTATCTAAAAGTCTTATAATTGCCTCTACCACCATCCCAGCAGCAAATTCCACACACCCACTACTTGGTGCAATAAACCCACCTCTGACATCGCCCACATACAATCCTCCAAATACCTTAAAATTATGTCCCCTCATATCAATCATTCCTGCTCTGAGAACAAGCCTTTCTTCATCATCTTGTGCACCCCTATCAAGTCACTCTTCATCCTCCTTCAAGATATTCTGAGAGTCAATACAAAAGATTCTGCAGGCATCGACACGCAAGGTGCTGTTGGAACTCAGCAAGTCAGGCAGCTTCATTAGAAGGGTACAACCAGTTGACGTTGCTGATGTAGGGTCTTGGCTGAAACGTTGACTGTGTGCTGGCGCTGGCTAGCCTGCTGAGTATCCCAGCATTGTGTGTGTTTGCATTGCTGAGTGACTCGTTTCATCACTGGTAGAGTTTCTAACAGATCCAGGAAGGGGAAAAAACATCCTTATTTCCTGACCGGTTAAACCTTTACCCTCTGACTGTGAACCCCACAATCTCCTCTAACCTCAGATCCATTTCTTCCAACTTCAGGCAGTATCTATCATTAAGAACTCCCATCGCCCAGGACATGCACTTTTCTCACTGCTGTCATTCGAGAGGAGGGACATTTCAGAACAGCTTCTTCCCCGACACCCTTCACCTTTCTGAATGGACAATGAACCCATGTACCACCAGCCCTCTGCATCATTCCCCTTTCCTCCTACTAACTTGATGCATTTTTTTGTATTTATTTATAGTTTTTATGTTGTGCTGTTTTAAAACAACACTTCACAATACACATCAGTGATAATGAACTTGATTCTGATTAGTCTGATATCCACCAGGAAAGTAGTTCAGATTTGAACGGGTTTGTTAGAAAACTACTGAACAATAAAAAGGGCAAAAGTGACTGAGTCTGTCTCGGAAAGGGCACACCCACCCCTCCCTCCTCCACAGAATCCCATGATATATAGAGAATTACAGTATGACATCTTGAACAAAACGCTGGAGGAACTCAGCGGGTCAGGCAGCATCTATGCAAATGAATAAACAGTCGACATTTCAGGCCGAGATCCTTCTTCAGGAAGAGGGGAAGACGCCTGAATAAAGAGGAGGATGGGGGGCTGGTGGTGGATATAGCAGGAAGGAGGAAAGGTGAAGCCGGGTGGGTGGGAAAGGTAAAGGACTGGAGAGGAAGGAATCTGACAGGAGAGGAGAACGGACCATGGGAGAAAGGGAAGGAGGAGGGGTGAACCCGGTGGAGTTGTCAAAGAGGTAAAAGGCCAGAGTAGGGAATAGAGGGGGAGGGTGGAGGCGAAACGATACTCCTGCTGTCAGGTTGGAGGCTACCCAGTATAAGGTATCTCTCCTCCACCCTGAGGGTGGCCTCATCGTGGCTCAAAAGGAGACCACAGACCGACTAAGTTTGAAAGACATGGAATATTATGTTCCGTTCAGGTCACCTCGTTATGGAAATGATGTGGAGAGGCTGCAGGGGAGATTTACCAGGATGCTGCCTGGATTAGGGAGCATGTCCGATCAGGATAGGGGTTACACGAGCTGGGGCTTTTCTCTTTGGAGTGAAGGAAGATGAGCGGTAACTCGATAGAGGTGTACAGGGTAGACTGGATAGGCAGTGACTCTTCTCCCGGGAAAGATATGGCTAATACGAGGGGGCATAATTTGAAAGTGATTGGAAGGTGTTGGAAGTACGTGCGAGGTAAGTTTTTTTAAAGTGCACGGAGTGGTGGGTGTGTGGGAATGGATGCTGGGGTGGTGGCAGAGACAGATACATTAGGTACATTTCAGAAACACTTAGATAGGCAGATGGACGACAGCAAAACTACGTAGGAGGGAAGGGTTAGATTGATCCTAGAGTAGGTTACCATGTCTGCACGACATCCAGGGCCAAAGGCCCCGAACGGAATCCAATCAGGTGTAGTGTCAGTGGCATATGTCATGAAATTTGTTGTTTTGCAGCGGCACATTGGAATACAACTATAAATTACAAGAAGGAACATGCTTTCAAATAAATTAAATAGTGCAAAAAAAGCAAACACCAGAGACATTAAAAATAGTGAGGTTCATTGTCCATTCGGAAATCTGACGGCGGAAGGGAAGAAGCTGCTTCTAAAACGCTGAGCTCCTGTCCCTCCTCCCCGATGGTAGCAACGAGAAGACGGCATGTTCTGGATGGTGGGGGATATCCTCAGTGAAGGATGCCGCTTTTTTCAGTCTCTGCTCAATGACAAGGGAGGAACAAACCAATCTACCGCAACTTACAAGAGAGAAAGTAATGCGCTTGCATCCACTTGGAGCGGGGGAAATCCCCACAGGGTTGGGCCAGCGCCAGGAGGTGGAGTTCCGCGCAGAGTATTTAAAAAATCGGCCCCTCCGATCAGGGGTCAGAGAGGGTGACAGTGGCTGGGCCTCAAAGAAAACAAGGCGCAAAGTTAACTCTCTGCACCGAAACTTTTAACTCCCGACAGGCGAGCTCAGGAGTATTTTACCACTAAGAGTTCACTTTGGGTGGGGTGGAATGACAGAGGGGCGGGGTAGACGGGTCAGGCTTTGGGCTTTCAGAGAGAGGTATTCGGGAACGGTACTTGTCCGGTCTGTAAAGGACAGTCGAGGAGTCCGGCCTCCCCAGCTTTAAAGGACTCTGAGGAAGCCGGCCCTCCGCAGCCAATTTCCGCCCCGCTCGCAGCCTGAACCCGGAGTCGGTGCGAATTCAACTCGCAGCCACTCCATCCGCCCGGGACCCTGTCTCCCCTCCCTGGAACACACACACGCACAAATTAGCAACCACCTTCCTCCCAATCCACAGAGTTTGGGGGGAAAAAAAACACTACAGAGGGCGAGCAGCCGGTGCAGAGTTCCCGGGAGCTGAACGGGAAACGAAGGCGCCCCCGAGCCCGGGCTGAGGAGGGTGAAGTCGGCTAATGGGTGGTGGGTGGTGAAGTCGGCAATGTGATCCGAAATCATCCCCTCCCCTCCGCACCCCCTCAAATCACAAAATAGATGAGGGCCAGACGGCAGGCGGACGGGGCTACAACACTGTCACGGCGACAGTAACAACGGCGCGGCCGGGACAAGGCAACAGCGTGAACTTACTTTTCAGCAGGTGCGAGAGGGGACTCGCCGTTAACTGGGAACCTCAGCCACCCTCCTCCTCTCCGCTCGCTAGCTCCTGCCCCACTTCAGCTGCTCGGTTTGTTTTGATTCCGTGTGGCTGATCATATGACCGGCTGCTCGAAACCTCCCCACCCCCCTCATTCCCCTGTCACATGCTCCCTTGTCACTCGCTGAATTAAAGCGGCGATGCCTGTCTGTCCCACGGCGGCGGGTGTCGCTCCCTGCCGCTTACAGGACGGAAAATAAATTATTAAACCACCCCCACCCCCCAATTCCAGCATCTGCAACACCCCTTCAACAACAGCAAACGGATTTGCAGGAATAACGGAAGGGAGAGGCGGCAGACCGAACCGGAGATAAATGCGGTACAAAGTGCTCAGAAGTGAGAGAGAACAGAGGGCTACTGGCTGTGCCTCTGGGTGACGGGGCAGGGCGAGTTCTAGGAACCCGGGAAATTGCGCACAATATTACTGGGCTCTATTTCACCCCCACATGTGAGGGTTGGGGAGAGATTTCTGCGCTAGGGTTAGACAGGGAAAACCGTGCCATCTCTTCTCGCTACTACCATTAGGGCAGGAGGTACAGGAACCTCAGGTCCCACTCCACCAGGTTCAGGAACAGTTATTACTCTTCAACCATCACTCAACTCAACTCTGAACTGATTCCACAACCTACAGACTCACTTCCAAGGACTCTGCAACTCGTGTTTTCGGTTTAAAATTTGCAGTTTTACCCCTTTACCTGTAAATGCAAGAAAATGAATCTCGAGGTAGTATATATAAGTAAATCACATGAACTTTGAACCTTGAACTGTGTTTTCACTGGGTCGGGGGGAGGTTGGGAGGAGCTGTTTCAGGATCTGCGGGAGTCCGATGCAGATATGACTTGATAGGGAGCGGGCGTTTGAGGGAGGATACTTTCAGTACAAGAGATAGCTATGGCCCAGAGATGGCTGCTTGTAAGAGTGGTGAAACAATCAGACAGGGGAAGAAACTCATTGGCAGGGTTCTGGGGAAAGAGTGGGGCGGAGGCAGTGGCTGACGAGGGACTGGGAAACAGGCGACGGCTATCTGCAGGTCCCTGTACAAGTAAATTAAATTTAAACTATTAATCATTAAGAACCCTCACCATCCGGGGCATGTCCTGTCCTCATTACTACCGTCAGGGAGGAGTGTGCCGAACACGCACACTCAGTGTTTTAGGGGCAGTTTCGTCCCCTCTGCCGTCAGATCTCTGAATAGTCCATAAACACCATCTCACAGCCCTGAAGAAGGGGCTTGGCCCGAAACGTCGACTATTTGTTCCTTTCTACAGATGCTGCCTGACCTGCTGAGTTCCCATGTGTGTTGCTTTGGATTTCCAGCATCTGCCAACATTTACCTCACTGTTTTGCACTACTTTCTCCCTTCTCACGTTGGTACTTTGCCCCCTGGTACTTAACAATCCTACTCTGGGAGGGAATCTACCCTCGAAATTCTATAAACTTTTATCATATCTTCCCACAGCCTCTCATGCTCCAGCGGAAACAACTGAAAGTTGTCCAACCTTTCCTTACAGCTCATGCTCTCTAAACCAGGCAGCACCCTGGTGAACCTCTTCTGTACTCTCTCCAAAGCCTCCACGTCCATCCCAGAACAGGGCAGCCAGAACTGCATGAAGCAATCCAATTGTGGTGTAACCGAAGTTTTGTACAGCTGCCACATGACTTCCTGACTCTTGCACTCAATCCCCTGACCGACAAAGGCAAGTAAAGAGGGATGCAGGAGAAGTTAGCTCTGGTCGTTACATGTACATTGAGGCAGACAGCGAGATGCGTCATTTGCGTCAATGTTCCGCACAGTCTGAGGATGTGCTGGGGGCAGCTGGCAAGTTCTGCCCACAACTCACTGGCACTGACCCGTACATCCTTGGGATATGGGAAGAAACTGAAGCAAACCCAGGTGGTCATGGAGAGAGTGTACAAACTTCTCCACAGACAGCGGTGGGATTAAGACCTTTAGACATAAGAGCAGAATAAGGTCATTTGGCCCGTTGAATCTGCTCCACCATTCCATCATGGCTGATTTATTATCCCTCTCAACCCCATTCGTCTGCCTTCTCCCCATAACTTTTGATGCCCTGACTAATCAAGAACCTATCAACCTCCATTTTAAATATACCCAATGACCTTGCATCCACAGCTGTCTCAGGCAATGAATTCCACAGCTTCACCACCAGTGGCTCTCATGGAGTCATACTGCACAGAAATAGGTCCTTCAGTCCACTAACCAGGATGCCCACTTATGCTTGTCCCATCTGACACATAACCTTCTGCTTTAATTTCGAGATACAGCACAGATTGGGCGCTTCCAGCCCAATGAGCTGCACCACCCTGCAGCCCACCAATCACCCTAGCCGAACCATGGCACAAATTATTATGACCAATTAACACGCCTTTGGACCATGGGAGGAAACCGGAGCACCCAGAGGAAACCCATGCAGTCACGAAAAAAATCATACAAACTTTCCTACAGAGGTCGCCAAAATTGAACTCCAACTCTGACACCTCGAGCTGCAATAGTGTCGTGTAAACCACTACTGTGGCGCCCCAACCTTCTAAAGCTTCCTTATCGATGTACATGTTGTTGTACGTCCTCTGGAAGGCCATTGCACATACAGAAAACACTGGCCTCAAGTTCCTTTCAAACCTGTCTCCTCTCAGCTTTAACCTATTCCCTCCAGTTATCGATTTCCCATCCCTGGCAAAAAGACTGAGTGCACTCACCCCCTCTCTGTCCCTCATGATTTTATACACTTCTGTAAGAGCACCTCTCAGTCTCCTATACTCCAAGTAACAATCCAACTTTTCTCTCTGACTCAGTCTCACAAGTCCTGGCACCATCTTTCCAGTTTAGTGACATCTTTCCCTTAGCAGGATGATCAGACTTGAACACAGTACTTCAAGTGTCACCTCGGCTGTGTCCTGTATAACCCACACCGTCAACTCCCAGCTCTCTGACTTAGGAAGGCCAGCCAGCCGAAAGCCTTCTTCACCTTCTTGTCTACCTGTGATGCCACAGAAAGATCAAATAACTCAGCCACGATTGAATGCTAGAGCAGACTTGATGGGCTGAATGGCCTAAATCTGCTGCTAAGTCTTATGGCCACTTTCAGGGAATGATGAAGTTATACTCTAAGGTGCCTCTGTTGTACAACACTCCCCAGGGCCCTTCTGTTCACTGTTGAATCAACTCAAAGCAAAAGCCTGACCTGTGACTGGCCAGGTCAGTGTCCATGCCCCAGGATTTGTAATCTCCCTCCTCATGAAGCCAGGTCCTACTTTGGGTCAACTGGGACCAGAAGAACAAACAAGGTCAAGGCCCATCAATGTGAATGTCCTGTCCCTGTCCCAAAGGTCCCAAGTGAGCTCACGTTCGTAAATGGTGCCAATAATCTGATTACAATAGAGGACAATGTTCACTACACGTGGCACACTCCAGCATCAGCCTTACTATCACTAGCACATGTCGTGAAGTTTATTGCTTCGCGACCACAGGGCAGTACAAAACATAAAGAGTTACAATGTGAAATAGATTTAAAAATAAATAAGTAGGGCATAAAGTGAGCAAAATAGTGGGGTAGTGTGCCAGTGGGATAATGGGCAGTAAGGACATGCGTGGGTCCATGGGCCATTCAGAAATCTGATGGTGGAGGGGAAGAAGCAGTTCCTGAGACATTAACTGAGTGTGCACCTTCAGGCTCCTGTACCCCTGGTGGCAACGAGAAGAACATTTCACTTGATTTCAAGACTCCGACCATTTGCAATTATGCCTAGGACTGTGCGTTTGCTTTTAGGTGCTCTCTGCACCTTTCCCTCTGTTAAGGAATGTGAGGGAGTAATTGTGGCTTTTCACTGTCCGCTCTGGGTCACACGCTCAGTGTAATAACGCAGAACAAATCGTCATTGGATGCCTCTATGAACGCCCAGAATGAGTTAATAGCTGGGCCCAGGGCCAATTCTATGTGCACATTCTCTCTTTAGAAAGGAATCCGCCCACTGCAGGGACTTTCCACTCTGACCTGCATTTAACTTCAAGCTCAAAATCAAATTTAATTGTTATTCAACCACATGTATGTATACAGCTAAACAAAACAGTGTTCCTCTGGGGCCAAGGTGCAAGGCACAGTACGTATAGTCACAGACGGCACATACTGTGACAAAATAATATATTAGTACTAATCCCTGAATGACAATGACATGGCCTGAAGATTGATTTTCGGTGTTGATATTGAAACTGAGCACTGCAAACGGGAGGGGGCATGGAGCAGGCAGTGCTTGGGAAGCGGGGAGGTGGAGAGACACAGAGTCAATATTTCCATGGGTGTCATTCACCGGGGTTGGAAATAATCCTTAGTTATTGAGAACAGGGACGCTGTGGGGAAGGAATAAAAGAGAGGGTGTGTGATAGGGAAGAGGGAGGGAGGGAGGGAGGGACATGAGGGGTGGATCTGTGACCGAGAGAGGGTGGCAAAGAACGTGAGGTTTGTCCGAGGGATGGGTAAATAGGAGTTGAGTGAACTGGCTAACTCACTGTGGGAGTGACATGATCCTTTTTCAATTGACATGAACATCACAGGACAATCACATTTAAGAAGGAGATGAGCAGATACCTGGACACAAACTATTCAGAGACGGAGGGAGAAGGGAGAAGACAGCTTTGAGGTAGAGCGGGGGCTCCCAGCCTTTATATGGCCTGGGCCAGTGCCATTAAGCAAGGGGTCCATGGACCCCCGGTGGGATCCCCTGAGTTAAAGGGTTATCTATGAATTGTTTGAACGGCAGGGCAAGCTCAAAGGGCTGACACTTGCGTCACAACTTTCTAAGCTCCATCACCAGTGCGCTGCACTGAGTTACCTTCTGCTGTTCTAATGGGCTGTGCTCAGGGTGTCACTGAGCTCGGGAGGGTGCAGAAAAGATTCCCACGGACCTTCTCGGGACTGGAGGGCTCAGGTTGTCGGAGACTGGGGACTACACAGGCTGGGGCTGTTTTCCGGAGCGAAGGAGGCCAGGGGCTGACCGTAGAGTTTTATAAAATCACGAGGGGCATGGCTAAGGTGGATAGTGACAGTCTAAAACTAGAGGCCACAGGTTTAAGGTGGGAGGCGAAAAATTTAAAGGGGATCTGAGGGGCACCATTTTCACACAGAGGGTGGCGGGTACATGGAACAAGCTGCCAGAGGAAGTGGTAGAGGTGGGTACAATTGCAATATTTAAAACACATTCTGGTAGATACATGGATAGGAGAGGTTTACAGGCTTGGATGTGGACCAAATACAGGCAAATGGGACCAGCCCAGGTGAACATCTTGGTCAGTATGAATCAGCTGGGCTGAAGGGCCTGTTTCTGTGGTATGGTCTACGACTGTGACTTTTCTCCTAAGATTCCTTCCAGTGTGTGTTGTGGAGATAACTTCCAGCAACTGTTCTGGGCTATTGGCAACTGGAATCCTGAGGTGAGGGATTCAGGAAGGCAGGTGTGTCCCACAGACCCACCGTGGTCTATAAGGAGTTTGTACTTTCTCTCTGTGACCACCTGGGTTTCCTCCGTTCTCCCCCGACATTCCAGAGACATGTGGGCAATAAGCACGAAGACTGTTTACCCTTTTCCATAGGCGCTGCCTGGCCTGCTGAGTTCCTCCAGCATTTTGTGAGTGTTGTTGTGGATTTCCAGCATCTGCAGATTCTCTCTTGTTTGGGTAATACGTTATGGCTGCCTCCAGCACGATCCTCAGACAGTGTTGGTCATTGACACAAACGTTGCATTTCACAGTATGCTTCAATGTTTCGATGATTAGATGTGACAAATAAAGTCAATTTTATCTTTCTTCTGGCTGAATTTGGTGAATCTGGACAGGCTGGGGCTATTCTTCCCAGAGTGAAGGACCCGAGGTGTGACCTTGTATGCTCATAAGATCATGAGGGGGTGTAGGTAAGGTAGACAGTCACAGTCGGAAACTAGAGGGCTCAGGTTTAAGGTGAAAGATTTAAAGGGGATCTGAGGGCAGACATCTCACCTCTCCCGGAAGTTCCGGGAGTCTCCCGCATATTGATAGCGGCTCCCTGACGCCCACAAATTATATACAATATCCCGGAAATCAATTTTTTTTTAAAGCGAGCGAGAGCGCGCGAGATCAAGAGAGAGAGCACACACCATGGCAGAGTGTTCCAAAAAAAGAAAATTTAAAGCGTACGTCACCCCAGACTACCCTGAAGTGTACCCCTGCCTAATAGGGGTCAAAAATAATGACAGTGCTGCTCGCTGCACTGTTTGCAACGGTGACTTTTCTATTGCCCATGGTGGGTTAAGACTGTAAAAGTCATGTTGAGGTGAGTTTAACAGGTGTCATTCGCTCCTGAGCATAGCTAACGTTATTTAAACTAGCTGGCTAGCTGCTAAGGAGCTACTCTATTGCAGACATCCCACCTCTCTCAGAAGTTCCGGGAGTCTCCCACAAATTGATGGTGCTACCTCCCTGAAATGAGTTTTTGTAGGGTGGGATGTCTGTGAGGGGCAACTTTTTCATACAGAGGGAGGTGGGTGATGAAAGCTGTTCAACAGAGACATTAAAAAAGGCAATTTTAAGGTCTCTTGGATCAAAGTGAAACCATGACAACCAGTATCTTATCTGCCAACTGTGTCATGGTTCATAGCTCAGTGAGGATGGTTACACTGCTCAGTCTAGCCGCCAGCATGACATCCAGATGAGCAGATTCCCTGGAGGTGATCTCCTCGTGTTCTTGAGAACTCCCTATGACACAGCACCAACTTGAAAGGCAAGTGACGCAATGTTCTTTACAAGAGGAAGGATGTTTCACCAAGTGAGAGGGAAAATAAATCAGCCATGATCGAATGGTGAAGCAGAGCTGATGGGACAGGTCTCCCAATTCTGGTCCTATGTCTTATGATATAAGTGGGGGCATCCAGAACAGGATCGGAACAATGGGGTCACCCACTGAAGTCAAAGTCAAGGTCGAGTTTGTCATCTGCACAGTGTTGACACATATGCACCCCCAGCACAGCATGCACAAGAAAAAGCATTAATTATACAAAATTACACAAGAAAGAACACAATTAGAACAAAGCAAGTCCATTGTCGTGCCAAGTGGTCATAGTGTTGCTGTACTGAGTTAATGATTAGGGTTGTCCCGGTTGGTCCAAGGACCAAGTGGTTGAAGGGAAGTAGCTGTTCCTGAACCTGATGGTGTGGGACTTCAGGCTTCTGTACCTCCTGCCCAATGGTAGCATTAGAGTTAGGGTTGGGATTAGAAGAAAGCTGTGAGAAGATGTCATGGCCCGGATGGTGGCAATTTTCGATGTTGGCGTTGCCTTCCTGAGGCAACGCCTCCTGTAGATACTACTGACGGCAGGAAGGACATGCCAGTGATATATCGGGCTGAGTTCACTACTCTGCAGCTTCGTAAGTTCCTACGCATTCGGATTTCCGTATCAGACCGTAATGCGGCCAGTTCAGTTCGAGAAGGAGAGGAAGAGGAATTTCTCCCTTCAGAAAGGCCAAGATTTGTAAGAAGTGGCCTCGGCTGGGGATTAGTGGAGGCTGAATTATTGACAGACATTCAAGGGTGGATGTTGTCAAACGCTTGATGTGGAAGGGAGCCAAGCGTTTCAGAATCAGAATCCGACTCAGGGAAAGGTGGCCGACTGTGAAATTGCTGCACTGGAAACAAGCCACAGAGCAATTGAGTATTACAGCACAGATACAGACCCTTTGGCCCAACTAATCAATGCTGACCGTGGTGCTAATACCAAGTTCCTGCAATTGGCCCATGTCTCTTTAACCCACACCCCTCTGTGTCCCTACCCAAGAGCTTTCTGAATGACACTAATGTTCCTCCTCAACCATTTCCGCTGGCAGCCCCTTCCATATACTCACCATCCTCTGTGTGGAAAAGGTTGCCCATCACAGGTTTATCTTAAATCTTTCCCCTCTCACCCTGAACTTCTGCCTGCTGGTTTCAGTCTCCCCTACACCGGGTAAAAGGCTGTTACCATCCACCTTATCTATCCCTCCCTCATGGTCTTAAATATTTCTATAAGGTCACCACTCACTCTTCTACGTTCCAGGGAATAAAGACTACCTGGCCAATCTTTCCCAGAAACTCAGGCCCTCTAGTCCTGGCAACATCCTCATAAAAATCTCTGCCCTCTTTCCAATTAACCACGTTTCCTGCAACAGAGTGACTGAAACTGTACACAGCACTCCAAGTGCAGTCTCACCGACAACTTATTCAACTGCAGCATAACGTTTCAGCTCCCATAGGCAGCGAAATGTCGACTGTCCATCTCCTTCCGCAGAAGCTGCCTGAGTCACTATGTTCCTCCAGCATTTTGCTTGTCCCTTATAGATACGAAGAGAGATAAGTTCTATGGGGAGTTAACATAAAAAATAGGGTCACTCAGACATCTGACCACTCTACCATTCTATAAAATCATGGCTAATCTGATATTGGCCTCAGTTTGACTCTCCTGCAAGTTCCCCGTAACTATTAATCCTTCCTCGATCTTTGCATTTCCACCTTGCATAGCTCTGAGAGAATTCAGAGAGTCACATCCCTCAGACAAGCAACTCCTTAAATGGTCGGAACATGTTTTATGTCACTGGTTCCAGGAGTCCCAGCACTCAACCATTGAGACTCATTTTGTTTCAACAAGATCACCTCTCATTTTTCTTACACACTCATCAACCTTTCCTCATCAGACAATCCCTTCATCCCAGGATTTAAAGCACGTGGAACATAGAATTGTACAGCTCAGTACAGGCCCTTCTGCCCACAATGTTGTGGTGACCTTTTAACTTACTTCCAGATCAATCTATTTCTTCCCTCCTACATAACCCTCCATTTTCCTGTCTAATGTTCTCTTAAATGTGACTAATGTATTTGCCTCTACCACCACACTCGGCAGTGCGTTCCATGCACCCACCACTCTGTGTGTAAAAAGACCTACCTGTGACATCCCCACTATACTTTCCGCCAATCACCTTAAAATTGTGCCCTCTTTTCATTTTCACCCTGGGAAAGTCTCTGGCTGTACACTCAAACTTTGCCTCTTTTCAACTTGTATACCTCTATCGAGTCACCTCTCATCCTTCTTCACTCCGAGGAGAGAAGCCCTAGCTTGCTCACCTATCCTCATACGACGTGCTCTCCAATCCAGGCAGCATCCTGGTAAATCTCCTCTCCACCCTCACATTAGATTAGATTAGATTCAACTTTATTATCATTGTGCCGAGTACAAATACAAAGCCATTGAAATGCATTTAGCATCTGACCAGAAATGCAAAGAATAGTGTTATTTACAAAATAACTGCAAATAAAAAAAAGTGCTACAGCACACAAATATAAAAGTACTGAGACAGTACAATACGGATGCAATACTGCTTAGCGCTGTGATGTGAGGTTCAGCAGGATCACAGCCTCAGGGAAGAAGCTCTTCCTGTGCCTGCTGGTGCGGGAGCGGAGGCTCCTGTAGCGCCTACCGGATGGGAGGAGAGTAAAAAGTCCATGGTTAGGGTGAGATGCCTCCCTGATAATGCTTTTCGCCCTGCCCAGGCAGCGTTTATGGTAGATGTTCTCAATGGTGGGCAATTGGGTGCCGATAATCCGCTGGGCAGTTTGGCTCCCATGCAAGTATATAAGAGTAAATTGGTTTATTATTGTCACATGTACAGAGACATAAACCCAGTCTTGCATACCATCCACACAGATTAATTCTTTAGAACAGTGTATTGAGGTAAAACAATAACAGAATGCGGAATGAAGTGTTACAGTTAGAGAAAAATGCAGTGCAGGTAGACAATAGATCATAAGGAGGTAGATTGCGAGGTCAAGAGTCTATCTTAAAGTACTAGGGGATAGTTCAAGAGTCGGATAACAGTGGGGTAGAAGCATTCCTTGAGCCTCGTGGTACGTGCTTTTGGGCTTTTGTACCTTCTGTGCGTTGGGAGAAGAGAGAATGTCTGGGGTGTGTGGGGCCTTTGATTACGCTGGCTGCTTTACTGAGGCAGTCAGAAGTGGAGACAGAGTCCATGGAGGGGAGGCTGGTTTCTATGATGTGCTGAGCTGCGTCCGCAGCTCTCTGGTCACGGGCAGGGCAGTTGCCGCACCTAACCGTGATGTATCGGACAGGATGTTTTCTGTGCTGCGTTGATACATATTGGTGAGAATCAGAGAGGACATGCCAAATTTCTTTAGCCTCCTGAGGAAGTAGAGGTGTGGTGAGATCTCTTGGCCATGGTGTCTATACATATGTATGGACCAGAGAGGCTATTGGTGAAGTTCACTCTCAGACACCTGAAGCTCTTGACCCCAGTACTCGATCCTCACCTAGTAAGTCAGATGTTAGTGTAGGTTGGGAGTAGCCACTGACATAGTGGAATGCAAAGCAGAGCTCAAATACATTTAGCAAACAATAAGGGAAGACACTGATGGCCTGGTAAAATTCCAAGTCCCGCGCAGGTCCATTACAGTTGCCTGATTTTGGAATTGTGATCTGCCTGACTGGAATTGAACAGACAGAAAGCCCAATGCTCAGTAACATGAATGTAGCAGTTTTAATGAGGACATTGTTGAGGTTAAGCAGCGGGATTGGAGGCATTTGTAATGCCAACAGCAACAGCATGCCAGAGGCACGGTTCAATTAGCATAGAATCACAGAGTCAATCAGAACCCTTCAGCCCATCTCATCCATGCTGACTGTATTGCCCAGTGTGAGTTCCGTTCGCCTGTTTATGACCCACAGCCTCTAAATCCAATCCTTGTACTTATCCAGATAGCTTTTAATGTTACTAATGTCCCTTCTGAACCGCTATTTCCAGTAACTCATTCCAAATATGCACCAGCCTCTGTGATATTGCTACCCCTGATGCCCCTTTTAAATCTCTTGCTTTTGATCTTAAAAGTATGCTCCTTGAGTTTTAGTGCACCCTCCCTCAGAAAAAGACCACATGCTTCCACCATCTACACCTCTCACAATCTTATATACCTCTGTCAGATCACCCCTCAATCTTTTCAAGATCAAGATCCATAAAAAAGGGGTGATCTGATAGAGCTATTTTAGATTATCAGGGCCATAGACAGGGTGAAAGTACACAGTCTTTTTATGATTAACGTCATTTGTCACATGTACTTCGGAACGTACAGTGAAATGCATCATTTGCGCCAACAAGTCCAAGAATACGATGGGGGGAACCCACAAGTGTCGTCATGCTTCCGGCACCAATGTACTTAGACCCATCAACTTCTCATTGCTACCATCAGGAAGGAGGTACAGAAGCCTGAAGGCACACAGGAACAGCTTCTTCCCCTCTGCCATCCGATTTCTGAATGGACATGAACACTACCTTACTACTTTATTTCTATTGTTTGCACGACTTATTAAACTATTTTATATATCACTACTGTAATTCACTATTTTTTTCTCTATTATTATGTATTGCATTGTACTGCTGCCGCAAAGTTGACAAATATCACGACAGGTGCCGGTGATATGAAACCTGATTCTGAACTGGGTCATGGGCATCCAACAGCAGTTCACCAGAGTCTTCTCTTCTGGGCCAGGCTTTCACAATGTCTCTAGATGTTGAGCATCTTCGAAGACCTTTGTCTCCCAGGGTTTCGAGGCCTTTGCAGCTTCTGCTGGTGTTTCTGAGGCTCTGGGTTTTGATGAGATGGGGTTGCTAGCCCCATGCCAAACCCTCCTCCTTTTGCAGTAGAACTCGGGATCATCCATGGCAGCGCTGACGTCAAAATAACATGCCCACAACTTACTAACCCTAACCCGCAAGTCTTTGGACTGTGGGAGGAAACCAGAGCACCCGGAGGAAACCCACACGATCACAGGGTGAATGTACAAACTCCTTACCGACAGCAGAGGGAATTAAACCCCGGTCGTTGGTCACTGGTGCTGTAATGTGTTGTGCTAACTGCTGATAATAACATGCCCTTTGTTCCAAGCAATAAAGTTCTAACTCAAAACACTCGAGCATTAAGATTGCACGTGACAAGGATCCCAGACAACCCACTCCTTGCTGTGTGGCTGGAAGCCTGCCATGGACCTCACCATAGGAAGCTCCAGGGAACAACCTGTGGACCTGCAAATCCACCACTCTGGAAGCGTTATTCCTGGTCATGGTCAGCGACTAGAATTCTCGTGCTCTACCTCTCTCCGATATAGTCACTTCAGCACTGCTTTTTTCATTACTTTAGATCTTTTCCCAATTCTGTGCTCGTTGGAATTGGTTTAGTATTGTCACAGTGAGAAGCTTGTCTGGCATTGCTCTACACTCTGTTCGAGCAGATCAAATCATTACATGTTGCCAAATGCACATTATGTTTCTACAGATGCACCATGGAGGGCATTCTAACTGGTTGTGTCACCATCTGGCGTGAAGGCGCTGACACACAGGATTGGGAAAAGCTGCAGAGGGTTGTAAACTCGGCCAGTTCCATTATGGGCACCAGCCTCCCCACCACCAGGGTCATCTCCAAAAAGCAATGCTCGAAAACGTCCCATCCATCTACTCCTCACCACCAAGAGCATCTCCAAAAAGCAATGCTCGAAAACGTCCCATCCATCTACTCCTCACCACCAAGAGCATCTCCAAAAAGCAATGCTTGAAAACGCCCTATCCATCATTAAGGAACCTTACTGTCTAGGACATGACTTCTCATTATTACCATCAAGGAGATGGCACAGGAGCCTCAATGTTTTAGGAATATCTTCTTCCCCTCCATCATCAGATTTCTGAACAGCTAACAGAACAATGGACACTACCTCCCTTTTTTTTTTTGCTGCCTTTTTGAAGTTGAGGCCCACCACTGGTTGGGGTCGACCATGGATGATACATCCCGACGGTGATATGCAGGCCAGGGCAGTACAATATGGAGAGCAAGCTGTTGGCCGTGTAGCAGGTTCTTCCTCTCCACGCAGATGATGAATCCAAAGGAACGGCAGAGACCGATACAGTCTGGCACCAGTGGCATTGCAGGAGTTGCCAGTCAGCACTGAACTCAACGTAGGACTGTTTGTCTTTGGGAATCCAGCTCTGGATTTTTCCTCAGCGATCCCTTCCCCATGAGTGGGTATCACTGCAAGGCAGGATTGAGATCAGAGTTCTCCTTCTCCAAATTGAGCTGCCAACCACAACCAACAAGCCCCATCTGTCCAAAGTGACTGGTGTTAGGGCATCTTTGCCCCTTTTCCTGTTGGTAGAAACAGTTCCACCGGGTTCAGTAGCTAAGCCACACGTGAAGGTCAGGAGCTGGACTTGGTTGTCGGAAGTTATTTGAAATGCATGCCATTGGGAGCATTTAATAGATAGTGGGAGCTTGGCCCCAATACCACCCCCAACAACTTGAATGAACCTTTTTTAACTATATATTTTAAAATTATAATTTATAGTATATTTTATTTATCACACTGTACCGCTGCTGCCAAACAACAAATTTCATGACATACGTCAGTGATAATAAACCGGGTTCTCATTCCACGGTGCATTGAGGTAAACCGATAACAGAGTGCAGAATAAAGTGTTACAGTCAGAGAAAAAGTGCAGTGCAGGCAGAGAGAAGATATTGTACTTATTATTACTTCTCCTCTTCTTTTGCCTGTTACACACCTGGCATTGAGGGCAGCAATGAAGGTCCTCCATCTCAGCAGGTGTTCAGGGCTTCCTTCATCATGTCAGTAGCTTCCTCTCCATTTACCGCCAGTCACACAAGTCCTGGTTGAAAACTCAGCAATACCGTCACACTCAGATGGAGAAAGGTTCTTTATTGTTGTTTCTGCAACAGTTTTGTTTGGCCAGTCGGGTTGTTAGCCCCGAGCTGGAGTCCCCCAACCCAGAGGACCAGTGGACCACTCTTAGTCCGGCCTCTACCCTTTGACCTGTTTGGCGTGGGTGACCCCACCAAGAGCCAAAGCATAAAGCCCTGACTCCGGCCAGCATAGATCTACGAGTCATTGGGACATGCAGGCTTCTAAACCCTACGAGAAGGTAGTGGTCCTTCTGGAGGTTATTACAACCATGTACACTGTTCACTCTGTGAGCTTCGTATGAGCAAGGGACTTCACTGCTCTGTGGCGGCCAGGACAATAAAGGATCCAAATAGTTATACCAGGTGAACAACACGCACAAAATTCTGGAGGAGCTCAGCAGGTCGGGCAGCATCTACGGAGGGGAATAAATAGTTGATGTTTTAGGGCGAGATCCTTCAGCAGGACTGGAAAGGAAGGGGGGATAGCCAGAATAAAAAGGTGGAGAGAGGGGGTGGTGTACAAGCTGTCAGGTGATAGGTGAGAACACATGAATGGGGGGGGTATGAAGTAAGAAGTTGGGAGGTGAGAGGTGGACAAAGCAGAGGGCTGAAGAAGAAAGAATCTGATAGGAGTGGAAGAAAGGGAAAGAGGAGGGGAACCAAAGGGAAGTGATGGGCAGGTGTGGAGAAGGGGTAAAAGGGTAACCAGAATAGGGGATGAAGGAGGGAGAAGGGGTTTGGGGGTGAATTCACCAAAAGTTAGAGAAATCAATTCCTTTTCAGTCCTAATGAAGGGCCTTGGCTCGAACTGTTGTCTGTTTATTCCCCTCTATAGATGCTGTCTGACCTGCTGAATTCCTCCAGCATTTTGTGTGCATTGCTCAGGATTTCCAGTATCTGTAGAGTCACTTGAGTTTATAAACTAAGAGCTGAGTCTGCTGTGAGCAAGCTGATTGAGACAAGTAGGTACAGATCCACCATGGTGGATCTCAATCACCTTGAACCCTCTTGTCCAACAGGAGGTTGAGTCAAGCTTTACTCCAGCGACTTGAGGTGAGAAATCCTGGCCAAATCTCCAGCCCAGAGCCTTGGGAATACTGCACTCCTGAACAAAATGTGAATCTGAGGATCCATATACACCACGGAACAATGCAAAATATCCTCGACACAAGGGCAAAGTCTCTATGCACTCATATCAACCCCCCCACCAATGATTAGATCACAGAGTCATACAGAGCACAGAAACAGGACCTTCGGCCCAACCAATCTATACTGACAAAGGTGCCTACCTAAGCTAGTTCCATTGGCCTATGTCCCTGTCTACCTTCCCGATCCATGTACAGTCGTGCTAGAAAGTTTGTGAACCCTGTAGAATTTTTTCTACATCTGCATAAACATGATCGGAACTTTGCGCAAGGACTAAAATTAGATAGGGAGATCTCAATTAAATAAATAACAAAAAAATTATACTTGGTCATTTATTTATTGAGAAAAATGATCCAACATTACATGTATTTGCTGGGATAAGTATGTGAACCTTTGCCTTCAGTAACTGGTGTGACCCCCTTGTACAGCAATAACTTCAGCTAAACGTTTCCAGTAACTGTTGATCAATCCTGCACATCGACTTGGAGAAAGTTTAGGCAATTCCTCCTCGCAAAATGGCTTCAACCCTGGGATGCTGGTGGGCTTCCTTGCATGAAATGCTTGCTTCAGGTCCATCCACAACATTTCTATAGGATTAAGGTCAGGACTTGGCCATTCCAAGACACAAATTTTCTTCTTTTTAAATCTTTCTGTTGTTGATTTACTCTTGTCTTTTGGACCATTGTCTTGTTGCACTATCCAACTTCAATTAAGCTTCAGGAGACAGACTGCTATTCTAACATTCTCCTGTAAACTGTCTAGACACAGTTTTGAATTTACTGTTCCCTCACTGATTGCAAGCTGTCCAGCAAAGCAGCCCCAAACGATGATGCTCCTTCCGCTATGCTTCACAGTTGGGATGAGGTTTTGGTGTTGGTGTGCAATGCTCTTTTTTTCTCCAAACATAGCAAGGCGCATTCCTGCCAAAAAGTTCAACTTTTGTCTCATCTGTCCACAGGATATTGTCCCAGAGGCGCCGTAGAACATCCAGGTGGTCTTTTGCAAACTTGAGAAGTGCAGCAATGTTTTTTTGGAGAGCAGTGGTTTCCTCTGTGGTGTCCTTCCATGAACACCATTCTTGTTCAGTGTTTTTCTTATAGTGGACACAGGAACAGAGACCTTAGCGGGTTCTAGAGATTCTGCAGGTCTTTCGTCATTACCCTCGGGTTCTTTTTCATCTCCTTCAGCATTGCATGCTGTGCTCTTGGTGCAGGACGCCCACTCCGAACCAGAGTAGCAACAGTACTGCGCTTTCTCCATTTGAAGGCAATTTCTCTTACTGTGGACTGATGAACTCTCAGCTCTTTAGAAATGCTTTTGTAGCCCTTTCCAGCTTGATGCAGCTCTGCAATTTTTTCTAAGGTCCTCTGAAAGTTGTTTTGATCGAGGTAGAGTGTACATAAACAGATCTTTCTTGAGAAGAGCAGGCTCTGTCAGTAATCTGACTTTGTGTGTTTTTTTTAATAGGGCAGGGCACCTCTACAACCCACACCTCCAATCTCACCTCATGGATTGGAACACCTGACTCCAAATAGAAAGCATTACCCCAGAAGTTCACATATTTTTTCCAATTCCAACATGTAATATTGGATCGTTTTGCCTTGAATAAATGAACAAGTATGTTTTCATGTTAGTAGGGAAGTGGTGTTAGGTAAATTGAAGGGATTGAAGGCAGATAAATCCCCAGGGCCAGATGGTCTGCATCCTAGAGTGCTTAAGGAAGTAGCCCAAGAAATAGTGGATGCATTAGTGATAATTTTTCAAAACTCGTTAAAGATTCTGGACTAGTTCCTGAGGATTGGAGGGTGGCTAATGTAACCCCACTTTTTAAAAAAGGAGGGAGAGAGAAACCGGGGAATTATAGACCGGTTAGCCTAACGTCGGTGGTGGGGAAACTGCTGGAGTCAGTTATCAAGGATGTGATAACAGCACATTTGGAAAGCGGTGAAATGATCGGACAAAGTCAGCATGGATTTGTGAAAGGAAAATCATGTCTGACGAATCTCATAGAATTTTTTGAGGATGTAACGAGTAGAGTGGATAGGGGAGAACCAGTGGATGTGGTATATTTGGATTTTCAAAAGGCTTTTGACAAGGTCCCACACAGGAGATTAGTGTGCAAACTTAAAGCACACGGTATTGGGGGTAAGGTATTGGTGTGGGTGGAGAATTGGTTAGCAGACAGGAAGCAAAGAGTGGGAATAAACAGGACCTTTTCAGAATGGCAGGCGGTGACTAGTGGGGTACCGCAAGGCTCAGTGCTGGGACCCCAGTTGTTTACAATATATATTAATGACTTGGATGAGGGAATTAAATGCAGCATCTCCAAGTTTGTGGATGACACGAAGCTGGGTGGCAGTGTTAGCAGTGAGGAGGATGCTAAGAGGATGCAGGGTGACTTGGATAGGTTGGGTGAGTGGGCAAACTCATGGCAGATGCAATTTAATGTGGATAAATGTGAAGTTATCCACTTTGGTGGCAAAAATAGGAAAACAGATTATTATCTGAATGGTGGCCGATTAGGAAAAGGGGAGGTGCAACGAGACCTGAGTGTCATTATACACCAGTCATTAAAAGTGGGCATGCAGGTACAGCAGGCGGTGAAAAAGGCAAATGGTATGCTGGCATTTATAGCGAGAGGATTCGAGTACAGGAGCAGGGAGGTACTACTGCAGTTGTACAAGGCCTTGGTGAGACCACACCTGGAGTATTGTGTGCAGTTTTGGTCCCCTAATCTGAGGAAAGACATCTTTGCCATAGAGGGAGTACAAAGAAGGTTCACCAGATTGATTCCTGGGATGGCAGGACTTTCATATGAAGAAAGACTGGATGAACTGGGCTTGTACTCGTTGGAATTTAGAAGATTGAGGGGGGGATCTGATTGAAACGTATAAGATCCTAAAGGGATTGGACAGGCTGGATGCAGGAAGATTGTTCCCGATGTTGGGGAAGTCCAGAACGAGGGGTCACAGTTTGAGGATAGAGGGGAAGCCTTTTAGGACCGAGATTAGGAAAAACTTCTTCACACAGAGAGTAGTGAATCTGTGGAATTCTCTGCCACAGGGAACTGTTGAGGCCAGTTCATTGGCTATGTTTAAGAGGGAGTTAGATATGGCCCTTGTGGCTACAGGGGTCAGGGGGTATGGAGGGAAGGCTGGGGCGGGGTTCTGAGTTGGATGATCAGCCATGATCATAATAAATGGCGGTGCAGACTCGAAGGGCCGAATGGCCTACCCCTGCACCTATTTTCTATGTTTCTATATTTTCGTGTTATTTATTTAATTGGGTTATCTTTATCTAGTTTTAGGATTTACATGAAGTTCTGATCACATTTTAGGTCACAGTGATGCAGAAATAGAGAGAATTCTGCAGGGTTCACAAACTTTCTAGCACCACTGTTCCTGTCCAAGTATCCTTTAAATACTGTCGTACCTGCCGCAGCTACCTTGGCAGCCAGAAAGGAAGCGGGAAGGAGGCACAAGGGAAGGTGTACAAGCTAGCAGGTGACGGGCGAGACCAGGTGAGGGAGTATGAAGTAAGAGGTGATAGGCAGATGAGTTAAAGGGCTGAAGAAGAAAGAATCTGATAGGACAACAGTGGATCAATCTTTGTACAAACATTTCCTTACTCACCTTAACCCATGTTCTCTAGTTCTTGATTCTTCAATCTTGGCGGGGGGGGGGGTGGCGGGGAGAAAGTGCACGTGCTATATCTCTGCCCCTTATGGTACTATACGCCTCTAAGATTATCCACTCCTCCCCCGCCCCACCAGTCTCCCATGTCCCAACAGGTAAAGTCTGACTCTAATCTCTCCCTCTAACTCAGGCTCTTGAGACTTGGTAACATGCTCATCATTATCACATCGTGCACACACCCAGCTGACTCCCTCACCTTACGGCCAGTTCAGTGCCGCATAGTGCTCTGGAATACTGAAAGGGATCGGGCTTGCAATGAGCTAGCAAGGACTCGATGGGCTAAATGACTCCTTTCATCCAGTAACGATTCTGCTATTTGTTGTAATTCCTCCTAATTAGTTGTGTCAGGAGTGCAGATACCACTTCTCTCTCTCCCTGAAACGATTAAACAGAGGCAGTGAATAAGCATCAGCTGCAAGGAGATAGATGAAATTTGTGGGTGTATCAGGGACATTAATAAAAAAAAACAAATTAAAGTTGGAACACATTTATTGCACCAGCTAAATATAGTTAACAATACTGAATAGGTTGTTTACTTTTAACATCTTAATATTTTAAAATAAATAAATCTTTTACAGAATTCACACAAGTACATGATTTATTACATTTACTATGCATGACACAATCAAACTTTAGTTCTCTTTATAAAAAGAATTAACTGGGTAGAGTTGAGTTCTTTCAATTAAACAAGACTAGTGTGAGTTCCTCCCGGATTTCTGAGCTTTACTCTAAACACTCAACCCCTGAATTATTGGGGTGACTGCAACTCTTTCTTCCTTGGTACTGACTTAGAATAGAAAGAAAATGGAAGTTTACTGGAGGATCTCAAGACGGAGAAAGGGAAATCTGTTGCAGCACTAGGTCTGAGGGAGCGGAGAGACAACAGGAAACTCCAAACAAAAAGTACACCTTCGACAGTCGGCATCTGTGGAGAGACAAATTTATGAGTCAGTGCAAAGCCTCCCTAGCAAGGAATGAAAGACAAAGGAATGAGGGGAGAATGGGGTCGTAGAGAGCACGGTGGGGTCTTGCAACAGATCACCGGGGCTGTAGGGAAAAGTGGGGAATGAACTCAAGAGTTGGCATTTGAGGACCAACAGGAAGAAAAATCTCTTCACTCAGGGGGAGGGGGTGAAACTTGGTTTAAAAAAAAAAGGATTCCAGAAAATGGTTGGTGCTTCTGGATTGAGTGTTTGCATGTCTGGGATCAGTGGATTGACTTGGCGTTCACATGTCCGAGAACCTGGGGTTTGGACAGCCAGCTGGAGGTAGGTCCCAGACTTTGCAAATCCATCACCTTCTCTTTCCTAGCTGTCCTTTAGACCCACTGAAAAATCTCTCATTTGTCCACTCAAGCTTTGATAGTTTACTCACAGAAACAGTCCCTACGTTGACGATGCCCAACGCGTTCAACATTTCAAAGACCTCTCTCAAGCTAATATTAAGTCACCAAAAGAAGCCTCACCTTGTGCAACTTACCTGATTTCTACAAACCCTTGTAAATCCAAACTGGATGTTTGTCCTTCTGTGATGTGTCATTAATCTGGGATATATAACCCCCTCCCCCCACCCAGGACTTGCTCTCTTCTCATTAGTATCATCATGGAGGAGTCACAAGAGCCTCAAGACCAACACACAACATTTTAGGAACAGCTTCGCCCTCTCCACTATCAGATCTCTTGATTGCCCGTGAACACTATCTCACTTACTGCCGCACGCACAGAATGCTGGAAGAACCCAACGGGTCAGGTAGCATCTACGGAGAGGAACAAATAGTTGACGTTTTGGGCTGAGACCCTTCATCAGGACTGAGTCTGTCTGAAACGGCGACTGTTTATTCCTCTCCACAGATGCTGCCTGACCTGCTGAGTTCCTCCAGCACTTTGTGGTATCAGCATCCAGCTCTGGATCTCCATCATCCAGCTGTGGATCTCCAGCATCTGCAGAACCTCTTGCTTCTGCTTCACGGCGTTGCTCTCTTTTCGCACTAGCTAATTTTAAAAAAATATTTCTTGTTGACATAAATAGCACATACTTTTATAATAAATGTACTTTGAATCTGTACTGTTGCCACAGAATAACAAATTTCATGTCAATGATAGCAAATCTGATTCCGAACTAGGGCAATTTTACACTTGTATGTCTGAGTGATCGGGCAAGAGCAAAGACGGGCATGAGAGCACGCGTGGATAAAGAGAACGCGAGGTGGGTCGTTGAGGCTGACAGGTTAAGTGAAGTTACAACATAGCAGGTGGGATATGGAATGCAAGGTCATCACTCCAATGGAAAAAAAAAGAGCAGAATATTTATTTGAATAGTGAGAGACCAGGCATCACAATCAAAGACTCACCGCCCAACCATCACAGACATTCTGTCTTCCCCCCTCCCATCAGCCAGAAGATACACAAGACAAAGCCCATACTTCCTGCTGCCCCACTACCATGGTTGATTGACTTAGACAAAGTTCCTTTGTTCCTTAATACTGCTTAGCCCCCCAGCACTTATTGCTGAAATAATCCTCCTCGCCTCAGTCACATCAACTTCTACGGCTGTTTTTTTTTCCCACACATCAAGTCGGCTTAGTGAGCTACAGTTTTTCTCTTTGGGGAGGTGGTTTTACAGAGATGTACAAGGGGCAAAGATGAAGTTGACAGCCAGAATTTGCCCCAGGGTGGAAACGGCCAATACGAGGGAGCATAACTTCTAAGGGAAAAAAACACAACTTTCCTCCAGTTACCTTAAACAGAAAGTGGTGAGTGCAAGGTACACCCCGCCAGGGGTGGCTGTAGAGGCATTTACATCAGGGGCATTTAACAAACTCTCAGATTGGCACACAGATGATAGAAAGATGAAAGGCAAAGTAGGAAGGAAGAGTTAGATTGAATTTGGAGTGGATTAAAGGGTTGGCACAACATTATGGGCTGAAGGGCCTGTACTGTACTCTTCCATGTTGCATTAAAAAATTCAAAAGCTCCTCTGTATCTCTTCAAGCAACACACATCAAAGTTGCTGGTGAACGCAGCAGGCCAGGCAGCATCTATAGGAAGAGGCGCAGTCGACGTTTCAGGCCGAGACCCTTCGTCAGGACTAACTGAAGGAAGAGTGAGTAAGGGATTTGAAAGCTGGAGGGGGAGGGGGAGATCCAAAGTGATAGGAGAAGACAGGAGGGGGAGGGATGGAGCCGAGAGCTGGACAGGTGATAGGCAGAAGGGGATATGAGAGGATCATGGGACAGGAGGTCCGGGAAGAAAGACGGGGGGGGGGTGACCCAGAGGATGGGCAAGAGGTATATTCAGAGGGACAGAGGGAGAAAAAGGAGAGTGAGAGAAAGAATGTGTGCATAAAAAAGAGTAACAGATGGGGTACGAAGGGGAGGTGGGGCCTAGCGGAAGTTAGAGAAGTCAATGTTCATGCCATCAGGTTGGAGGCTACCCATACGGAATATAAGGTGTTGTTCCTCCAACCTGAGTGCGGCTTCATCTTTACAGTAGAGGAGGCCGTGGATAGACATGTCAGAATGGGAATGGGATGTGGAATTAAAATGTGTGGTCACTGGGAGATCCTGCTTTCTCTGGCGGACAGAGCGTAGATGTTCAGCAAAGCGGTCTCCCAGTCTGCGTCGGGTCTCACCAATATATAAAAGGCCACATCGGGAGCACCGGACGCAGTATATCACCCCAGTCGACTCACAGGTGAAGTGATGCCTCACCTGGAAGGACTGTTTGGGGCCCTGAATGGTGGTAAGGGAGGAAGTGTAAGGGCATGTGTAGCACTTGTTCTGCTTACATGGATAAGTGCCAGGAGGGAGATCAGTGGGGAGGGATGGGGGGGACGAATGGACAAGGGAGTTGTGTAGGGAGCGATCCCTGCGGAATGCAGAGAGAGGGGGGAGGGAAAGATATGCTTAGTGGTGGGATCCCGTTGGAGGTGGTGGAAGTTACGGAGAATAATATGTTGGACCCGGAGGCTGGTGGGGTGGTAGGTGAGAACCAGGGGAACCCTATTCCTAGTGGGGTGGTGGGAGGATGGAGTGAGAGCAGATGTACGTGAAATGGGGGAGATGCGTATAAGAGCAGAGTTGATAGTGGAGGAAGGGAAGCCCCTTTCTTTAAAAAATGAAGACATCTCCCTCGTCCTAGAATGAAAAGCCTCATCCTGAGAGCAGATGCGGCGGAGACGGAGGAATTGCGAGAAGGGGATGGCGTTTTTGCAAGAGACAGGGTGAGGAGAGGAATAGTCCAGATAGCTGTGAGAGTCAGTAGGCTTATAGTAGACATCAGTGGATAAGCTGTCTCCAGAGACAGAGACAGAAAGATCTAGAAAGGGGAGGGAGGTGTCGGAAATGGACCAGGTAAACTTGAGGGCAGGGTGAAAGTTGGAGGCAAAGTTAATAAAGTCAACGAGTTCCGCATGCGTGCAGGAAGCAGCGCCAATGCAGTCGTCGATGTAGCGAAGGAAAAGTGGGGGACAGATACCAGAATAGGCACGGAACATAGATTGTTCCACAAACCCAACAAAAAGGCAGGCATAGCTAGGACCCATACGGGTGCCCATAGCTACACCTTTAGTTTGGAGGAAATGGGAGGAGCAAAAGGAGAAATTATTAAGAGTAAGGACTAATTCTGCTAGACGGAGCAGAGTGGTGGTAGAGGGGAACTGATTAGGTCTGGAATCCAAAAAGAAGCGTAGAGCTTTGAGACCTTCCTGATGGGGGATGGAAGTATATAAGGACTGGACATCCAAGGTGAAAATAAAGCGGTGGGGGTCAGGGAACTTAAAATCATCGAAAAGTTTAAGAGCGTGAGAAGTGTCACGAACATAGGTCGGAAGGGATTGAACAAGGGGTGATAAAACCGTGTCGAGGTATGCAAAAACGAGTTCGGTGGGGCAGGAGCAAGCTGAGACAATAGGTCGGCCAGGACGGGCAGGTTTGTGGATCTTGGGTAGGAGGCAGAAACGGGAAGTGCGGGGTATGGGAACTATAAGGTTGGTAGCAGTGGATGGGAGATCCCCTGAGCGGATAAAGTCGTTGATAGTGTGGGAGACAATGGCCTGGTGCTCCTTAGTGGGGTCACGATCGAGGGGTAAATAAGAGGAGGTATCCGCGAGTTGTCGCTGTGTCTCGGCAAGGTAGAGGTCAGTACGCCAGACTACAACAGCACCCCCTTTATCAGCGGGTTTAATAATAATGTTAGGATTAGTGCGGAGGGAGTGGAGAGCAGAGCGTTCCGAAGGAGTGAGGTTGGAATGGGGACAAGGTGCGGTGAAGTCGAGACAGTTGATGTCCCGTCGGCAGTTAGCAATAAAGAGATCCAGAGCAGGCAGAAGACCAGAGCGGGGTGTCCATGAAGAAGAGGAGGGATGAAGACGGGAGAAGGGGTCATCGGTGGGGGTGGAAGAGTCCTTGCTGAAGAAGTAGGCTCGGAGACGGAGACGGCGGAAGAAAAGTTCCGCATCGTGGCGAACACGGAACTCGCTGAGGTGTGGGCGAAGGGGGACAAACGTGAGGCCCTTACTGAGAACAGAGCGCTCTGCCTCCGACAGTTGAAGGTTGGAGGGGATGGTAAAGACCCGGCATGGATGAGAGCTGGGACCAGAGGGGGGAGGGGGAGGCTGGGGGTGTCAATGGAGAGGGGAGGGTTGGGGTGAGAGGAAGATGGAGCCTCTGAGGGCCCAGGAGTTGACGGTGGGATCTGAGGGAGACGGGGCTGCAGAGTATTGGTGGGGGAAGGGGAGACGGGAGTCACAACAGCAGCACATAAAGACCCGGCCTGGAGTTCAAGGCTGGAGTCGCAGTTGGTGGTTGCGCGATCGCTTTGAATGTCTCCATGGTCGTTGCTGGAGTCCGGGTTTTGAATATGTCCTGAGGTGTTGGAGCCGCCGAGATCAATGGTAGAGCCGCAATTGAAAGTTCATGCCTGCTAGCGTCGGGGCCGGCAGGCTCTGGAGTCCGTAGATGTAAGATCTTGCGATCTTTGCCTAACATGACAAAGTCAAAAAAACGGCGATTGCAGGCGTGGATCCGACGGAGGATGAAATAGCGGGTAGGACCATTACAGACGGCGAAGAAAGTGTCCCGAAGGTGTGGAAGGGTCTGGGATAGGGACACCAAGTACCTCCTCATGGCGGAGAGCGTCGCCTTCAGAGCTTGACGGGAGAAGCGGCGAGAGGCAGAGTCAATAAAATGTGAGTACCTGGGATCCTCAGAAGGTCCAAATTGAGAGGCTTGGAAACGAATCCTAAAGCCAATTGGAGTAAGTTGGCGACGGAGGCACGTTCCAAGAAAGGATACATGGCAGTGATAGCGAGTTTGAGTCAAAGTCTGGTCGAAAAGTTGAAGAGCCGAAGAAATCACAGATGGGGAGCAGTGAGAGATGGTTTCACTGAACTCCCGTCGAAGAGAGGATCTAAACTTCTTCGGTGTAGGCATCACCGGAAGAGGCTTCGCAGTAGTGAATTTAAACGCAAACAACAGGAATTCTGCAGATGCTGGAAATTCAAGCAACATACATCAAAGTTGCTGGTGAACGCAGCAGGCCAAGCAGCATCTATAGGAAGAGGCGCAGTCGACGTTTCAGGCCGAGACCCTTCGTCAGGACTAACTGAAGGAAGAGTGAGTAAGGGATTTGAAAGCTGGAGGGGGAGGGGGAGATGCAAAATGATAGGAGAAGACAGGAGGGGGAGGGATAGAGCCGAGAGCTGGACAGGTGATAGGCAAAAGGGGATACGAGAGGATCATGGGACAGGAGGTCCGGGAAGAAAGACGGGGGGGTGACCCAGAGGATGGGCAAGAGGTATATTCAGAGGGACAGAGGGAGAAAAAGGAGAGTGAGAGAAAGAATGTGTGCATAAAAAAGAGTAACAGATGGGGTACGAGGTATCTCTTCAGCTTGCTCACATGTTCCCCTTCCTCATTCCATATCGATGCCTTGGGCATTCTCTGCTGAATTATGCAAGTCTCCCACTCGGGTTGGCAACTTTGCCTTTTTTTTTAAAAAACAATTTTAAAACCTTTTTACTTTAATCTTTGACTTCTCTTTTCATCGTAGCCAAGAGTGAGAGCGTCTTGTTATAGATTTGGAATAGAATGAAAATCTGAACGTTTTCGGGAGAACCCCAAGGTTAGGGGAAAATGTGTTGCAGCACAGAGGTGCATTAGGTCTGAATGAGCACAGAGACAACAAAACTCCTAACAAGAAATACACCTTGGCCACCTACCTGTCGTAAAGAGACTTACTAAGTGTAAACTAATCTTTTAAAAGTTTAAAGTGTTAAAAATTGTGCCTCTTAAAGTTTCCCAAGTCACACCTAGGGCAGTTTGTTTTACCCAAGTCCACGTCCCAGGTTTCTGAACAAAATTATTTCAACCTTAATATAAATTTCAATCACACTGAGGTCACTGTTCTCAACAGGCCTCTTAATTCCCAGATCATCAATGGACCCTTTACATTGCACCAGATTTACAATAGACTGCTTTCATTGGTCCAACACTGGGATCTAGAAAACTCCCTGCATACTCTGCACTCAACCTCCACACTGTGGCTGCTAATGTGGCTTGCCCAGTTTGTCACCCCCTTTCTTGTGTCATTGTTACCTTTAATTGCCAAGGAATCTCTAACCTGATACGTCAACTGTTTCACTCTCTACAGATGCTGCCTAACTCACTGAGTGTTTAGTTTTTTTTTAAAAAGTTTTTATTTTAGATATCCAATATTTGTATTTATCTGCAAAAAAAAAAATCTGTCTAGCTTCTCATTGAAACCTACCGAATGTTGAAAGGCAAACAACAGGAATTCTGCAGATGCTGGAAATTCAAGCAACACACATCAAAGTTGCTGGTGAACGCAGCAGGCCAGGCAGAATCTGTAGGAAGAGGTGTAGTCGACGTTTCAGGCCGAGACCCTTCGTCAGAATGTTGAAAGGACTAGATAGGGTGAACATGGGGAGGATGATTCCTGTGGTGGAGGTATCCAGAGCTACAGGGCACAGCCTCAAAATTGAGGGGTGACCCTTTAGAACAGAGATAAAGAGGAATTCATTTTAGGCAGAGAGTAGTAAGTTTGTGGAAGGCTCTGCCACAGACTGCGGTCTGTCCATGGGTATATTTAAGGAGGAAATTGATCGTTTTCTGATCGGTCAGGGCATCAGAGGATATGGCGAGAAGGCAGGTGTATGGGGTTGAGTAGGATCTGGGATCAGCCATGATGGAATGGCGAAGCAGACTCGATGGGCAGAATGGCTTAATTCTGCTCCCCTGGCTTACGGTCTTAACAGGCCAGTCGGCCCATCTGCTCCATGCCGACCAAGGTGTCCCACACACACACAACATTATAATATAGCACATAAATAGATCCTCGGCCCAACTCATCCAAGCAGACAAGCTGCCCATTTAAGACAGTCCCATTTACCCACAAACCTCAAAACCTTTCCTATCCATATACCGGCCCGTCACTTTAGAAAGCTGCACTGGAAGCTCATTCCACATACACACCACCCTTTCTGTAAAAAAACAGGTTAGCCTTGAAGTTCCTGTTAAATCATTCCCCCCAACATTAAACCTATGCTCTCGATTCCCCAAAACAGGGAAGTGTGCATTCACCACATCTATGCCCTTCATTATTAAAGTTCATATATGTCACCATATACAACCCTGAGATTCATTTTCCTTTGGGCACACTCAAATTCACAGAACAATAATCATAACCGAATCAATGAAAGACTGCCCATCTTGGGCATTCAACCGGAGTGCAGAAGACAGCAAATTGTGCAAAAGAAATAATAATAATTAACAATAAACAGACACAAAGAACATAAGATGAAGAGTCCTTCAATGTGAGTCCATTGCTTTGTGGGAACATTTCAATGACGGGGCAAGTTGAATGAAGTTACTCCTTTGGTTCAAGAGCTTGGTGATTGAGGGGTAATAACTGTTCCTGAACCTGGTGGTGAGAGCCCCGAGGCTCCTGTACCTCCTCTTTGATGGTAGTAGTGAGAAGAGAGCATGACCTGGATGGTGGGGGTCCGAGAATGGAATCTGCTTTCCTGCGACAGCGTCTCATGTAGATGTGTTCAATGGTTGGGAGTCTTGATCCATGATGAGTTGGGCCATTTTCACTAATTTTTGCAGGATTTTCTGTTCAAGAGCATTGGTGTTTCCATACCAGGCAGTGATGCAGCCTGTCAGTATACTCCCTACTGACTAGACATCTATAGAAGTTTGTCAAAAGTTTTAGATGTCATGGCTGAAGCTGCACAAACTCCTAAGGAAGTAGAGGTCCGCCCGTGCTTCCTTCATAGTTACACCTACATGCGGAACCCAGGAACGGTAATCTGAAATGAGGACAGAAGAATTTAAAGTCGCTGACCCTCTCTGTCTCTAGTCCTACGATGAGAGCCGGCCCATGGACCTTTGGTTTTCTTCTCCTGAAGTCTTTAATCAGTTCCTTGGGGTTTTGTTGCCATTGAGTGTGAGATTGTTGTTGTGGCACCACTCAGCCTGATTTGCAGTCACCTTTGTACATGCTGATTCATCATCGCCCTTGATTCAGCCAATGACAGTGGTATCAAGAAACTTGAATATGGCAATCGAACTGCGCTTAGCCACACGGTCACAAGTGTAAAACGAGTAGAGCAGGGCAGTGCATATGCGGACCTCTATTTTATGCACCTCTGTACACTTCTACATGGACTTATTGGGCCAAAGCGCTTGGTTCTATGCTTGTTCCTAATTTGTATGTACGTACAGAGGAGGAAAATTCTTCATTCTCGTCACATGGGGAAAATCAGTGTGATGCTCGCTGTGCTGTTCCCCTCGCCACCACCAGGTGGCGCTGCCGCGCGCCGGCCCTAACAATGTCACAACTCTGCCATCTGCTGGCAACCGTAAGTAATGCAAAGTCAAATCAAAGCAAATTTATTATCTCTACCTCGAGATCGCTGACGTTTGCAGGAAAATATAGAAATACAGTAGTCAACAAAACCCCCCATAGACAAAAAAAAAACAATGTGCAAATAAAAAAAAAACACTGAGAACACGTGTTGTACAGAGACCTTGACAGTGAGTCTGTAGGTTGCAGAATCAGTTCAAAGTTGTGGTGAGTGAAGTTATCCATGTTCGTTGAGGAGCCTGACGGCTTGTAGGGCAATGACTGCTGCTGAACATGGTGGTGGGAGACTGGGTTTCTGTACCTCCTGCACTACAGTGATGGATGCTGCTTTCTTGTGGTAGAACTCCTTATAAATACACTCAGTGGTGGGGAGGGCTTTGCCTGTGATGGACTGGGTTGCATCCACCACTTTGGTAGCATTTTCTGTTCCTGGGCATTGGCGATGCCAGGTCATGCCAAGCCATGACACAACCGGTTGGGATACTCGCCACTGTGTATCTACAGAAGTTTGTCAAAGGTTTTGGTGACATGCCAAATCTATGCAAATTTCTAAGCATGAAGAGGCAGTGATGTGTCTTCTTTGTGATGACACCACCTCTGATAACACCAAGGAATTAAGCTACCGACTCCATCCACTTCCAATCCCCAAACAGGGACTGGCTCATGGACCTCTGCCTTCTTCTTCCTGTGGTCAATGATCAGCCCTTTGGTTTTGCTGACATTGAGTGAGAAAGCAGCTCTGGTGATCTGTCCGCCAAAGAAAGCAGGATCTCCCAGTGGCCACACATTTTAATTCCACGTCCCATTTCCATTCTGATATGTCTATCCACGGCCTCCTCTACTGTAAAGATGAAGCCACACTCAGGTTGGAGGAACAACACCTTATATTCTGCCTGGGTAGCCTCCAACCTGATGGCATGAACATTGACTTCTCAAACTTCCGCTAATGCCCCACCTCCCCCTCGTACCCCATCCGTTATTGCCCAACCCCTGGGCTTCCCCCCTCCCCCTTTTCTTTCTCCCCAGGCCTCCTGTCCCATGATCCTCTCATATCCCTTTTGCCAATCACCTGTCCAGCTCTTGGCTCCATCCCTCCCCCTCCTGTCTTCTCCTATCATTTCAGATCTCCCCCTCCCACTTTCAAATCTCTTACTAGCTCTTCTTTCAGTTAGTCCTGATGAAGGGTCTCAGCCCGAAACGTTGACTGTACCTCTTCCTAGAGATGCTGCCTGGCCTGCGGCGTTCACCAGCAACTTTTACGTGTGTTGCTTGAAGTTCCAGCATCTGCAGATTTCCTCGTGTTTGCGTTGAGTGAGATGTTGTTGTTTCAATTTTCCTTCCATAAGCTAATTCATCAGCGTAAAGGTTTAGCTGCTCAACTTTTCAACGATAGCTGAGGTTCCAGCTAAACACTGTTTGTAACTCCGGCCATAGAACTCTTCAGGGAGCAGCAACACAACAGAGGCATTCTGCGCAAGGGAAAAACGGCCAAGTTCGATCTCCGTTCACCTTTGGGACAGTTCACTCAGACGGACCTGTGCCTGGGGGGTGGCAGAGTGCCCACACCCCACCTTCGGAGAAGACCAGGTGAACCTACCGGCAGTGCTCTCCCAGTCCACTAGCCCGTGCTGGAGAGAGACCGGACACTTCTTCACTCCGAGGACAGTGAGATTGTGGAATGAGCTGCCAGCGGACGAGGCGGGCGTGAGGCCAATTGCAACATCCAAGAGAAGTTTGGATAGGTACCTGGATGGGACAAGCATGGGGGGGGCGGGGTGCTGTGGTCCGGGTGCATGGAGATGACATGAGACAAAAGACCAGGCTGGCACGGACTAGATAGGCTAGTTTCTGTGTTACAGTGTGCTATGATTTTATGACTTAGAAACCTGAATCACTATTACCACTTGGAAGAGATGTATTTCCCATTACATTGCATTGGTTCTCTCAAACTAGGTTGTGTTTAAACTTGGAAAAAATTAGAAGTGCTGTTTATGATCCTCTATTGAATTTGAAAAGACTTGGAGGCCATTTATTCAACATTTTCATATGATGTAATTTGACCTTTTCCAAACTTTTTCTATTTCTTTGTAATATTTGTTGAGAGGAGCGGAGTCGTCGACACTAATTTTTTTTATGATGTTACATAACAGCCCATGTCTTTTTTTAGTTTAGTTGATTAATACTGTTTAGGTTAGTTTTTTTTTGAGGGGGATATATTTTTGTTTTTTTTTCCTTTTTCATTTTTTTTTAAAAGATATTTTTCTTTGTTTTATATTGTTCATCTGTATCCTGTATGATTGGAAGATTTTAACATTTAAATGCCAACTGGGCTTATATTTAACTATGTCAATTACAACAATGTATTCCCAATAACTTTGTATCAATATTATGCTATGTTTATTATTACGAAACCAATAAAAAGATTGAAAAAGAAAAGAAAAAAGAGCTGTAATAAAACTAAAATTATTAAAACTAAACTAAAAGTTAATTGAAAATCTTCAGTTTAAAAAAAACCAGAAAACATGGCAAATACCCAGGTCAGGCAGCAGCTGCGGAAAGAGAAATAACATTAATATTTCAGGCCAAAGAGGTCTTATCAGGACCACCCGAACTAGTCCCAGAACTAAAGTTTAAACTGTTCTGCTCTCTGCACGATCTGCTGAGTGTTTCGAGCATTTTCACTTGGTCTTTGTATTTCAACATTTTTTTAAGGTGGGCTCCATAGGCATGGAGTTGTTGGGCAGAGGAAGGGACTGTCCACAGGTCCAGCCATCCTTGACAAAGACAGAAATATTTTTGATAAAGATAGACTTATTTGTCACATGTACGTCGAAACATGCAGTGAAACGTATAATTTGCATCAAATTAACAAGGACTGTGCCGGGGGCAGCCCATAAGAGTTACCACGTTTCCGGTGACAACACTGCATGCCCACAACTTACTAACCCCAACCTGCAAGTCTTTAGAATGTGGGAGGAAACCGTAGCGCCTGGAGAGATCCCACGTGGTAACCGAGAAAACATTTAACCCCTTACAGACAGCGGTGGAAAAGTGTAACGCTGCCGTGTTACCCTTTCACCAGTCGTGTCTCTGTTCCCTTCCTGAGGGTCAGAAATGACCACACAAGTTTCCTTTTCCTTGTCTGAGACACTGGGGTCTGTATCAGCTGGGTCACAGTTCCTACTTCTGTATTTACACACCCCCCCCCCCACTAATGGAAATTGCAAGACAGATCGAGACTTTTGCCCTCAGTCCCACCGGAAGGAACGGTGAATCACTGAAACCGCCGGGCACCACGGTTAGCGCGATGTTATTACAGCTTGGAGCATCAGAGTTCAATCCCAGAGTTCCTCTCTAAGGAGTCTCCGGACGTCCTCCCCGTTGAATTCAAGGGTTTTCTCTGGGGGTCTTCTGGTTTCCTCCAACAGTCCAAAGTTGAACCAGGTACATTAACAGGTTAATTGTCCCACGATTAGGTTAAGGTTAAATCGAGGTTTTCGGGGTTGCTGGGTGGTGTGGCTCGAAGGGTCTAACCATCCTGTATCTCCGAATAAATAAATAAAAGCAATCTTCACTTAGTCGATCCCGAACATTAACGCTGAGAAGGAAAACTTCCAGCTGGCTGTTGGGCAAATCCCTAGCTGGTCACAGAGTCAGAGACATACAGCACTAAAACAGGCCACTGGCAAGCAGGATACACCATCAGAGGCAGCCCCACATCCCTTTAAACCAGGGGGTCCCAAACTTTATGCCATGGCCCCCTACCATTAATCGAGGGGTCTGTGGACCCCATGTTGAGAACCCCGACTCTAATCTTTTCCCATCCATGAACCTGCCCAAGTATCTCCTAAATGCTGTTATTGTATCCCCAGCAACCATTTCTTCCGGCAGCTCATTCCATACACACACCGACCCTGCATGAAAAAGTTCTCTCTCAGTTCCCTTTTTTTTTTACACCTCACCCCTCTCACTTTAAACCTGTGTCCTCCAGTTCTCCATTCCCCAAGACGACTTTATACTTTCAGCCCGTTTATGCCCCCGATGAGGGCACGATACCTGGTGTCCCCAGGTGTATTGCTGCAACATTACCGCGGGGGGGGGGCAGGGGAATACCTGCAGTTCACACACAGGGCTCGTCTGGGGGGGGTGGGGGGTGGAGGTGGAATATCTCTCCCAATGTTTCAAAAATAAAACTCTCCCGCTCTTGTTCAAAGGAATCAATCCGCTCTCAGGGCAGGAGTACATTTGTCCAATTTAAACTTCACAACTGTCAAGCACACTACCTGAACCCCTGGATCAGATCAGATCTAATCCATTCATCACATCTACATGGAAACATGCAGTGAAATGTATTGATTGCATCAACAATCACAATCCGAGGGGCGCGCTGGGGCAGCCCGCGAGTGTCGCCACGTATTCCTGCGCCAACATGGCGTGCACACAGTGCTCGGCAGAACAACATAAAGCAACAACAGCAAAGCAAGCCCCTTTTGTCCGACACAAACTCCAAAACTCCAGCACAGGCTGCCCCAGGCCTCTGGTGAACTCAGGGACACTGGGCCTCGAGCAATCAGGACCTGACACACCCAGCACCCTCACCCTCAGACCAACACCGGCCTTTGGCACCGAAGTGTTTTCTTGGAGTGTCCTGTAGGAGGGAGAGGCGGAGAGGCTTGGATGGGAGTTTCAAAGTCTGGGCATCAGCCCAGCTGAACACTCAACTTGTTCCTTTCCCAGATCTTGCAAAATTTCAATGATTCAGGGGTTAATACTGTAAAATAAGAAGCCATATCAGTAAAGTAATTGACCAATGTAAAGAGGCATTAAATATCCTTGGGTGTCTATGGGGGTGCTTCACAAAATTCTCTGTTGACCATTTACATTTGTTTAATTAGATCTGTATTTCATTGTGGCTGTGTGGCTGATGGATCAGCTTCATCTTCAAATTGAAAATGTTTGGATGTGATACAAGCTCAGGTTTTAAGATTGTGTTGTGGTGCAGTAAGGTCATCTCCTGTTTCAGCTTTACTGGTCGAAATGAGACAATTACCCTTAAAGTTGCGGAGGATGAACCTGTTGTTAACATACTGGGTTCATTTGAGGAGGCAGAGGAATGATCACCTGGTTAAAAGTGTGTTGGAAGACTGTTGGGAGCATCACAAGAAGAGTGTATTTAGCTTTGGGTGGCTGGGTTCTTATCACGCTCGGAATATGGGTTTCAAACCACAAACCAAAGGGTTTCGGCACGGAACGCTGACTACTTTTTCTCCCATAGATGCTGCCTGGCCTGCTGAGTTCCTCCAGCATCTTGTGTGTGTTGCTAGGAATATGTCCCACCGTAGTTTTTTCAGTAACCCCACCTTGGGCTTTTATCCTCCCCCCGCCAAAGACTTTAGTTGATTTGAGGTTTCATGATTTAACGAAGTCTAAGGATCCTGATTTGCCTGCGAGGCTGATGGTTCATCAATATGTTAAGGAAGATTATTGTGATATGTTGACCATTTTTACTACTGAATCAAAAGATAAATTAACAGGGAATGTTGGTGTGGCTGCTTTTGCGTCTGAATTACAGGTAACAATAAAGAAATGTCTTTCTAACCATTTATCAGTGTATACTGCAGAACTAGTTGCCGTCATTTTGGGCTTACAGTGGGTCGAGGAAACCTGCCCTCGCAAAGTTGTAATTTGTTCGGGTTCTTTTTCAGCTTTGACTCGTCTTAAAACAGGTCATTCTAGCAGGAGGTCAGATTTACTGCTGGAAGCTCTTCAAAACAATTCATGTTCAAAGTATTGGCCTTCATGTCTGCTTATGGGTTCCTGCACTACAGGTGTTGAGGGGAATGAGCAGGTTGATTGTTTGGCCAAAAAAGCTGTTAGAAGGTCATCTGTGGATATAGACCTTCCACCTAGCAAATCAGAAGCTAAGGGGTTGAGGGATTAGGAATTGGAGGATTATGGCAAGTCTTATAGAATAACGGGCATGGGGGGAGATACCTTTACAGAATACATAAAACTGTTGGATTGATGGGAGAAGGGGGAAAGAGAAGAAGGGAAGGAATTATATAAATTTAACTAGAATTGGGCAAACTATGCTTAATTATTCCTTGTACCTTGTTGGAAAACATCACTCTGGGGTGTGTAGATTTTGCCATCATTATGAAACAGCCGAACATATTCTTTTACAATGTGAAGCATACAAGGTTGAGAAAAAGCAAATGCAGGCTGGGAGCCGATAGCCTTCATTTAAAAACTTTACTAAGAAGTGACTAATTTAATTCACAATATTGTCTTTCATCATTTACAATCTACAGGGCTTTTTGGGGTAATTTAGTTTTCATTTGATAAAGAACTAATAGGGTTATCTCCCAATTCTTTACACCACACTCCAGTCCAGTTGGTGGCGCTAATGCACGCACAAGTTGTACTGCCAACCACCATTAAAAGTCAGCAGAAGAAAATAAGAAAACCATGGGAGTGAGTTACAAGATGGGATTGAATCCATGCATTCAGGGGGTTTATATATAGAATACAGATCCCTAGGACTGGGTTACAGGCTGGGATCTAATTCAGGGGTTTATATATAGAATACAGATCCCCGGGAGTGGATTACAAGCTGGGAACTAATCCAAAGGTTCAGGGGTCGAGGCGGGGGGCAAGGAAGGGAGTAGGGTTATATATGATACGAGCAGGGAATGTGAGATGGAGAAGCAGGGCCCACAGGAGATCTCTGTCCCAATATCTGGCCGGCTCCCCTTGCCCAAGTCTAGGAAAACTTCTGTCTTGAGGGGATGGGTGGGGGGTGAAGAAAATATGGCACCTGAAGGAAATTGTGGGGGCATCAAGGTTAAGCATCCTTCCTTCTTCTTCCCCCACACCCACAAAGAGATACAGCATCTCCTCTTCACATACAGGGCTCCGGAGGGGCACGAGTACACAAGTCTAAACTGACAGCCATGATAACTGAATACTTGGATTAGGTTCCAACCTGTAACCCAATCCCAGTGATCAGCCACTCTATATATAATCCCACAAACTCCTGTATTGGATCTCAGCCTGTAACTCACTCTTGGCAATCTGTTATTCTATACGTAACCCCACCCCCTTACTCTTCGCCGAGGCCCTCGTCGATTTTCCCTGCCTCCCCCCCCAAACTTCACTGTTATACTGTGGGTACCTTGTCACCAATGGCTCCAGTGCAGCCCTGTCTTATTCCCAGAAGTAGCGGAGGTACCAGATGGTTTCATTTCTCAGCTGGGGTCCAAAGAGAGGGTTCATCTGAGCCAGCAGGGCAATGAGCCAGCTGTGGAGGGAAGAGATTTATCTATTTATACCGCTCTGTAACAGACTTCCGGCAAAGTGAGCCTACACCACCCAATTACACCCACGTGTCCGATTAACACACTAACCTGTATGCCCTTGGGAATGTGGGAGGAAACCAGAGCATGTGGAGGAAACCCACGCAGTCGTGGGGAGAACATACAAGCTCCTCATAGACAGCAATGGAACTGAACCCCAGTCACTAGCACTGAGGTAGTGTTACACTAACCGCTATGCTACTGTGTCACCCCAAGTGGGCACTAACGTAGAGGTTGATAGGTTCTTGACGAGCAAGGACATCAAAGGTTACAGGGAGAAAGGAAGAGAATAGGATTGAGGGGGATTTGATTGAATAGCAGAGCAGATGCAATGGGCCAAATGGCCGAATTCTGCTCCCATGCCTTGTGGTCTAATCCAACCAGGTGTTCGCAACAGACTGCCAATCTTCCGAGACAAGGAAATACTCAACCTGATCCCACGTTCAGACACTTTCTCTAGTCAGGCAGACTGTAATATGTTAAATTACACTGATTTCTGACTGGCTGCATCACTCTCTGGTACGGAGGTGGGCTACTACACAGGATCGAAGTAAGCGGCGGAGAGACATAAACTTAAGTCAGCTCCTTCGCGGGTACTAGCCTCCATAGTATCTTCAAGGAGCGGAGCCTCAAAAAGGCGGCGCCCATCATTAAGGACCCCCATCACCCAGGACATGCCCTCTTCTCATTGCTACCATGAGGTAGGAGTACAGAAGCCTGAAGGCACGCACTCAGCAACTTAGGAATGGCTTCTTCCCCTCTGCCAGTTTCAGAATGGACATTGAACCCATGAACACTACCCCGTGACTTTTTAGTTTCTATTTTCGTGTTACTTAATGTAACTATTTTATACAGTTACTGCAGTTCAGTTTTTTTCTTATCATGTACAGCTGCCGCAACGTTAACAAATTTCATGATGTGAGCCAGTGATGTTAAACCCAATTCTGATTCTTTATTCTAAATCAGACCCAACCAGCAGTGATAAACTGCACAAGGATGGAACCAGACAATTGCAGCAGTACTACAGGTGAAGACTGCATTATACTGCCACAGCGTAAAGGGGTCTAATTCAGTTGCGAGAGCCAACCGAAATCAGGTGATGAGTAAACCTTCAGCTTCCTGTCCTGCGCCTAGCTTTCAGTCTCTCCCTCTCCCCACAGATGCCGACTGACCTGCTGAGTATTCCCAGTCTGTATAAACACAAGAGGCTCCGCGGATGTCAGAAATCCAGAGTCACACACACAGACAAAATGCTGGGGGGATATCGGCAATCCAGACAGCATCGATGGGGAGGAATAAACAGTCAATGTTTTGAGTTGAGACCGGGACTTAGGACTGGTTATTGCTCTCCATAAATGCTCTGCAGACCGGGCGAGTTCCTCCAGCGTTTTCTGTGTGTTCCAGTTTTTATGTCGGATTTCAAGCATCTGCAGTATTTTATTTACCCAATTTCCTGTCCATCTGCTCTTTGCCCATTGCCACCATCTGAACCTCAAACCCCAAATTTTAGTCCCAACACCTCAGATCCAATCCATCACATCCAAGCTGACAGTTTTAATAATTTCACCTTCTGGATTTGTCCAAACCTTGAGAAGAGGTGACCCTGCCAGCAAACACACCCAAGAAGCACGCAAGCCAACCCCTCTGTGAGCCAGGGCTTAGGATATGCAGTGTACTTACAAGAGGTAGCAGCAGACAGCTGTGGTCACGATCATGGTTATGATGACTCTGCAGAACAAGAGCAAGAAACGAT
Organism: Mobula hypostoma; assembly: GCF_963921235.1. NCBI lineage: Eukaryota > Metazoa > Chordata > Chondrichthyes > Myliobatiformes > Myliobatidae > Mobula > Mobula hypostoma. The sequence continues at coordinate 15,402,118 of NC_086115.1, read as the reverse complement.
CAGAGCACGATCAGTGAGAGATCCCAGTGACGGCACCCATGGACGACAGGACGCCAACACCCCAGAACGCAGTACAGCACAGGAACAGGCCATTCAGCCCACGCTGTCTGTGCTGAACACAATGCCAAATCAATCTAAATCCCTTCTGCCTGCACATCATCCCATATGCCTCCACATTTGTGCCTAACAGCCTCCCAAACACCACCCCCGTCAGTCTGCTCCAGGCACCCAGCACTCTTACCTTGTCCCAAACACCCCTTTTAAACTTTACCCCTCTCACCTGAAAAGCACGTCCACTAGCCTTTGATATTTCTCCCCTGGGGGAAAAAATTCTGGATGTTAAAGATTCATTGAACCGTACAGCACACAGGCCTTTCAGCCCACGATGTTTCCTGACCCTTTTAAGCTCCTCCATGATCAATCGAATCCTTCCCTCCTACACAGCCCATAACCCTCCAGAACAACACACACAAAATGCCGCAGGAACTCAGCAGGTCAGGCAGCATTTATGGAGGGGAATAAGCAGTGGATGTTTCAGCCAGAGATCGTTCATCAGGACTGGTGAAGCTTTCTCCATTTTATAAACGAATACATAGCCTCCCATTTTTCTTTCATCTATGTGCCCAAGTCCCGAAAAAGGGTCTTGGCCCGAAAACACTGTTTATTCTTTTCCAAAGATGCTACCTGACCCGAGTCACTCCAGCGTTTTGTGTGTGCTGCTCTCTTAAACATCCGATCTTTATCCCCAATCTACACTAATCCCACTCACCAGTGTTAGGAATACATCCTCCTGTCTTGGTGTTGGGCACGTGGCCAAGTGGTTAAGGCGTTCGTCTAGTTATCTCAAGGTCACTAGTTCGAGCCTCAGCTGTGGCAGCGTGTTTGTGCCCTTGAGCAAGGCACTTAATCACACATTGCTCTAGTGTCTGTGCGAGGAGTGGCGCCCCACACAGACTTCCAATCTGCGCCTTGTAAGGCAAGAAAATGCCCGACGCAGGCCTCTCATGGTCTGAGTCGACGTTCCCCCTCCCCTCCTGTCTTGTTTCATTGGTGCTGACAAATCAAACAGGGAACAGGAAGAAGTTGGCCTTCCTTGTGCAGGAAGAACGTTGGAATGTGGGACATCACCAGTCCTGTGCCCAAAGCCCCTGCCAGTGGGGAAAAGCAGTGCCACATACGCACTGGGTGTGAAGGCCATGCCTGCTTCAGTGACAGGTTTCACAAAGACACAACTGGGACTGCTTTTCCAGAGCAGTTCAGGGTCATGGGAACAGCACTAGATGGTAACATTGCTTTCCCATGGCTGCAACACACCGAGTTCCCACAGAGATGTTGGATTAGGGTCCAGACTGCTGCCTTTATGCTGTTGACAAACTTCCTTTGTGCTTGCTTCTATTTCCATAATCACGTGTACATCTGTAAACCTTTGCAGTCTGTAGTTCCTTTGTCTGCAGAGCAGATGCATGGCTCAGTACCTGACGGCAGGTCTCCTTATCTGAACTGGTCCAGACAGGTTTGAAGTACAAATGGAGAGAATTGCTCAGGTTTCTTGTTATATTACATCACTTCCTTGCCTTGTTTGCTGGGGTAGGGTAGAATCGGAGCACTGCAGTGCAGAAACAGGCACGTCTAGTCGATGCCAAACTTTTTCTGCCTAGTCCCACTGACCTACACTTGGAGCATAGCCCTCTGCACCCCATCCACACAACATGAACTTATCCAAACCTCTCTTCCAAATGTCGCCATCAAAACTGCATCCACCACTTCTGCTGGTGAAAATACCCCTCAGTCTTCCCCTTAAACATTTCACCTTTCACTCCTAATCTATGACCTCTAGTTCTAGTATTACACAAACTCAATGGAAAAAGCCTGCTATCCATTTACCTCCTCTATACCCTTCATACTTTTGTATAGCTCCCTCAAATCTCACCTCATTCTCAGGAAGTAAAGCTTTAACCTGCTCAAACTTTCCCTATAACTCGGGTGCTCAAGTATGCCAACATCCTTGAACATTTTCTCTGTACTCTTTCAATCTTACGGATATATTTCTTGCGGATGACCAGGACGGCACATAATACTGCAGAACTGGCCTCATCAACGTCTTGCACGAAGCACGCGCACAAAACGCTGGAGGAAGTCAGCGGGTAAGGCAGCATCTCATCATACTGTCCTGACCCTGTCTGACCCGTACGATGATGAGCATCTGTGACCACCTCATTCTTGACTTCTGAAGAATCTTCTGGACAACACCGCCTCCAGATCTAACACAAGTGATGGAGCTCCATAAACTGACACTTATAGCCCAGTGTTGTAGTGAGGGAGTGCTCCACAGCCAAATGAGACTGTAGTCTCATCTGTCCACTCAGGTAGACAGCAAGGAAGATCTTGGGTGAACTTTGAGGAATGACAGAAGCGCTTCAAGTCCTGGCAAATATCAATTCGTCTATCAACATCATGAGGAATATTTTTAGACAGTTTGTCATTAGTGGGGGGTCTAATGTGTACAACCAGCTATAGCAGAGACAGGGTACTTTATTGAATGTGGCTGTAATGTCAAAACAAAGTAAATTTATATCAGAGTATATGTTAGCAGACACTTTATTTCTGGCATTCACAGGACAATAGAGATATGTAATAGATTTTATAATAAGCTATACATAAACAAAGACTGATAAACCAATGCGTTAACAACAACCAATTGTGCTCACAACAGCCAATTTCACAAATAAAAAATAAATACTCAGAATATGAACTTTAGAGTCCTTTGAAGCAAGTCTGTAGATTGTGGAATGAACAAGACTACAGTAACTCTGGTCAGATTAACGGTGCAATCATCTGATAAATGAGGGGATTGTTCCACCGGGCGCTAGTATAGACTCTTGAGGCCAAACGGCCAGCTTCTATGCCATGATGGTGCTGTAATTCTTCCTCTTCGAGCTCCAAGCTCAGTGACATCGAGCTCTGATCCGTCACCCACACTTGTCTCAGAAATCCCTTAGTGTTTCTGGGACAGTCGATTGCCCGCTGGCCACTGCGAATCGGGTGGAACATTGCACGCTGTACCCCTCCTGCTTAGGAAGGCCGGAGTCCAAGCAGAAACACAAGAAACTGGAGGAGCTGAGCATGTCGGACGGCATCCATGGACAGAAGTGGGACAGTCGATGTTTCAAGTCGAGACCCTTCATTTGGGCTGAAAGAAAGAGTGGGGACAGCCAGTATAGAGGTAGGTGGGGGCTTGTGGGGAGGGAGAGGGGAGAAGGGAAGGGCTGGAGCAAGAGCTGGTTGTAGATGCAGTAGTTGAATCTAGGTGTTGGAGCTGATTGACAGGTATATCCACCTATCAGCTAGCAGCTCTTGCTCCACCTGTTATGTTGGCTACCTCCCTTTTATGTTTCAACCCACAACAGATGCTGCCTGACCTGATGAGTTCCACCAGTGTTTTCTGTTGCTGCAGATTCCCAGCATCCGCCATTCCCTCTGTCTCCCAGTAAAAGCAGAAATACCGTTGGTTCAGTCAGTCATGATCTTTGGGGGGGGGGGGGCGAGTTAAAGTTAAATTAAAATTTACTCTTCAATAGGAGGAATTTCAATGAGGACTTTGCTCTCTGCGAGTCTCCAGAATCGGCCAGGGTTTGGACACAGAGTGTCATGGTAACAAGACTGAGTCATCAATAAGATGCCTTGATTAAACTATTTCAACAAAGGTTAAAAACTACCAACCTTAAACTAATAAATTAATGATCAACATCTTCCTTTAACTGGACCAGAATTTTTATACACAACCTTTGGAACAGTAAAATGTCTGAGTAATAGAGCATTACATCACAGAAGCAGACCCTTCGTGCCATCCTTATTCTGCTAGTCCAATCGACACACACCTGCACCACATCTCTCCATACCTTGCAATCAAACTTGCTAGCTCCACTGCTGCTGGGAGCTTGCTCCACACTTGCGCGGCCCTCTGAGTGAAAAAGTTCCTTCTCAGGTCCCCGTTAAATATTTCAGCTTTCACCCTGAACCAACTTTGCATCTGAAAGAAAATGCCACAATTGTCACCGACTTCATCCAGACCTGTGTGGATGAGCACGTCTCCAAGAACATACCGGATATCCCAAACTAGAAGTCTCGGATGAGCTCAGATTCCCAGTGTGCTGGGGGAGAGATCAGAGATGAAGGATCTTCATGGCTACCCTAAATGCCAGCGGTACAACAGGCAGTGAGCACTAGATCTGTGACATTCAAGATTAACGATCCAGAACTCTACAAGAAGTCAAGGCACGACCAATGAAAGGCCACCTTAATAGTGAAAAAGCAATTCCGAGGGAGGTTAGGGGTGGAATCAGACACACATCAGCTCTGGCAGGGTTTGTCGGTCATTATTTCTTGAGAGGCAAAACCTAACCTCATGAATGGACGTGATTCGTCACTCTCTGATGAGTTCAAAGCCCTTTCGTGAATGCTTTGAAAGCGAGAATAAAACTACACCTGCGCAAATCCCTGCAACATTTGGCAACCCTGTGATATCTGTCTCAGAGGCCGAGAACAAAACATCCTTCAAGGCGCCAGGACCTGATGGTTCACCTGGTAGGGCGTTGAAAACCTTTCTGAACATTGGGGGAGTGTTCAAGGATGTCTTCAATTTTACGCTGCTGCAGTTGGAGGTTCCCAACTGCTTCAAAAAGGGCATCGATCAAGAGCAGGGTGAGCTGCCACAATGACCGTTACCCAGCTGCACACATCTACACTGATGAAGTGCTTTACGTGGCTGGTTGTGGCTAGAGTCGACTCCTGCCTGGATAAGCTGCCTACATTGTCCCATCAGTACTAATCAATAAGCTTCAAAAACTGGGGGTCAGCACCTCCCTCTGAAACTGGATCCTTGAACTTCTGCATCGGGAGGCCACAGTCAGTGCAGATTGGAAACAGCATCTCCTCTTCACTGATGATCAATAAACATATGTACTTAGCCCACTGCTCTACTCTCTCCACACCCATGAACGTGTGTTCAGACACAGCGCCAGCAGGATCTGTAGATTGGCCGATGATGGACCTGTTGTCCGCACAGTCTCAAATAGTAATGAGGCGGCGTACAGGAGTGAAATACATCATCTGGTTGAGTGCTGTTGCAACAGCAACCTTGCACTGCCAGTAACACCAAGGAACTGATCATAGGGGAAGTCAAGGGAACACAAACCAGTGCGCATCAAGGGTGAGCGAGCACCTTACAGCGTCAATATCTCTAAAGATCTGTCCTGGGCCCAACATATTAATGCAATTGAAAAGAAGCAATGCCTGTGGCTGTGTTTCATTGGGAGTTTGAAAAGATTTGGTATGTCACAAATTTCTACACGTGTACTGTGGAGAGCATTCTGACTGGTTGCATCACACTCTAACATGGAGGCACCAATGCAGGGGATTGGAAAAAGCTGCAGAGGGCTGTAGACTCAGACGGCTTCATCGTGGGCATCATGAAGACAACTTCAAAAGGTGATACTGTACCTCAAAAATATTGCATCCATCATGAACGACCCACCACAACTCAGGACATTGTCCAGAAGGCAATGGCAATATTTTGTACAGAAGTGGTCTGCCAAGAACAATCATGGTTAAAGGACCACAATCACTCACATCATACAACACGCCACTTAATGATGTGGATGACCACTCACCATCTCATACTACAGGAGCACAAAGATACTCAACATTTCAGGAACACTCTCTGCCATTAATGAACCTTGCTATTTCCCCTCTCTTTTTTGCATTCACTTATTCAATTTATACATATATTTCTCATTATAATTCACAGTATGTCTTATATAATCACACAGCACTTCTGCCCACTGTGCAAGGGAAACCAGGACGAAGTTATATTCCAGTTTACAATTGTAAGTAACAGTACAACAACAGCTCACACTGAAATTGTGTACAGACAGCCCCACTCCCCCTCACCCCTTCTCCTTATACTGTAGTACAGGGGCTGCTTCCTATAGTGGGAAGGGGTGAGGGATGAAAGACAATGTCTCACCCTTCAACCCCAATGCATCCCCTTGTTCATTAATCACCTTTCCCCATTCACTGCCTCAGTCATCCACCCTTCCACCCCTTACCCATCTTTCCAATTCCACTACCCTGTCCCAGCCCTTTCCTCCACCTCCAGCCCCGCCCCCTGGAATCCCTGCACCCTCCAACACCACCTCAGCATCCTCTCCCCTCCCCCTCACCCCCACCCCAGCACCCTCTCCCCTCCCACCGACCCCCACCCCAGCACCCTCTCCCCTCCCCCGACCACCACGCCAGCATCCTCTCTTCTCCCCTCCCCCAACCCCCACCCCAGTACCCTCTCCTCCCCCTCACCCCCGACCCCACCCCAGTACCCTCTCCCTCCACCCGACCCCCACCTCAGCGTCCTCTCCCCTCCCCCCACCCCAGCATCCTCCTCCCCCCTCCCCAGCACCCTCTCCCCTCCCCCAACCCCCACCCGTACCCTCTCCTCCCCCTCACCCCCGACCCCACCCCAGCACCCTCTCCCCTCCACCCGACCCCCACCCCAGCATCCTCTCCCCTCCCCACCATCCCATCCAACGTACCCTCTGTTCGGACCCTTGGGCACGAACCAGGGCAGGACGCAGCCGACCAGCCCCCACAGAACGGTGAAACAAATGACCGGGACCGTCACCGAGTGCCCACCCATCTCGTCCAGAACTTGCCCTCTCCGATCAACCCGCGGCTCCCAACCCACCTGTCACGTGACACACACCCGCACCGCCCCTGACACCTCCCTATAGGTGGGTGATGAACACAGTCTCTATCCATTGGCCCGTGTAGACATAATCAACGTTCAGTTGGTTACTTTGTTTGTCAATCATTGTTAACCCCTGGTATGATTGGCTCTTTATTTATCTTTCCCCTCGGTTTATTCCCCTTGCCTTCGGAGATTCCCGATAGACTCCTTTTGTCTCAAATGGGACTTGTTACAATAACATGAACATTACATATTATACCAAATGATTGTTGTGTGGCTGTATCAGGTACTAATTATTGGAGAGGTTATTTCTGGTTATTGGAGAGGTGGTTCTGTGACAAGCTGCTAGCCTGTTATTGGTTTAATATGCCAAGCTGCTGAGATCTGATTGGTGGAGGTAGGTGGCACTCAGCAACTGGGCGGGTTCGCAACAGTGAAAGCCGGATCAATAACGTTAATGGTGCTGGGATTGTTGTCGGATCCGGAACTAGAACTAGAACTAGAACCCGTCCGGGAGTGGCTCTGCTCACAGACAAGTGCAAGACCAAGGATAAAATAAAGAATTAAAATTTAGTTTGAGCAACACACATACACAATGAGCTCAGCATCCGCCAAAAACGGGATTAACCAGTGGTCAGAGTTTATACTCCCTCTCGTTCTCTCTTCTTCTATTCCCCACTCTGGCCTCTTACCTCTCCTCCTCGCCTGCCTACCACTATCCATGGTGCTCCTCCTTCTTCCCTTTCTCTCATGGTCCACCCTCCTCTCCTAGCAGATTCATTCTTCTCCATTTCCCATCTACCCGGCGTCATCTATCATCCTCCAGCTTGTCTTCCTCCACCTTTTTACTCTGGCGTCTCCCCGCTTCCTTCTCAGTCTCGAGGAAAGGTCCCGGCCCGAAACATCGACTGTTTATTTGTTTCCATGGATGATGCCTGACCTGAAGAGTTCCCTCAGCATTTTTTTCCAGAATTCCAGAAGGCAGAATCAGTCTTTTCTTCGGAGTAGGGGAGACTAAAAGTAGGCTTGGGGTGAGAGAGGAAAGATTTAAAGGGGACTGAGGGGCACCTTCTTCAGTCAAAGGGCAGTGGGTGCATGGGGCAAGCTGCCTGATGAAGTGGTTGAGGCCACACTTAGGGTGCATTTGGTCGGATACATGGGTAGGAAAAATCCGAGGGACACAGGCCATCAGGGGAACGGGACTAGCTCTGTTGCAGGGTGGATGAAATCACCGGAGAGACAGAGTTACTGATAGATACAAAGCAGCTTCTTTATTTGACAAAACAAGGTGCAGCAGGCATCATACGGACGGAGACGCTTTCGGTGGAAAGGTCTGCTAGCCCAATGTGGGCTCGATATTTACTTGCTAATCACACTGGGCAATCCCTATTTACAAAGTATAAACAATGCATAGACAGTGCTTTCTTTTGAAGCTACATACATCACTCACAACACGCTGGAGGAACTCAGCAGGTCGGGCAGCATCCGTGGAAACGATCAGTCAACGTTTCGGGCCGGAACCCTTCTTCACAAGTTCTGACTTCATCCTGTCCTCCTGACGCCCGCATGTCTGGGTTGGTACTCACAGCCTTTAGGGATGCAGGCTAAATCCACAATACATTTATTTGGTATTGTACGCGCTAACATAGAGGACAATTCATATTTATAAAGTATAGATAATATTGCCTTCGAAACTACAGCATCTGGTCAAACTACGGCATCAGCAGCGTCCAGTATTCACAGCTTTTAGGAACATTGTTATGAACTCAATCCACAGTACCTTGCCAGACAGAAGACTGGTGGCTAGAGTCATTTAAGTGTAAATGAATCATCACTCTAACCGCTGAAGTCCTGATGCAACGTTTTGCTCGGAAACATCAGCAAACCCTCATTGTCGTTCATGAGAACACCTTGGTTGGTATGGATGAGTAACACGCACACACACTCATATACAAAATGATGGAACAACCCAGCAGGACAGACATGGGAAAAAATGAAGAGTCATTTCGACCCCACACTAGGAGCGGGGAGAACCCTGAATAAGAAGGTGGGGGGCGCGGAAGTTAGAAGATGGGAAGTGAGACCAGGTAAATTGGAAGGTTTAGTGGGAGGGGGAGGGGAATTAAATAAGAAGCTGGGAGATGATAGGTGGAAGAGATAAAGGGCCGAAGAAGATGGAATCTGATAGGACTCGAAGGGCGAGTTTAAGTCGGCGAGTGGCTGGTGATGGATCTTCTGAGACCAGGGGAGGAGTTGTTGGAATTTGGATGGGAGCTGCTGGCGTTGGACTGTGACTGGCATGGGGTTGTTGGGAAGTATGTAGGTTCAGGTAGCGGGGAGGATCTGAAAATGGGGGTTGGCGGGAGGAGGTTGGAATGACAATCTAGATCTGGAAAACGAAAAGAGAAGCATAATCAACAGACATCAAAGTTGCTGGTGAACGCAGCAGGCCAGGCAGCATCTCTAGGAAGAGGTACAGTCGACGTTTCGGGCCGAGACCCTTCGTCAGGACTAACTGAAGGAAGAGCTAGTAAGAGATTTGAAAGTGGGAGGGGGAGATCCAAAATGATAGGAGAAGACAAGAGGGGGAGGGATGGAGCCAAGAGCTGGACAAGTGATTGTCAAAAGGGATATGAGAGGATCATGGGACAGGAGGCCCAGGGAGAAGGAAAAGGGGGAGTGGGAGGAACCCAGAGGATGGGCAAGGGGTATAGTCAGAGGGACAGAGGGAGAAAAAGGAGAGTGAGAGAAAGAATGTGTGTATATAAATAAATAACGGATGGGGTACGAGGGGGAGGTGGGGCATTAGCAGAAGTTCGAGAAGTCAATGTTCATGCCATCAGGTTGAAGGCTACCCAGACGGAATATAAGGTATTGTTCCTCCAACCTGAGTGTGGCCTTATCTTGACAGTAGAGGAGGCCGTGGATAGACGTATCAGAATGGGAATGGGACGTGGAATGAAAAAGAAACATAATATTGGGAGTGATTTCTAGTGATGGAGAGGAAGGGCGGGATTTTTTTTGAAAAAAAAGAAGGAAGACTGTTTTCTTACTAAAGATACTTCACTAGTGGATAAAATGGTTTGTGATGTTCATAACAGATGTGGTGAATTGTTCTGCTCAGACACCTAGTCGTACTGAGAAAATTAAAATTATTGTGAAAGCTGCAGAGATGTATCTTGGTATAACTGGAAGCTGTAAATGAAGCTCTAGTGGGTGGGGTGTCTATATCCTAGTCTACTTGTGAAGGTACATAATAGGATTAAGTATATTGCAGTTGAATGTAAGAAGCCTGAGTTACAATGGTGAAGGTTTTAAGAAGTTTATATCTGATTTGACAAATCCTCCGGACGTTATATGTATTCAGGAAAGTTGGTTGTTATCACAAGTTTTTCTTTGCAGGATTATATTGTTATTAAGTGTGATAGTTTGGTGGTAGAGGGGGTGGTGTTTCCAGTTTTATAAGGAAAGGGGCAGGGTATAGAGTTGTGGATGTAAGTGAGCGTATGAGGTACTTGTCAAAATATTTGATTCACCGGTTGGGGGTAACAAAGTGGTTAATTTTTACAACCCTAGTGGAAAACTTTCTATTGATTTGTCAGAAAGTATATGTAACATTGTGGAGTTGTTTGCAGATTGATTGTATTGGTTTGACTGCAGAAGAATTTTTAGATATTTCTCATCTTGTGTGTCATAATAACAGGAAGGGTATGTGACACTATTCATATTAGTTCTGAAATAGCTATAGATTTAACTTTAGTTTCGAACATACTGGCTGGAGTGCGTGTGGGATGTCAGGGGAGATGAAGCATTGGGGAGTGATCATTTTCCTATCTTTATAAGCTTGGACTTGGATTTATATAGGGGATGGGAGGTCACTTTTAGACGTGTCACTTTCCAAGTGACCTTTTAGAAGGTGAAGTTTTGGTAAAGCAAATCGGGAGAAGTTTAAGGTTTTTATCTGATGAACGCCTGTCAGGGCTGAATGTTGAGGATGGTGTGGATTTCTGCAATGAAAGGTTCTGTCACATTATTCATCAAACTGTGTTGGAAGTGATTCCTATTAAAAAGGGCATTACTAGGAGAAAGGCTGTACAGTACCATGGTGGACAGAGGAGTGTGTAAAGGCAATTAGGGTGAGAAATAAGGCGTTTAGGAAAGATAAGAAGCATCACTGTCCAAGTAACCTTATTAAGTTTAAATGGACACAGGCCGTGGTGAGGAAACTGGCAAAGATTGTAAAATGGGTTTACTGGAGGTCATATTGTGATAGAATTGGAAGGGATATTAAACTTGGAGATGTTTGGGGAATGATTAAGAAAATGTGGGGATTTGTAGGGATAATAATATTCCAGTACTGATTGATGAGGGTAAAATGATTGTTATTGAAATATGGAAGGTTGAGTTACTAACTATTTGCTACAATTCATAATGAAGATGATTTAAGTGAAGAGGTTAAACAATGTCGGGGTAATGTTCCAAGTGAGTACCCTCGGTTTGCTGGAAGTCAGCTTTTGCAATGACAGTATTATTGATGTAGAGTTTTCTTTGTATGAACTTAAGAAGGCTATTATTAATACAGGCCAAATGTCTCCAGGAAAGGATGATATATGTTATTGTATGATTAGATGTATGGCTGACAGTTCTCTCGATATAATATTAACATTTTTGAATCATATTTGGAGGTTAGGCCATCTTCCTTCCTAATGGAAAATGGCAGTAGTAGTATTGATTCTAAAACCTGGGAAACACTTGTCAGATCTTCCTAGTTATAGGCCTATATTGTTATCATCTCATTCATGTAAGCTTACGGTAATACAGCGTTTGAATTATATTTCAGAAAAGAGAGGTGATGTATTGTTTTATCAGCAGATTTTGGAAGGGTAGAATGACACTGGATTCAGTTTTATGTTTGGAAGATGATATTAGGAAAGCCCAGGTAAATAATGAAGTTGCATTAGTAACTTTGATATTGAAAAGACATATGATATGTTATGGAAGGAAGGTTGCTTGATTTAACAAATTTCACAACATATGCCAGTGATGAAATTTAATGTGGATAAATGTGAAGTTATCCACTTTGGTGGCAAAAACAGGAAAACAGATTATTATCTGAATGGTGGCCGATTAGGAAAAGGGGAGGTGCAACGAGACCTGGGTGTCATTGTACACCAGTCATTGAAAGTGGGCATGCAGGTACAGCAGGTGGTGAAAAAGGCGAATGGTATGCTGGCATTTATAGCAAAAGGATTCAAGTACAGGAGCAGGGAGGTACTACTGCAGTTGTACAAGGCCTTGGTGAGACCACACCTGGAGTATTGTGTACAGTTTTGGTCCCCTAATCTGAGGAAAGACATCCTTGCCATAGAGGGAGTACAAAGAAGGTTCACCAGATTGATTCCTGGGATGGCAGGACTTTCATATGATGAAAGATTGGACAAACTAGGCTTATACTCGTTGGAATTTAGAAGATTGAGGGGGGATCTGATTGAAACGTATAAAATTCTAAAGGGATTGGACAGGCTAGATGCAGGAAGATTGTTCCCGATGTTGGGGAAGTCCAGAACGAGGGGTCACAGCTTGAGGATAAAGGGGAAGCCTTTTAGGACCGAGATTAGGAAAAACTTCTTCACACAGAGAGTGGTGAATCTGTGGAATTCTCTGCCACAGGAAACAGTTGAGGCCAGTTCATTGGCTATATTTAAGAGGGAGTTAGATAAGGCCCTTGTGGCTAAAGGGATCAGGGGGTATGGAGGGAAGGCTGGTACAGGGTTCTGAGTTAGATGATCAGCCATGATCATAATAAATGGCGGTGCAGGCTCGAAGGGCCGAATGGCCTACTCCTGCACCTATTTTCTATGTTTCTATGTTTCTATGTTAAACCTGATTAAACTATGGAAATTAGGAATGAGGGGGAGATAGTATAATTTTTTCTGAGTTTTATTTGGATAGTCTATGCAGCTAAGGGTGGGCGAGGTAGGTTTGTGTTTCTATGAGATAGAGATGTTGTTTGTAACCCTTTATTATTTAATATTATGCTTAGTGTTTTCTCTGAGATAGGTACTGGGGTGAGTAAAACACTATAAGCAGATGATGGAGCTTTATGTAGAAGTAGAAATGTCCATTTTACTGTATGTAGGATGAAATTAGTGATTAATAAGTCAAACAGTGGGCAAATAGATGGGGATTTAAGCTTTCAGTAGCTAAAACTCAAGTTATGTGTTTTACAAAGAGGATTAATAGACCTGCACTTGATTCGAAATGATGTGGTCAAGCTCTTGAAGAAGTGTAGGTGATTAATATGCTGACATAGAAGCACCAGGTTAGTAAAATAATTGATAAATGTGAAGGAGCAATAAATATTCTCAGGTGTCTATGCGGTTATTCTTGGGGTGCCACACAAAAATCTTTGTTGACCTTTAATATTTATTTAATTAGATCTGTTCTTGATTATGACTGGGTGGCTAATGGATCAGCTTCATGTTCAACTTTAAAATGTTTGGATGTGATACAAGCACAGGCTTTAAGATTGTGTTGTGGTGCAGTAAGGTTATTTCCTTTTTTGGCTTTTACTTTTTGAAATGGGACAATTAAGACCATAAGATATAGGAGCAGAAGTAGGCCATTCAGCCCATCGAGTCTGCTCTGCCATTCAGTCATGGGCTGATCCAATTCTTCCAGTCATCCCCACTCCCCTGCCTTCTCCCCATACCCATACAACTTACCCATAGGTTGGAGTTGTTAACATACTGGATTCATTTGAGGGCTGGGGTAAGAGGAATTATCACGCTGTTAAAACTGTGTTGGAAGACTGTTGGGAACATCACAAGAAGAGTGTTTTTAGTTTTGGGTGTGTGGATTCTTGTCATGCTAGGAATATGGGTTTGTTTGATAATGTACTATGTCCCACTGTTGCCTTTTCCGTATCTCCCACCTTGGTTTTTTTCAATGGCTTTAGGTTACATGATTTAATAAAGTCTAAGGATTCTGTTATGCCTGACAGTCAGTTGGTTCATCAATATATTAAGGAAAATTATTATGATATGTTAATCATTTTTACAGATGGATCAAAAGAAAATTTAATTGGAACGTTGGTGTGGCTGTTTTGTGTCTGAATTACAGGTAACAATAAAGAAACAATTTATCAGTATATACAGAATTGTTGCCATCATTTTAGGCTTACAGTGGGTGGAGGAAATTTGTCCATGTAAAGTTGTAATTTGTTCAGAGACCTTTGCAGTTTTGATGAGTCTTAAAGCAGGTCATTCCAGCAGCAGGGCAGATTTACTGTTGGAAGCTCATCGAACATTATTTCATCTACAAAGTATTGGACTACATGTTCTCTTCTTGTGGGTCTCTGTATAGGGTGTTGAGGGGAATGAGTGGGATGATAGTTTCACTAAAAATGCTGTTAAAAGTTCAATAGTAGATATAGACACAGCAAATCAGAAGCTAAGGGGTTGGTAGGGTTAAGAAGTTGGGGGTGATGGTATGACTTATGAGATAACGGGCATAAGGGGAGACCCCTTTACAGAATACGCAAAACTTGGCTTTAAGGAAGAAGGGGGAAAACAAAAAAAGAGAAGGAATTATTTTAACATGACCTAGAATTGGGCAAACCAGGCCTAACTATTCCTTATATCTTGTTGGAAAGCATCATTCTGGATTGTGTAGGTTTTATCATCATTACAAAACATTTGGACATATACTGTTACGGTGTGAAGCACATACATTTCAAAGAAATCAAATGCAGGCTTCATTACAATCTTTAGGAGTTGATAGTTTTCATTTTAAAACTTTGTAAAGTTATGGGAGTGACCTTGATTTAATTCACAGTATTGTCTTTCATTACTTACAATCTATATGGCTTTTGGGGGTGATTAAGCTTTTGTTTGAATTGTTTTTCCCAATTCTCTACACCACATTCCAGCCAGTTGGTGCTGGTAATGAACCTTTAAGTCTGACTGCCAAGCGCCATAAAAAGTCAAAAGAGGAAGAGAAGATTCTGATGAACTGCTGGCTGAATGGTTCGATTCCTGGCATGCGTGAATGTGGTTTGGAACTTGTTGAGGGAAAGAGAGTGGGGAAGGAGCGGGAATTGCTGGGAGGGGGTTGTGTGGGTCCAGTAATGGCAGACAAGGTGAGGGGGGGGTTGAGGGAAAGAAAGTGGAGAAGGAGCGGGATAGGGATTTGGGATCAGAAGCTGGGGAGAGATGGATTATTGTGAAGGGAGAAATAAAGGGAATGAGGAGATAGTGAAGGGAGAAATAAAGGGAATGAGGAGATAGTGAAGGGACGGATGAAAGAAAACCGAGACAAAGGGAATAAATGAATAATAAGAAATGACAGTGGAGAGAGCTCTGAAAGTGAGGAAGAAGAACAAGTTCAGAGAGGAGGTGTTGTCATAATTAGGTTTAATGAGAAGGCTCAGGGACATATGAAGAAAATTAACCCGTCTGTGCTAACAACAACTCCGGCAAATAAGATAGGGGAAATAGTATTTGCAAAAGTCCTTAATGATGGCAACTTATTGGTAAGATGTGCGAATGAGGAACAACTTGAGAAAGCACTCAAGCTAAAAGAGATAGGAAAATGCAAGGTGGAATACACAGGGAGGGTGGGAGCACAAAATATTTGTTTTAAAGGAGTGATCACGGGGGTACCAATGAATATAAATATGGAGGAGTTAAAGAGGAATATCAAAGGAGGGAAAGTAATGAATGTTCAAAGACTGAAAACAACAAAGGAGGGAGTGAAAAAGGAAAGTGAATCAGTATTGACTGAATTTGAAGAAGAAAGAGTGCCAAGGAAGGTGTTCCTGGGTTTCATGAGTTACCCAGTAAGGGTGTATGTGCCAAAGCCACTGAGGTGCTATAATTGTCAAAGGTTTGGACACATAGCTAAAAACTGTAAAAGGCAGAGGAGATGTGCTAGATGTGGGGGTGATCATGAATATGGAAAGTGCGGAACAGGAGTTCAACCAAAATGCTGCAATTGTGGAGGAGCTCATAATGTTGCATATAGTGGGTGTGAGGTTGTGAGACGGGAGAATAAAATTCAAGAAATAAGAGTGAAAAGAAAGATCACTTATGCAGAAGCTGTAAGAATGTCAAGAGAACAGAATAATGCTCCTAATGAACAGGGAGCAATAGGGATGCGAGAGATGCAACAAAGAACAAATGACAGGATTTATGTAGACAAAAAGGCTCTAGTAACATTCATTGCAGGAGTGATTAATAGTACGGCTGAGGTAAAGTCAAAAAGTGACAAAATTCAGCTGGTGGTCAAAGCAGCAGTAAACCATTTAGGGTTAGTAGGACTGACATGGGAGGAAGTGAGGGAGAACCTCACTAATCAGTCAAGCCAGGAAGTGTCATGGGTTGGTTAATACTAATTATGGTGATTCTTTTACAATGGAATGCAAGGAGCTTACTGGCCAATAGCCAGGAATTCAAGCACTTTATTAAAGAAATGGTTGTAAAACTGGATGTAGTGTGTATTCAGGAAACTTGGTTGAAACCAACTTTAGACTTTGTGGTATATGGGTATACAATGATAAGGAAAGATAGAAATCTAGGGGGAGGAGGGGGTTGTGCTATGTTAATTAAGCAAGGTATACCATCTAGGGTACTGGAAAAAAGAGATGATCAGGAATACATAGTGGTGGAAGTGTGGGAGAGAGGGGAGGGAGTGGTTATAATTAACTACTACAATCCATGTAAAAGGTTGGATTTGGACAGCCTGTTAAGGATAAAAGGACAAAACAGACATAAAGTAGTGTGGTGTGCAGATTTTAATGCTCATAGCACAAAATGGGGGGATCAGATTACAGATCCAAATGGAAAGGTAATTCAGTGGGTGAAAGAGTTGAAGTAAGACCAGGTGGCAGAATCCCAAAGTGGGTGTTTGGAAAAGCAGATTAGGGTAAGTTCCAGAAGTTGAGTGAAGAAGCATAGACAAAGATTGATATTTCTGGAAATATAGATGAATTAAACAGTCAGGTGACTTCAGCAATTAGAAATAGAGCATTCAGGCTAGTTAAAAGAACCCATAATATGCAGCATTTGGTTCAATATAAGAAAGCACAGGCAGTGGTGAGAAGAACTATACGTCAAGCTAAAAGGGCAAGTTGGAGGAGCTTTTGCAACAAAATAGGAAGAACAACACCTGTGGGAGAGGTATGGGGAATGATTAAGAGGATGGGAGGAGATGGAAGGGAATGGGAATATCCAGTAATGATATCTGAAGAGGAAACAGCAGTCTCCAGTAGGGATAAGGCTGAGATCATGGCCAAGTCATTTGTGCAGATACACAGTTCAGAAAATTTGTCTGAAGAAGGAAGAAGGAAGAAGGAGAAGGGAAAGAACAATGAGTCAACACCCAGGTGTGTTAAACAGGAGGGAAGGAACAGATGATATAATTGATGACCCATTTACGTTAGCAGAAATGGTGAGAGCAATAAAGAGATCCAGACCAATCTCCCCAGGGAAAGATCTGATATGCTCTGTGATGCTTAAAAATCTAGGGATTGAATTAGAAAGGGTTAGATCATTTAAATTTCTGGGAGTTATATTTGATTCACGATTAACATGGGCAGTTCATATCAGGAAAGTTGAGGAGAAATGTAAAAAAGTAATAAATGTGATGAGATGTTTGACTGGTAGGGAATGGGGAGCAAGTTATTCAGCGTTGAAGA
This sequence comes from Mobula hypostoma, assembly GCF_963921235.1. Taxonomy (NCBI): domain Eukaryota; kingdom Metazoa; phylum Chordata; class Chondrichthyes; order Myliobatiformes; family Myliobatidae; genus Mobula; species Mobula hypostoma. Next base: position 15,384,680 of record NC_086115.1, on the reverse strand, counting down.
GAATGTATGTGGCTTTAGTGAGATCTGTATTGGATTATGGAAATATAGTATATGGATCAGCAGCTAGGTCTCTTATAAGGAAACTGGACGTGATTCAGGCTCAGGCTTTGAGAGCGTGCAGTGGGGCTTTTAAAACATCACCAGTGTCAGCCCTACAGGTAGAAATGAGAGTAATGCCTTTGGAACTAAGAATGATGCAATTGATGGCAAACTACTGGGCTAACTTGCAGGGGCACAATGATTCTCACCCTACTAAAGGAGTGTTGCAGGAGTGCTGGGAAAATGGGAGGTTTCAGAGGGATAACTTTAGTCGGGTAGGGAATGATATTGCTAAAGAATGTGGAGTGTTTGATCTAAGGATAAGTCCTTCAGTAGTTTATCCAGTTGTAGCTCCATGGAAGCTTGTATGGCCTGACATAGACTGGCATTTGTTAGAAGTAAAAAGGAACAGCAGTTATAATGGGTGACTTCAATCTACATGTAGACTGGGTGAACCAAATTGGTAAAGGTGCTGAGGAAGAGGATTTCTTGGAATGTATGCGGGATGGTTTTTTGAACCAACATGTCGAGGAACCGACTAGAGAGCAGGCTATTCTGGACTGGGTTTTGAGCAATGAGGAAGGGTTAATTAGCGATCTTGTCGTGAGAGGCCCCTTGGGTAAGAGTGACCATAATATGGTGGAATTCTTCATTAACATGGAGAGTGACGTAGTTAATTCAGAAACAAAGGTTCTGAACTTAAAGAGGGGTAACTTTGAAGGTATGAGACATGAATTAGCTAAGATAGACTGGCAAATGACACTTCAAGGATTGACGGTGGATATGCAATGGCAGGCATTTAAAGGTTGCATGGATGAACTACAACAATTGTTCATCCCAGTTTGGCAAAAGAATAAATCAAGGAAGGTAGTGCACCCGTGGCTGACAAGAGAAATTAGGGATAGCATCAATTCCAAAGAAGTAGCATACAAATTAGCCAGAGAAAGTGGCTCACCTGAGGACTGGGAGAAATTCAGAGTTCAGCAGAGGAGGACAAAGGGCTTAATTAGGAAGGGGAAAAAAGATTATGAGAGAAAACTGGCAGAGAACATAAAAACGGACTGTAAAAGCTTTTATAGATATGTAAAAAGGAAAAGACTGATAAAGACAAATGTAGGTCCCCTGCAAACAGAAACAGGTGAATTGATTATGGGGAGCAAGGACATGGCAGACCAATTGAATAATTACTTTGGTTCTGTCTTCACTAAGGAGGACATAAATAATCTTCCAGAAATAGTAAGGGACAGAGGGTCCAGTGAGATGGAGGAACTGAGCGAAATACATGTTAGTAGGGAAGTGGTGTTAGGTAAATTGAAGGGATTGAAGGCAGATAAATCCCCAGGGCCAGATGGCCTGCATCCCAGAGTGCTTAAGGAAGTGGCCCAAGAAATAGTGGATGCATTAGTGATAATTTTTCAAAACTCGTTAGATTCTGGACTAGTTCCTGAGGATTGGAGGGTGGCTAATGTAACCCCACTTTTTAAAAAAGGAGGGAGAGAGAAACCGGGGAATTATAGGCCGGTTAGCCTAACGTCGGTGGTGGGGAAACTGCTGGAGTCAGTTATCAAGGATGTGATAACAGCACATTTGGAAAGCGGTGAAATGATCGGACAAAGTCAGCATGGATTTGTGAAAGGAAAATCATGTCTGACGAATCTCATAGAATTTTTTGAGGATGTAACTAGTAGAGTGGATAGGGGAGAACCAGTGGATGTGGTATATTTGGATTTTCAAAAGGCTTTTGACAAGGTCCCACATAGGAGATTAGTGTGCAAACTTAAAGCACACGGTATTGGGGGTAAGGTATTGGTGTGGGTGGAGAATTGGTTAGCAGACAGGAAGCAAAGAGTGGGAATAAACGGGACCTTTTCAGAATGGCAGGCGGTGACTAGTGGGGTACCGCAAGGCTCAGTGCTGGGACCCCAGTTGTTTACAATATATATTAATGACTTGGATGAGGGAATTAAATGCAGCATCTCCAAGTTTGCGGATGACACGAAGCTGGGTGGCAGTGTTAGCAGTGAGGAGGATGCTAAGAGGATGCAGGGTGACTTGGATAGGTTGGGTGAGTGGGCAAACTCATGGCAGATGCAATTTAATGTGGATAAATGTGAAGTTATCCACTTTGGTGGCAAAAATAGGAAAACAGATTATTATCTGAATGGTGGCCGATTAGGAAAAGGGGAGGTGCAACGAGACCTGGGTGTCATTATACACCAGTCATTGAAAGTGGGCATGCAGGTACAGCAGGCGGTGAAAAAGGCGAACGGTATGCTGGCATTTATAGCGAGAGGATTCGAGTACAGGAGCAGGGAGGTACTACTGCAGTTGTACAAGGCCTTGGTGAGACCACACCTGGAGTATTGTGTGCAGTTTTGGTCCCCTAATCTGAGGAAAGACATCTTTGCCATAGAGGGAGTACAAAGAAGGTTCACCAGATTGATTCCTGGGATGGCAGGTCTTTCATATGAAGAAAGACTGGATGAACTGGGCTTGTACTCGTTGGAATTTAGAAGATTGAGGGGGGATCTGATTGAAACGTATAAGATCCTAAAGGGATTGGACAGGCTAGATGCAGGAAGATTGTTCCCGATGTTGGGGAGGTCTAGAACGAGGGGTCACAGTTTGAGGATAGAGGGGAAGCCTTTTAGGACCGAGGTTAGGAAAAACTTCTTCACACAGAGAGTGGTGAATCTGTGGAATTCTCTGCCACAGCAAACTGTTGAGGCCAGTTCATTAGCTATGTTTAAAAGGAAGTTAGATATGGCCCTTGTGGCTACAGGGGTCAGGGGGTATGGAGGGAAGGCTGGGTTCTGAGTTGGATGATCAGCCATGATCATAATAAATGGCGGTGCAGGCTCGAAGGGCCGAATGGCCTACTCCTGCACCTATTTTCTATGTTTCTATGTTTCTATGAAAGGAAAATATAAAACTGATTTGGTAAATGCATTTAACTGTCATGTGATGGAAAAGTATAGTGATTATACTCACATTTATACGGATGGTGCGAAGGAACCTGAAACAGGAGTGATAGGGTTTGGGGTGGCTATACCAGCAGAAGAACATCTAATAAGTTAGGGGTGTTTACAGTGGAGATGCTGGCAGTGTTGGTTGCGTTGCAATGGGCGCAGAAAGCCAGACAAGTCAAAGCATTGATATGCTCAGATTCATCCTCAGTTCTAGCAAGTTTAAGGTCTTTTCACTCAAACAGTCGGCAAGATATACTTTATGAAGTCCTTCAGTTAGTCGCAAGAATTGCAAATCAAGGTGGTCAGGTAAAATTTCTATGGGTTCCAGCCATGTAGGGGTGAAGGGGAATGAGAGGGTGGATGAGTTGGCAAAGAGGATGTTAAAGAAAGAAAATGTAGAAATGCACATTGGTATCAGTAAAACAGAGGTTAAGTGTGTAATCTGGGAAAAAATCAACCAAATGTGGCAAGAAAGATGGGACAGGGAGGGGAAAGAGAGGCATTTATATCAAATACAAAAAAGTGTTGCAGGTAGTAGGGTAGGTGGTGGATACATACAGAAGAGAGGAAACTGTGTGGACTAGGTTAAGGCTGAGACACTGTGCATTAAACAAAACATTGAAAAGGATAAGGAAATACCAGACAGGATTGTGTGAGGAATGTCAGGAAGAGGAGTCAGTAGAACATGTAGTTCTGAATTGCAGGAAGTATGGGATACAGAGAGAAATGATGAGAATTAATCTAAGGGAATTGGGGGTGCAGAAATTCACATTAAAAGGGTTGTTGGGCATGGGTGAGAGAGCAGAGGTTAGGGTATTTTTAGCTTTCTTAGGGGGGTACAGGGTTTTTTTTATAGGCTATGACAGATAAACAGGAATAGAGTACTAGGACGGCCAAAGAGTGGAGGATAGAGTGTAGGTTAGGGCGTGTGTGTGATTGGGTGAAGGGATTTAGAATGTAAGTCTATTGCACACTCTGGAGCAGAAGGTGGCGGTAATGCACCATTAAGCTGGGTGCCAACCACCGTAAAACAAGACAGAGAGAGAGAGAAGATTCTGATAGGAGAGGACAGTGGACCATGGGAGAAAGGGAAGGAGGAAGGGCATCAGAGGGGTGATGGGTGGGTCAGGAGAAGAGAAGAGGTGAGAGGGCAGCTGGAATGGAAGAAAATAGATGGGTACCATTCCCTCTATTATTTTTACAACTGTGCGAACCAAACATTGCTCTGAGCAGGAAAAGTTTACACAGCCTGGAAACTGAAGGGCACTCTAATTTTTTTGTAATACCAGAGGTGATTGATATGTTCGTGGCCTAAGGTAGAAGGAGTCAATTTTAGAAAACTAGCACATCTATTTTTCAACATAGTCCCCTCCTACATTTACACACTTAGTCCAGCGGTTGTGGAGCATACGGATCCCTTCTTTGCAGAAGTTGGCGTCTTGGACCTCCAGAAAGTGGTCCACAGCAGGGGTGATTGATAAGTTCCTGGCCCGAGGTAGGAGAGGAGTTATACAGCTCTCGTTACATGCATGTGCACTTCAACTCTTTGAGTGATTATGCAGAAAGTTTGAAGTTAATAACTCAAAATTAAAATTATTTAGTCTCTTCCATTCCTGAGCACTTGTGTTTCCATACTCGGTCAGAATGCGACCAGTTACTATACTCTCCTCTGTGCATCTATAAAAGTTTGCCAAAGTTTTAGATGACATGCAAACTTTAAGAAAGTAGAGGCGCTGCCGTGCTTTCCCTTATGGTGACTCGTGATACCGACAAGGAATTAAAACCTGCAGACCCACTCCCCCTCCGATTTCTACTTCGGCTTCCTCCTCCTGTAGTCGATAATCAGCTGTATAGTTTTTCTGACGTTGTTCTAGCAACATTCAGCCAACTTTTCAACTTCTCTCCTATAAGCAGATTCGTCACCACCTTAAATTCGGCCAAGAGATCCTCGAGCAGATTGTGTGTCGCTCCAGGAGCTAGTTTGGAGGTGATGAGCCGAGTATAAATTGTGCCGAGCCCAAGGGCCGACTGGTTAGGGCTGGAGCCACCCCCTCTGTTGTTGTAGGCGGGCCTGAGCTCCGTTCTTCAGGATCATGGCGATCGGTTGGGACCGGGTCTGCCTCCGCCGAATCCTGCCGAGGGTTCCCGGGACGCGGGGCAGCGCCGGAACCGGACTGCGGGCGCAGTATGACGCCGTGGTCATCGGGGGAGGTGAGCGTTCGCTGAACAACCCCTGTCAAACGTCGGAGGGGAAGTGGGGAGAGAGAGGGTCTACAACACTGTAAACGGAGTTCGCGGAGAAAAGGGCAACACCGTAACTACACTGCTCTCTGCTCCGAGTGTGCGGGTGAATGTATTGCGTGTGGCTGTTTAGTGAATGTGTGTAGGTCTGCGAAGGGCGGAGGCGGAGAGAGAGATAGTGTCTGTCTCTGGGGGGGGGCGGTGAAAATACTTATTTCTCAGGTGCATTGAAACATACACTGAAATCCATGGTTTTGCATCAATGGCCAACACAGTCGGAGGCAGCCTGCAAGTGTCGCAATACTTCCAGGGGCAACGTAGCATGACCATAATTTACTCGTCCTAACTTGTACTTTGGCAAGTGGGAGGAAACCGGAACACCCGGAGGAAACCCCACGTGATCACGGGGGAGTATGTACATGTTTCCTACAGGCAACAGGTGGGAATTGAACCCTGATCTTCCAATCTCTGGCACTATAAAGCATTACTCTAGCCACCATCTGTAACTCGTCCCCCTCCTCAATGAGAGCACTCTGTGTTCTGCTGCTTGCTCACCCCACGGGCACAAACTGTCACCGGTGGGGGCGATGATGGAGTTTTACCTTCTCCAGATACCAACTGAAGCTGGTGGCATACTTGGAGAACCAAGTGTCTGGCCTTGTCTGTCTCCGGCCACATGCCCTCCCCTCACCTAAACGCTCTTTGGAGACAGTGATAGAACAGGCTTAGACACGACAAAATGCTGGAGGAACTGAGCAGGTCAGGCAGCGTCTACGGAGAGTTGATGTTTCGGGCTGAGACACTTCATGAAGTCTCCCTCCCCACCTTCTTATTCTGGCATCTTCTCCCTTCCTTTCCGGTCCTGTTGAAGGATGATAAACCTGATCCTGATTTTGACTCTGTCACTCCATCGAGGCTGGAGCTCTGCTCCTGTAAAACTCTCCCACGCGCTCTTTTCCTTTTGCCTCTATGCTGGGATTTGGAGAGCACGTATGTCAGGGTAGATTGAATTGTTTGTTATTACTGTCTAATGTGGCATAAAGTGTGTTGTCTGGCAGTCGCAGTATAGTGCAAAAACATAAAATTACTATAAATATCAAAAAACAGTGGGGGGGGGAGAAAGGAATAATGAGATGGTCTTCATGGGTTCATAGACTGTTCAGAAATCTGGTGGTGGAGGAGAGATGCTGTTCCTGAGTGTGTGTCTTCAGGCTCCTGTACTTCTGCCCTGATGGTAGTAACGAGCGGAGAACGTGGTGAGGTCCTTGGTAATGGATGCCAACTTCTTGCCCGAGAAGGTGGCCTTGATGGTGGGGAGAGCTGGGGGAGTCTTCTTCCCTTTGCAGCCTCTTGCGATCCTGTCTCTTAGAGCCTCTATGATGGGCACTGATGCAATCAGTCAGAATGCTCTCCATTGTGCGTCTATAGAGATATGTAAGAGTCTTTGGTGACCTTCTGAATCTCCTCGAACTCCAGACAAAGTAGAGCCACTGGTGTGCTTTCTTTATGATTTCCATCGATGCTGTTAATGCCCGTGACTTTTGATCTCTGTGCCATTTGAGAAAAGCACATTTTTGTGTGTGTTGATCTCACCCGGCTACCCTACACTACAGGAGAGGCCTCACCCTGACTTTGAGGCTGTGCATTGGTCAGCGTTCAGTGTAACTGCAGGAGGTACAGGAACCTGAAGGCACATATCAATGATTCAGGAACAGCTTCTTCCCCTCTGCCATCCGATTCCTAAATGGACATTGATCCTGTGAACACTCCCTCACTTTTTTTAAATTTCTGTTTTTGCACTATTTTTAATTTAACTGTTTAATATACATGCATATACTTTAATTTATTTAGTTATTCTACATTTATCATGTATTGCATTGTACTGCTGCTGCTAAGTTAACAAATTTCACAGTATATATTGGTGATACTAATTCTGATTCTGAACTCTCTGTCCCAGAGTCTACCCTTTGCCAGCACTGAGATGGGCATCAGAACAATTTTGTTTTGGTGTCATCTCCCATGTCTTTATTTTCTCTCGAGTATTAGAACATAGGTCACAGGAACAGAACCTTTGATCCACAATGTTTGTGCTAAACTAGAAATTAAATGCCTAACTAAACTCATCCCTTCTGCTTACATAATGTCTGTATCTCAGCATTACCCACATATTCCAAGAGCCTCCTAAACACCTCTGTTGTATCTGCTTTCACCACTGCCACTAGCGTAATTTTATAACATTTTACTCTGATTTTCAGAAAATATGCCCTGACAAACTTTGTGAATGATGTCCAATTTTTTTTTGCATTCAATTCCTAGCCCTAACTGTTGTACAGGTGCTATATGAATGTAGAGAAACAAAAACAAAATGCTGGGGAACTTAGCAGGTCAGGTGGTCAGGTGAGGGGGAAGGTGGGGGCAATGTTCTAATTCTTTTTTCAGCTGCATAGCCCAACCATTACTCTAAGCAGGAAATTTTTACAGCCTGAAAAATGTGCGACATTTTAATTTTTATGTAATATGAATATTTAAAATGCAAATTGAAAAATCACACACCTTTATAGAATACACATAACTGTTGGGTTTATGGGAGAAGGGGGTAAAACAAGAAGGAAAGGAATTTAAAAACGCAAACACGAGGAGATCTGCAGATGCTGGAATTTCAAGCAACACACATAAAAGTTGCTGGTGAACGCAGCAGGCCAGGCAGCATCTCTAGGAAGAGGTACAGTCGATGGTTCAAATTGTTTTGACATGACTTAGAATTGGGCAAACTAGGCTTAATTTTTTCTTGTATCTTGTTGGAAAGCATCATTCTGGATTGTGCAAGTTTTGTCTTCATTATGAAACATTTGGACATATACTGTTACAGCGTGAAGCATAAGGTTAAAAAAATCAAATGCAGGCTTCATTACAATCTTTGGGGGTTGATAGTTTTCATTTTAAAACTTTGTAAAGTTATGGGAGTGACTTTAATTCACAGCATCGTCTTGCATTGTTTACACTCTATAGGGCTTTTTGGGGTGATTTTCATTTGAAAAGAGAAGTAGCAGGATTTTCCCCCTATTTCCCTACACCACACTCCAGTCAGGTGGTGCTAATGCACCTTTAAGTTTGACTGTCAACCACCATTAAAAGTTAAAAGAAGAGGAGAATCTGATTGGAGAGGGCAGTGGACCATGGGAGAAGGGGCATCACAGGCAATGGGTGGGTAACGAGAACAGAAGAGGTGAGAGGGCAGCTGGAATGAGGAAAGATGGGCAACATTCCCCCTATTTTGTTTTTACAACTGTGCGGACCAAACATTGCTCTGAGCTGAAAACGTTTGTCACCTGAAAACTGACCAGCACTCTAAATGTTTTTTTCTGTAATATTCTACTATGAATATTTAGAATGAAAATGAAAAATCACACATTTATTGATCAAAGGTTATAATAAAATGCAGTACAACAAAGGAAATTATTAACATTTCATAAACTTATAGCCACATCCAATTCCAGCTGTGCGGCAACAAAGGCTATGCGCACGGGAGCATTTCAGCTATTGTGCGCCGTGCGCCTGTGCAGCTTAGAGGGAACGGTGGTGGGTGTGTGGGGGAGGGGAGTAAAGTCAGAAGCTGGCAGGTGATAGGTGGAAGTAGTAAAAGGCTGAAGAAGGAGGAATCTTAGGAGAGGGGAGTGGACTATGGGAGAGAGGGAAGGAGGTGGGCCACTGGAGGGAGATGATGGGTAAGTGAGGAGAAGAGAAGTGTGTTTGAGTTTGTTTGTATGGATTTCCAGCATCTGCAGAATCTCTTGTGTCTATATAAGTGTATTTGTTGTTCATTGACGCCATCACCAGGTTACTTTGCTTATGCTGAGTGCAATCTCACTGTGAACAACAGGACACTGACATGTTTTCTTCGTTTCTCTAGGACACAATGGTCTCATTGCCGTACGTACACCTTCTTGACTTCCACTCTAATTGAGGTATTGTTCCTGCTTGAACTGGGGGAGTTATTAGCACCAGGCACAGCCCAGACTGTCTGTTCCCTGCACCGTGTACCCACGGCAAATGGTCCTCAGGAGAGAAGGGAGAAGAAGCCAGGCTGACTCCCCAGTTCCCGCTGCTTGGTTTGGAACGGTGTTGGGAAAGGCTGTAGACTTGGTCTTGGATAGCGAGAGAAGGGTTGGGGGGGGGGGATTGTTTTTGAGGGTGGATCAAGGCATCCTGGATGCACACAAGGAGATATAATCAGAGAGACTCTGAAATAACTGAAGGGGCTCAGAGGTGACAGGACAATTGGAGGTGGGAGCAAGCTGGCCCATCTCAGTTCATTCATTCTGCAGACAGATGAGATCAGTTGGATGGATGACATGGTCAGTGCGGGCACGGTGGGCCAGGGATCCTGGTCTGGATCCCTTCCCCAGGTACCTCCCAGCATTGCTTGGTGTCAGGTTTTAGTTGAAAGTGCTCCTGTGACATACTGTGGGACGTTTGGGGATGTTATATAACAGTGTTATCTCATCACAAGGTGCTGTCATTCAGAGTGTATTCAAATGTGTTCTGCTGGAACAGGATTACAGGAAGCTCGAAATCTGGCCTTTGCTGAATGTACAAACATATGAATTACTAGCAGGCCTAGGCCACTCGGCCCCTCAAACCTGTCCCACCATCATGGTCACCCTGGTTTAATCTCAAAACTGAATCTTGTTCAGAATCCGAATCCTGGTTATTATCACTGGCCACACACAGAAAACTGGAGGAACACAGCAGGCCAGGCAGCATCGGTGGGAAAGGGTAAATGGTTAATGTTTTAGGGAAAATCCTTCATCAGCACTGGGGAGAAAAGAGATGAGAAGTCAGAGTTAGAAGGTGGGAGGAGGGGAGGAAGAAGTACAAAGTAGTAGATGATAGGTGAAACTGGGAGAGAGGGAGGGTGAAGTAACGAGCTGGGAAATCGATTGGTGTGGCACATGTTACGCTTGCAAGGATAAGTACCAGCAGGGAGATCAGTGGGGAGAGATGAAGGGACAAGGGAGTCACATGTGGAAAGTGGGGGTGTGGTGGGATCCTGCTGGGGATGGTGGAAGTAATGGAGAAACACCTGCCCAGCACCTCCTCCCTCACTACCATTCAGGGCCCCAAACAGTCCCTCACATTGAGGTGACACTTTACCTGTGAGTCTGTGGGGTCATTTACTGTGTCCGGTGTTCCAGGTGTGGCCTCCTGTATATCGGTGAGACTCAATGTAGATTGGGAGACCGCTTTGCCAAGCACCAGAAAAAGTGGGATCTCCCAGTGGCCACCCATTTCAATCCGACTTCCCATTTCCATTCCAACACGTCAGTTCATGGCTTCCTTTACTGCCACGATGAGGCCACACTCAGAGGAGCAACACCGTATATTGAGTCCTGACGAAGGGTCTCGGCCTGAAACGTCGACTGTACCGCTTCCTAGAGATGCTGCCTGGCCTGCTGTGTTCACCAGCAACTTTGATATGTGTTGCTTGAATTTCCAGCATCTGCAGAATTCCTCGTGTTACCGTAAGTTGAAGATAAAAGAAAATAATGATGGTGCCTCTGAAAAATCCCATCACCTTTATAATCGAGATAAGAAAATTCTGCAGATAAAATAAACCAATCACTGGTTGCACAATTATGTCACATGGGTAATGTGCTAATACTTAGCCAATGAAAAATGAGAAAGCTGATAAACCATTAGTTTCACTGCTATACTGTTTGCTGGGGATGAACCACCACATACTGTGAAAAATAGATGAGTTTGTTAAAAAGTACAAATGGTTAAAGTACAACTTTAGTCTTACATTAATTCATCTTATAAAAAGTATTAAAAACAATGGTTTCCAACAGTCCCCCCTTTGATTCTATAAGGGACACTGGCAGAATCACATCTGAAAATTCAGGGACGAAAATAAAACTTTAAGTATCTACGTTACAGAGTAATCAAAAACTATTCAAAATCATTTATAGTACTGCATATTTATTGTCAGTCATTTCAACCAGTGTGTCATGAATAAGGGAAATAGGCAAAAAAATATAATAACAACAAGCATCAAAATAAAGTCCATAATGTTCAATAAAGATGTCCAATAATTATATTTGTACTTGAAGTCATCTCACAGTACTTGTCTTTGTCTGGAGTCATTTTGGATCAATTGCAGTGGCTGGTGTGTTTCCACTTATGGTCCGTCCTCCTCTGATGGACTACTTCAGTGAGGAGTAATCTGCTGGGAAACAGACTGAACAGCTGGGGTTAGTTTCACGCAATAATCAGTTAAGCTGTCTGCCATAATGTGTATATCAGCCTGTCCGAGACTGAGAGCTCCCAGTAGTGATATAGGTCACTCCTGTCACCTCTTCAACTGGACTCAATTTTGTTCTCTTGTCGGGGTTGCTCTGATGCTGCATCAAACCAAACAGAGATGTAGGTCATGGTACACCTTCCTCGTGACACTTAGTCAACTGTTGTTTGGTGACGCCATTCATTCTTTTAACTTGATGACTCTGGATGATGTGGACAATAAAAAGACCATTCAATGTTTATCCGTCAACATAATTCTTGACAAACACTCCCAGTGAAATGTGTTCCTTTGTCGGAGTCAATGTGACATGGAAATCCCCATCTAGGAATATCATCCCTAATCAGAGTTTTGGCTGTGTGTGTGTGGCAAGAACTTTTCTTGCTGGGATGGCTTCCACCCATCTTGAAAATTTGTCCACCATTACTGACACATCTGAATATCCTTGACCCTTCGGTAAAGAAACGTAGATGTAAAAATGGACCAGGTGGGGCAGGAGTACTTAGTTGAGGTAGTTTCTCCACTGATGCAGGGCTTGTTTTCTGCCATGTCATACATCTCTCAACTGTTTGTCGAGCTTGCATCCTGAACTTTTGATTCCACCACCCCTGAGAGAACCTGTTGACCATCTTTTGCACTCCAATGTGTTCTAAGGAGTGTATCTGCTGTGCCAGGTAAGGAAGCAGCTCAGCTGGGGCCACCAGTGTATGACTAGTGCCATATCTCCATACTCCATCGTCATTTAGTAACCTACCATTTTCCATCCAGTATCACTTCTTCATTCGATCACTGATCTTGCATGTTCATCTGTGACACAGTGTTTAACTTGGTTTCAGTTATTGGGCTTTCTTTTATTTCTTTATTCCTGCTCCGCTGCCCCTTTTGCAGTTTCATGCGATTCCACAGCTTTCCAATGTGGTCATATTAGAGTGACCTTTACATTTTAATATTGCAACTTCTGATGGTATTTGCGTGAATTTGATAAGTTCTCGTAGTAGTTGGCCATTCTTGATTGGAGTTCCCATGGTTGTAAGAAATCCTCTTTGTCTCCATAAATTCCTGAAGTCATGAACGACTCTGAAAGCATATCAAGAATTTGTGTAGATATTAGCTGATTTTCCTTCTGCTAGCTTTCAGTCCTGCCTGTTGTGCAGAGGTATCAGGAGCCATGTTTCCCAAGGCCATCACTATATAAGAACATAAGAAAGGCTTTTTCCATTGAGAGTGGGGGAGATTCAAACAAGAGGACATGAGTTGAGAGTTAAAGGGCAAAAGTTTAGGGGTAACATAAGGGGGAAAACTTCTTCACTCATGAGTGGTAGCTGTGTAGAATGAGCTTCCAGCAGAAGTGGTTGAGGCAGGTTCGATGTTGTCGTTTAAAGTTAAATTGGACAGATATATGGACAGGAAAGGAACGGAGGGTTATGGGCTGAGTGTGGGTCGGTGGGACTAGGTGAGAGTAAGAGTTCAGCACAGACTAGAAGGGCCAGGATGGCATGTTTCTGTGCTGTAATTGTTACATGGCTATATGGTTAAATAGGAGCAGGAGTCAGCCATCTGGCCCATCGAGCCTGCTCCACCATTCAATAAGATCATGACTGATCTGGCCATGAACTCATCTCCACCTACCTGCCTTTTCCCCATAATCCTTAATTCCCCTACTATGCAAAAATCTATCCAACCTTGTCTTAAATATAAATATAGCCCCCACTGCTTCATTGGGTAGAGAATTCCACAGATTCACCACTCTTTGGGAAAAGCAGTTCCTCCTCATCTCCATCCTAAATCTACTCCCCCGAATCTTGAGACTATGTCCCCTAGTTCTCGTCTCACCTACAAGTGGAAACAACTTTCCTGGCTCTATCTTATCCATCCCTTTCATAATTTTATATGTTTCTATAAGATCTCCAAAACTCAAATATTTTGGCCACACCGTGAGAAGACAGGATTCCTTGCAGAAGACTCTCATGTTAGGTAAAACAGAAGGTAAAAGGAGGAGAGGGCGGCAAAGGCTACAATGGATAGATAATGTTACTCAGACAATATGTATGACCTTGGGGGATCTTAGGCAGTTTCCAACAAGAAGGCTTGGTGTGTAGGAGTCCATGAGACCATGACGAGTCGGACTTGACTTAACGACTGAACAACAGCATGAGACCTACTCTCATTCTTCTGAATTCCAGCGAGTACAGTCCCAGGCGACTTAATCTCTCCTCATAGTCTATCCCCCTCACCTCTGGAATCAACCTGGTGAACATCCTCTGCACTGCCTCCAAAGCCAGTATATCCTTCAAGTAAGAGACCAGAACTGCACGCAGTACTCCAGATGCAGCCTCACCAGTACCCTGGACAGTTGCAGCATAACTTCATTTTCATTTTCTCTGACAACAGCCCAACCAGACATTTGAACTCCTTCCTCAGTGACTGAGGAGCTGTCAGTGTACAGAACCAGATCTGGGCTCAACAAAGGGACTCCTTTATGGTAATTTGCATCTTCTTGGCATGTTTTTATTCTAACATGGCCATGATCATCATAATCTTCCATGTCCACTGGCAACAGTGTGGCTGGACTTGCTGATTGGATGATGATATCAGGTACCTCAAGAACAGTGGGCCACTTGGACTACTGAGGAGTGGTCACTTGAGATGCTCTGTTCATAGTCAGTAAAGTATGCACTGAGGGTGGGCATCAAACGTTTAACGTCTGATCCAGCACACTGTTTGAAACAGGTAGGTTGCCTGCACTACTCGTAGACGCTAACCCCATCCTAACGCTACATTGCTCAGTTTGGCAGAGTGATAACCAACAGGATGCTGTTGGAATCCATGTTCTTGAGTTAAAACTGGTGTCATGTAGCCATGCTTCTTCTTAACAAACAGGGTAAATGGTCTTTCCGTATCAGGGATTCCCATCGCAGGTGCAGTACTTAGTATCACCTTTAAAGTTTGGAAAGCTTTAAAGGTGATACTAAGTACTCAGGGTCATCAGAGTGCTTGCTGCCTTTCAACAGACTAGTGAGGGGTTTAAGCAATTTCCACATGTGAATCGAACCATGTGCTGTTGTAGTTGCACAAACCCAGAAATGATCGAAGTTGCTGGACTGTTGTAGGTGGTTTTGCTGATTGAACAGCCTTTCTATGATCTTCAGTGATTTCCCATTTGCCCAACCCATATAAGCCACTTCCTCATGTTTTAATGTGCCTCGTCCAAATTTGCTTTGTGTCCCTTGAGGGGTAGATATTCAAGCAAATAAAGTACATCGCATTCATTTCCAACGAGTAGATTAGTATATTGCTGTGAATTCCAGTTCCACTTCTTCTGTTGGTTAGCAGGTGTAGGCAGTTAGCTCATCTGTTCAGATCTTATTTGTACTTCGATATCTGCTGTATTGTTTGGCAGTTTGCACCAGATTGTGGTAGGAAATGGGCAGTTTCACTCCAATTTGCTTTTGTTAGCTTCACTGTTTTGGCAACATCTGATTTCAAACCATCCATGAAAGTTGACTTCAGAGAGCTATCTGTGGATTCTTCCATATTATCTTCAGTTGTTTCTTGAACTCCTGAGTAGCTGATCTAAACTGTCTTGAAGCGGGTTTCATATTCAGAAACATCACCTGCAGCTTTTTGTTTGCAGTCACCTTGTGTTGGGGGTTGTCATTCCAACCAATTAAAAAAATTACATCTCAATCATCTGGTAAATTCCACTTATCCTCTCCTATACAATCTTCAATTCACCGTGCCAACTGATCTATTTGCTGAGTTGTTAGCAGAGCAGCTAAAATTTGAATGCAGTTGGTATACAGTATATTCCTAATACGTTGAAGTTCAACCGAAGTCTTTAAGCTTCCTTTTCTTTTGGGATGTGGAACTTCCTTGGACAAATGGTCCAATTTGCCAGTTTTTATTGTTGCTGGTGATTGGAAACCTCCTGTCTCTTTACAAAATCTCCACCATTAGTCTTGCGTGTTTCACTGGGACAGATATTTCATGGCAGCCAGACCAAAGACCTAACTACTGTCATCATCAGCCACTAGAGGTCTCTGAGTCAGTATCCATTTACAGTTCCCAAAGTGTATTTTTCTCGGTCTAGTCCGTGTTGTTCCAACAAAAGTGACTGTTAACACCTTGCAGTTCCTTGGAGTTCTGAAGGTGGCGCTGTACTTGGGGAACTCGTCGGTGTTGGCAGCCTTCCAACGTGACTGACGTCACTGTTCACACTGCCCACCGATGCCGCGTAGATTTACCTGATTTCACTTCTGAGCTCCTAACCACGGACATATTGTGCACTCTGTTCCTTCACCCGTTCCAGTAACTCAGAGATCTGCTTTTCAGAATTTTTTTTATTGTCTTTTTCATACTGCTCCTTTAGCATATTATATATCTTTTCATTTTCTCCCAATTGGTCAGTCAAATCACCTATTTGCTGGCGCAACTTACTATCTTGATGTTCTAAATAATTTACTTGCCGATACAGTCCACAGATTTGACTCTGTAAATCATTTACTTGCAGTTCACACGTTGATACTCAAAAATCAGTGTTTTTGTGTTTTAACGCACCCATTTGTGCTTATATCTCAGCACGCTTGCGCTTTCGCAACGTTAAGGTCACTAGTGTGCAAGCTATTTTCGTAGTTCCCCACCATCTTTCTGATCTTTCTGATTCAATGATGTTTTGTTTCAATATCGCTTATAAGCCGGTCCTCGCTAGACATAGCTTCGATAGCACATTTAACCATATAACAATTACAGCACGGAAACAGGCCATCTCGGCCCTTCTAGTCCGTGCCGAACTCTTACTCTCACCTAGTCCCACCGACCTGCACTCAGCCCATAACCCTCCATTCCTTTCCTGTCCATATAGCTGTCCAATGTAACTTTAAATGTCAACATCGAACCTGCCTCAACCACTTCTGCTGGAAGTTCGTTCCACACAGCTGCCACTCTCTGAGTAAAGAAGTTCCCCCTCATGTTACCCCTAAACTTTTGCCCCTTAACTCTCAACTCATGTCCTCTTGTTTGAATCTCCCCTACTCTCAATGGAAAAAGCCTATCCACGTCAACTCTATCTATCCCCCTCATAATTTTAAATACCTCTATCAAGTCCCCCCCTCAACCTTCTATGCTCCAAAGAATAAAGACCCAACTTGTTCATCTTTCGTATTTCCTTACCAATGGTAACAAGTTTATATGCGTCACTTAAGTAAGCGCTTAAGATTTCAGTCCCTCTCAGCTGGGACCTGAGGGATTTGCCGGTTTGTTTCAAAGCTTTGGCCATTGTATTAGACTCGATCTTAAGTTCTCTTCATTTTTAGATGTCAAAAATCTCACAACCCTGTTAGACCATAAGACATTACTGCGGAATCAGGCCATTCAGACCATCGAGTCTGCTCCGTGATTTCATCGTGGCTGATCCCGGATCCCACTCAACCCCATACACCTGCATCAATATCCATTGATGCCCTGACCAATCAGGAAATGATTCATTTCCACATTAAATATATCCCACTGCAGTCTGTGGCAGAGCATTCCACAGATTCACTACACACTGGCTAAAAGAAAATCCTCCTTACCTCTGTTCTAAAAGGTCGCCCCTCAATTTTGAGGCTGTACCCTCTAGTTCTGTTGTGATTGTAATATTAAACTCTGGGGTCCTGATATTTTATACAGGCCCTACACAAGTTGTACAACCATAAAATTTTTTATTGAATCCGCCACAAATAAAATACAGAATCCACCCACTCTTAAACACCCTTTAAATGGTGTACTGAAGATATTTATTCCCGGACAATTAAGGAACAGAGGAATGTTTTACCTACCAGCTGCACGTTTAAAACTTCCTTTCTTTGTCCGGTTTTCCTTCAAGAAATTGTCCTGTGTTCGGGCGCCATATTGTTGGATCTCCATCTATTTTGTAGTCCTTGGGTTTCTTCCAGGACTCAAGAATGAAGGGCAGTCTTAATTCTTAAAGTACAAACAAAACATACAAATACTAAGCAAACTAAAGAACTGAGAAATAAAGCTAAAGTGAATGAAAAGAAGTCAGAAATCGAAGATAAAATAAAGATGGCGCCTCTGAAAAAATCCATCATCTTTATAATCGAGATAAGAAAATTCCACAGATAAAATATAACTATGCACAATTATATCACAAGGGTAATGTGCTAGAACTTAGCCAATGAAACACAAGAAAGCTGAAAACCCATTAGTTTAACTGCTATATTGTTTCCTGCCCGTAAGGCAGAAAGTGTGAAAAATACATTAGATTAGATTATGAGGACACTCAGTCCTCGTTTATTGTCATTTAGACAATTGTCATTGCATGCATTAAAATGATACAATGAGTTTGTTAAAAAGTACAAATAATTATACTACAACTTTAGTCTTACATTAATTCATCTTATAAAAAATATTTTAAAAATAGTGGTTTCCAACAACTCCCAGAAACCTGATTCTGGCACATTGTTTCAGATAAGTAGCATTTACAAGAAAAACAAATTGAATATAAATTATACACAATTTTTACAAGAAATAATTCAATTAAAACAAACTAAGTCCATTATAATATGAAGTGATTTTATGTGGCTATACTGAGGTATTGATTTGGGTCTTGCTAATTGAGTTCAAGAACCGAATGGTTGAAGGGATGTAGGTGTTCTTGAAGCTGGTGATGTGGTGATTCTGGCTTCTGTACCTCCTGCCTGAGGAGAGTTGCAGATCTTGAGTCCAGTAGGCTGCAAGGAAAAAGGAAGTCGTAGTGAAGCCGTGTAAAACTTCAGTCAGAATGCACTTGGAGTATTGCATGCAGTTCATATAGGAAGGATGTGGAGAGGATGCAGAGGAGGTTTATCAGGAAGCTGCCTGGATTAGAAGGTATGATAGGTTGGACAAACCTGGGTTGTTCTCCCTGGAGTACTGGAGGCTGAGGAGAGACCTGATAAAGGTTTTTGAAGTTAATTGTGAGATACATAGATAAGATAGGCAGACAGAATCTTCTTCAGAGGGTAGAAGTGTGTCAGACACCAGAGGACGTGCTTTTAAGGTTAGAAGGGAGAATGTTTTAAGGTGATGTGAGGGCAAGTTTTTTTTTTAAACACAGATTGGTAGCTGCCTGGAATGGGTTGCCAGGAGTTGTGGTGGAAGCAGCCAATTTGGTGGAGTTTATGAGACATAAGCATGAAGGGAATGGATGGATATGGATGATACAAAGGAGGATATTTAGTATAAATTGGCCTCAAAAGCAGCACAATGTAATGGGCTGAATGGCCTGTCCCATGCTGTACTGTTCCATGTTCACAATGCCCTGAGTGTTAAATAGAATTGGTATTTTTAAATTCAAATTATGTTCTTTCTTGTTAAAATCTTTATAGGCATCCGTTAGTCTCATGAGACCATGGATTTGCACCTTGGAAGGTTTCCAGGGCGCAGGCCTGGACAAGGTTGTATGGAAGACCGGCAGTTGCCCATGCTGTGTCTCCCCTCTCCACGACACCGATGTTGTCCAAGGGAAGGGCATTAGGACCCATACAGCTTGGCACCGGCATCGCAGAGCAATGTGTGGTTAAGTGCCTTGCTCAAGGACACAACACGCTGCCTCAGCTGAGGCTCGAACTGGCGACCTTCAGATCACTAGACCGACGCCTTAACCACTTGGCCAATAGTTCATTATTATGTTTAATTTATGTTTTTTTTGTCAATAATGCTATGTGCCTGTGATGCTGCTGCAAGTAAGTTTACTATTGCATCTCTGTGTACAGGCGCAAATGCTATAAGCTCGACTATCCCCTGCCTTAAGTAGGTGCTCCCTTATTTTACAACAGTGGCCCTTGGTTCCAGAATACCCCACAATAAAAGACATCCTCATGGCCAGGTCCCCTTGCTCTCTCGCTCTTCTGAACTCCAGTGTCTCTTGCAGGCTGCCTACCTCCAAAAGTCTGGAGTGGACACCGCCGTGTTAGAGAGGCGGCACGTCATTGGTGGGGCGGCTGTCACGGAGGAACTCATTCCAGGTGAGTGTGGCCACTGCTTTGGCTTTTGCTGTGTCAGCCAGAATTAAAAGTGTGGCATGCCAGAAGTCCTCATCAGGTCAGGCAGTGTCCATGGAGAGAGAATGGGAGTGAACGTTTCAGATCAATGACCTTTCCTCTGAACTAAAAGGAAATTGTCTTTTAAACTCATGGGGAGCACAGGCCATCAACTTTTTGCTGTTGATGTTTCTGTAGCAGACAATTTCTTTTTTTACGAGCTCGAGTTGCTAGCTCATCGTTCAACCCAGCATGGATGGGAAGCGTGCCAGAGGAGCTGGCTGGGATTCGAACTCGGGAGCCTTCGCTCCAAAGTCCAGTGCTGATGCCGCTACACCACCAGCCGGCTAATCCTCTGAACTAGGAGTGGTTAAAATTGAAATCCGTTTTAGAATTGGTGAGGGGGAGGACGCTGGGGAGTGGAGGGGAGGGCAGGGGAGGGGGACGATGATGGGGAGGAAAAGGAATGAAAAGGAAGGTCTGAGATTGGGAAGGAGGGATGGGGGGGCTCTAATACAGCAAGTAACAAAATGAATGGATGATGGATTACTGCAGATGCCTGCCCTTTCCTTGCGCTGTGGTCCATGAACAGTACCAGTCTATCAAGAAAATAAACCTTCCCTCCATCAACTCTGCCTGTACTTCCCACTGCCTCAAGAAAGCTATCAACGTCATCAAAGACTCCACCCAGCTTGGCTATTCTCCCTTGTCCCCCATGTCAGTCAGAGGGTACGTATAACACCAAGCTCCACGACAAATTCTATCCAACTTTTATCAACTTGTCTAATAAAGATGAAATCTTGATTTTTATAGTCTCTTTGGTTATGACCTTGCACCTTATTGTCTGTCTGCACTTTCTCTGTAACTGCAACGCTTTTACTCTGCGCTCTGTTATTGCTTTTCCCTTTGTACTACCTCACTGTTGCCTTCAGCAAAGCAGACGTTTCAAAGGTGACATTAAAATTAGCCTGAAGGATTTCAGCACTACATTTATAAACTGGGGAGACACGGACACACCTGGAGGAGGTCAGTTCCAGATGGAGCTGTCCAACACGAGGTCGACCTCCGCTGTGCTGTAGAGAACACGTGGTGGCTGTGAAAGGAGAGCATGAACCAAAAGACCCAACTGCTAACCACAGCCACCACTTACTCTTACTAGAATAGGTGGATCCCGGATCAGCCTCTACAGCCACCCGAGGACCCACCAGTAGACAACTCCTTGTGAGAATGTCATACTCGACTCAAGAGATTGCATTGCTACTACCTCGATGCACTTGTGTTTTGAGCTGACTTGTATCAACAGTACACAAAAGTTTTTCACTGTGTCTCTTTCCTGCCACCAGGGGTTAATCAGAAGCATAAGAGATTCTGCAGATGCTGGAAATCCAGAGCAACGCAAATGTGCTGGAGGAACGCAGCAGCTCGGTAGCATCTATGGAGAGGAATAAGCTGCCAGTGGTTTGAGACACGTCCTTTCATTAGGACAGACTCGTCAGATGTTGGCAATAGTACAGAGAGTGAAGCACTGTCCCTTGGTTGTAGGCTTGAGTCCCAGTGGAGGAGAAGTGGGCGAAGGAGAATTATTATCCAAAATTGCTGAACTCAGAGTTGAGTTTGGAAGGCATGGATGTGTTCACTCAGAAGGCGAGGTGCTGTTCCTGAAGTTTGTGTTGAACTTTGTTGGAACAGTGATGAAACAAAGATCACAGAGGTCCAGACTGGGATATGGGAACTAATGTGACAGGGGCCTGGAAGCCATCATTTTTCCCACATGGACACACATCTAGCAAAGAGTTTGAAAGTGAAGGAGTCACTTGTATCCTCAGTCTTACTTTTTACTAACACAATTTTTCTTCTTTGGCATATCGGTTGTTTGTCAATGCTTACGGAAAGCATTGTAAGTCCGAGGCTTTGTAATGCATTGGCCAGACCGCATTTGGGGTACTGTGAGCCATTCTGGGCTCCTTTTTGAAAAAAGGATGTGCTGGCCTTGGAGAGGGTCCAGAGGAGGTTCACGAGAATGATCCTGGGAATGAAAGGGTTAATGTATGAGGAGCATTTGATGGTTCTGGGCCTGCACTCGTTAAAGTTTAGAAGAATGAGGGGGAGATCTCATTGAAACATTGAATATTGAAAGGCGAAGATAGAGTGGGCATGGAAACGATGGGCTGAATGGACCAATTCTGCTCCTATGTCTTATGGTCTTATTTGTAAATTCTATTGTATTTCTTTATTTTGCGATGAATGTCTGCAGGAAAATGAATCTGAAGGTTGTACATGATAACGTAAGCGTACTTTGATAAATTTTACTTTGAACTTTGATTTAAACAATCTCTGCCTGGCCACACTCCTAAGCACCGACACTAATGAAGAAACGTTATTGACTGCTCGGATTAAACAAAGTGGTCACAGAGGTGTGACCTTGTGTCGTATGGAAGTTGGAAGCTAATGTTCTCCCGGGGTTAATATCTACCCCTTGAGTTATTGGGTCCTGAAGGAGGGTTCCGGCCTGAAAGATTGACTGTTTACTCTTTTCCATAGATGCTGCCTGACCAGTATTTTGTGTGTCTTGATATTGGGCCATCAGTACCTTGCTTATGGGATCTTCCTCTGCACAGATTCTGTGCTGTGTTTCCAACATCACAAGAGTGATACACTTTAAGAAGTCCTTTGTGAGCTCTGGATTGGTTTGGGATGTGAAAGATGGTGAAAGATGCTTTAAAAATGCACAGCCCTTTACATCGTGACTACGTGTGACTCTGTCAGTGGGAGAAGATTCCATCCAGTCCAAGGACCAGGAGTTAGGACAAAGCAATGATTAACTGTGTTTGGTAAAAGATACAGTAATAAGTAACTCATAAAGTAGCCAGCAGGTTAGTGGGTTTCTGTGGTCAGTAATAGGATAGATATCCCAACACAGAGCCATGAATGTTCTGTTGCAGTGTTAGGACATGGCAAGATCCAACAAATTGCAAGTGATAACAAGCGAATAACCTCCATCATAGAACACAGTACAAATCCTTCAGCCCACAATGTTATGATGACCCTTTAACCTAAGATCAACCTAGTTCTTCTCTCCCACATAACCCTCTGTTTTTTATTATCCATGTGCCTCAGAATCTCTTAAATGTCCCTAAAGTGCCTCTACCCCCTCAACCCTCGAAGCACGTTCCAGGCATTCACCACTCTGTAAAAAACCTACCCCTGACGTGCCTCCTACACTTTCCTCCTACCATCTTAACATGATCTCTGAAATCTGGAACCCTGCATGGTGACAGTGTGGATGGGAGGGGAAACATTGGACGGGACACTGGGAGAATTCCCCTGCCTTATGATGAGGTCAGTTGCTACCACTGAGGAGGACTTCATTTCCCATGCCCTACAAAATGTGAGACCTCTGACAGTACGTCACCGGCCTACAACTCGGGCTTTTGCTGTCGAACTCCAGGACCAGCAATCCCACAAAAAGATAGCAGTCACCGAGATGTCCGCGGAGGAACGCTGCCGACTGCCCCATTCCAGGCTGCAGGAGTACGGGCTGAGGGACGCCCTGAAGCTTGGTGCAGACACTATAAGGACCGCGGCGTAGGGCTCTTCTGCTGGGGAGGAAGGGGCTGGGTTGGGGGAGGAAGCTCCTCAATTATTGTCGTCGTGTAGCCATCGTGGCTATCCCTCGAGGTCGAGGATGATGGTCTTCATTCTGAAGAAGGGGCCCACAGAGCGAAGACCCCTGTGTGTGTATTTGTTTAACGTGTACTTGATGTTGCCCTCCAAGAAGCACACGATACTTCACAAATAAACCAACTGATTCCAATGGCATGGAAACCACGACGATTGGAGCTGATGGATTTGTTGCAGCCTTCATCCGCCTTCACAGCCGTTGAGTTCAATGTAACTTCGTCCGCCTGTTCCACCATTGAGGTCTTGGTTGGATTGTTCTTTGTCAGGGACCTCACCCTCGACCTTACCGCCATGGGTGACCCTACCAGGAGCATAGCCCCAGACGGCATTGCTCTCAGGATCACAGGACCACACAAGCTTCTCCACCACGACAAGGTGACAATCCATGGAGAAGAGTCATGTAGCACTCTAGTGGGCAACAGTCCGACACTTGTTAACACATTGAATGACAATGAAAAAGTGTTCCCTGGCTTATTCTTTATTATGAATGAAGTTTATTTTGATATAAACAGATGGCAGTATGTCACCCTCTGAACTGACGCATCTGTGGTAGCGGGAGTAACCATGTTCTGTCCATGAGTCACAGGGCATGGCTACCGCAGGCACGTTGGCAGAGCCGTGACCTCACACCTCCAGTGACCTGGGTTCAGTCCTGAGCTCGGGTACTGTCTGTCGCACGTTCCCTCTGTGACCGCAGTCACCTGTCCAGCAACAATGAATATGAAATTGAGTCAGGTGACATAAACAAACAACAATATTTATTAACCCTTGCTCAAAACATCGAAAAGTAAACGAACGACTAACTTAAGCGGAAGTTAACAGTTAGGCGACTATATCGAACAAACAGTCACACTTTTAAACTGTTCTTAAAGAATTCTCATCCAAGCATAGACTTAAAGTGGTAAATTCAAAAGTCCATGGGATTTATACAGTCATTAAGGAGAGACTTCCCTGAAAAAACGATTTCTTCGAAGCAATGAGGAATCTGTCGATCTCAGCCGAGAGATGCCTTGTCCAAAGGAATCACGAAGAAATAAAGGAACTGACCTTCTGACTGGAGGGTGCTCACTGCAGAAACCTTCCTGCCCTGACAGGGGTTTTACTCAAATGTGCATGCCACAATTCCCAAATGAAAATTAAAAAGGTTGATCATTCCCAAGAAGCTGAACGATATTAACTTTACCCAATCCTTCACTTGGCTTACTCTGGTAATGTCTTTCCTCTCCGATACTGGACTGTGAAGCAAAACAAAGGTGCAACAAACAAAAACTGGCAGCGATTTGGGAAACTGCCAGCAACAACGTTACACTCAAAATAAAAATGAGAACTGCGTCACTGTGGTGGGCTTTTTCTTTGATACCATGCCATCACGTGACATCACAATACCCCATTATCACGAGACAATTACATCATCCTTACCGGATATGTAACACTGCATGCCCCCCCCCCGGGTGCTCCAATTCCCTCGCACATCCCAAAGACGTACATGTCTGTAGGTTAATTGCCCACTATAAATTCCCCCTAGTGTGTGGCGGGTGGTGATAGGGAAGTGGAGATGGTGTGAATAGGACTTCAAATGGTACAGCACAGAACAGGCTCTATGGACAACAATGTTATACAAACCTACTCCATCATCAGTCGTACTTTTCCTCCTACTCCATCCAGGACCCTCCATTTTTCTTGCATCTGCATCTCTTCCTCTTCTTAAGCCCATAACCCCTGTTGGGGTGTGGGCTGCCCACAGCAGCTTACCGGGGTCCGCTGTACTGGGCCAACACAAGGTTGATCAGCATCTGCTGTCATCGCATGACTTCATACGCCTTCGAGGTGAAGATCCTTCCTCTCCCAGGGATAAGGTCTTTGGAGATTCCGTTGGTGTTTCTGTAGTGCTGGGTTTTTAATGGGATGGGTAACACACACAAGACACTGGAGGAACTCAGCAGGCCAGGCAGCATCTGTGGAAAAGAGTGAACTGTCGAAGTTTCGCACCGAGACGCTTCGCCAGGACTGGAGAATAGAGATTAGAATTCAGAGTAAGAATGTGGGGGGGAGGAGAGGGAGAGGTACAGGGTGGTAGGTGATAGGTGAAACGGGGAGAGGGGGAGGCGTGAAGTAAAGAGCTGGCAAGTCGATTGGTGAAAGAGATAAAGGGCTGGAGAAGGGGGAGCCTGATATAGAAGAGGACGGAAGGTCATGGGAGAAAGGGAAGATGGGTGATGGGCAGGTAAGGAGATAATTTTAATGCAGGGTGCAATTTTAATGTGGAGAACATGATAAGGTGACAGCATATTTTTCACCTCTCGCTCCTTTTCTTCTCCTCATCTGCCCATCACTCTACTCTTTTCCTTTCAACCATTGTCCACTGTTCTCTAGTATCAGATCCCTCCTTTACCTCTTCCACCTATCACCTTTCAGCTTCTCAATTTATTCCCCTCTCCCACCCACCCACCCACCTTCCCCCTGACCCGGCTTCGCTTATTATCTGGCGGTTCGTACTCCTCCTCTCCCCCACCTTCTTATTCTGGTTTCTGTCCCCTTCCTTCCCAGTCCTGATGAAGGGTTTCAACTGGAAACATCAACTGTTTATTCCTCTCATAGATACTGCCTGACCTGCTGGGTTCCTCCAGCATTTCGTGTGTGTGTGTGTGTGTGTGTGTGTTACTCAAGTTGAACTGTGTCCTGAGCTGTACATTTCACTGACTGCTCTAGTTAACCAGACTCACAGCTCTCAGTCCTGTTCCTCTTCCGCCACAGGTTTTAAGTTTTCTCGGGCGTCCTACGTGCTGAGTCTACTGCGGCCACAGATCTACCGAGAACTGGAACTGAAGGTGAGGCCGCGGTTACAGACGTGGTCCGGGGGGCAAGTGGATCTCCTAATGACCTGGCTCCTGCTCTCTACTGGGTGGCTAATCCAAGCTGGGCCCAGCCTCTCACAGATATACCCCTGGTGGGTCCTGTCTGTCTCCCGCAAGTTTACCCCAACTGGTTCCGCTTTCCCAGGGTTTGTAGGGTTGATCTGGGATTGGCTGGAATTGACCTGACTGGGCTGTGATTGGCCAGGCTTGGGTTGGGTTGGGCTGGAATTGGCTGAGTTTTACTCAGGCTGGATTGGCTGGGGTGAGACTGGCCGTGGCTGGGCTGAGCTAGGATTGGCTGAGCCTGGTTCAGACTGGGATTGGCTGGGCTGGGACTGATCGGGATTAGCCTGTGTAGGCTGAGATCACCTTCATCAGTGGTTAGTACAAAATAATAAAACATCTTCCCTCCTTCCACAACAGGTGAGAGGGAGGATGCTGAAGGGTCAGGAACCCTGTGTGGGGGAACCATCTGAGGATTAGGGTGGGCCATTTGCAGTGGGGGTGGGGAGTGGTTCCTTCACGCAGAGCTCCGAAGTTAATGGCTCGGTTGATCGAGGCTGAGAAAAATGGATGTTTAGACAATGATGGAATTGGAGATACAGGCTCAGATGACTAAATGTTTCTAGTCCAAACCTATTGGTTTATTATTGTTACAAGTATCAAGATCCAGTGGAAAGCTGGTCCTGCATATTGTTCATACAGATCAAGCCCTTACACAGTGCACTGAGGTAGAACAAAGCACACCTGATCAGCCAGTCATATGGCAGCAGCTCGATGAATGACAGATGCAGGTTAAAGTGTAGCAGCTACAGAGAAAGTGTGGTGCAGGTTAATGTGGCCATGGCGAGGTAGATTGTGAGATCGGGAGTCCACCAATGTAGCACAGCAGTCAGCACGATGATATTACAGCTCGGAGTGTCGGAATTTGGAGTTCAATTCCGGCGCCCTCTGTAAGGAGTCTCTGTTTACCCCGGGCGCTCTGGTTTCCTCCTACAGTCCAAAGACGTGATGGGTAGATTAATTGGTCTTTGTAAACTGTCCCGTAGAAACATAGAAAACCTACAGCACAATACAGGCCCTTCGGCCCACAAAGCTGTGCCAAACATGTGTAAGCCTAGACAGCTCAGTGTGTAAAAGCACGCAGACACGGTCAAGAGGTTCAGCTGTTGTTCAGATCAAACATTGGAATGGGGAAGGAATGTGATCTGTGATTTTGACCGTGAAATGATTGTTGGTGCCAGACAGGGTGGTTTGAGTATCTCAGAAATTGCTGATCTCCTGGGGTTTGTCATGCACAACACTCGCTGGAGTTTACAGAGAGTGGTGCGAAAAACAAAAATACATTCAGTGTGTAGCAGTTCTGTGGGTGAAAATGCCTTGTTAGTGAGAGAGGTCAGAGGAGAATGGGCAGGCTGGTTCAAACTGACAGGAAGGTGACGGTAACTCAAATAACCACGTGTTTCAACAGTGGTGTGGAGAAGAGCATCTCTGAATGCAAAACATGTTGGACCTTGAAGTGGATCAGTTACAGCAGCAGAAAACCTCAAACATACACTGAGTGACTATTTTATTACGGACCTCCTGTATCTAATAAAGTGACCTCTGAGTGTAGATTTAAGAGTAGAATGATTATAGTGACAGTAATGATTGGGTCTATAGAGAGCAGCCTGCAATGAATAGCCATGTTCTGGAACCATTGTGCTTAGTACACAAAATGGACTCTTGACCTCACAATCTACTTGTTATGGCCTTGCACCACATTGTCTGCCTGCACTGCGCTTTCTCTGTAACTGTAGCACTTTATTGTGCATTCCATTATTGTTTTACCTTTTGCCAATCTCCATCCACTGTGTAATGAATTGATCTGTATGAACAGTATGCAAGAGAGGTCAGCTCAGCACACGCGGCAATAATAAAATCGATTTACTGAGAGGTCTATTGGCGAGTCTGGAACTCTCTTTGGGCCTGGTGGTTCATGATCTCATATCTTCTACTTGATGGGGCGGCGGCGGGGGGAGAAGAGAGAATGAGCATGGTGGATGGGAGACTTTGATGGTGTACTGAGGCAGTGGGAAGTGTACTCGGAGTCAGTGGAGGGGAGGCTGGTTTGCGGAATGCCTTGCGTGGGGTAGCCCGATGATGCACTTGGGGGTGAAGTCCGCTCTGTAAGGGAGAACTTGTACTCTTCCCTCTGTGCCAGAGACACGGACTGAGGGTGCACATCCGCGACCCCTCATCCTTCACTCCGATGCTGGAGGACGGCGTGGGAGGAAACCCGCCCCGCTCGCTCCTCCTGGGCAGCGACACGAAGGAGACCCAGAAGCAAATCGCCCGGTTCTCGCTGAACGACGCTCGGGTGAGTAGAGCTGGGGGTGAGGCACCTTTGGGTTTGGTGATCTGCTGAGGGGGGGGGGGGTCTCTCGGGACCGAGGATGATCCGATTTCACTCCGGTTCTGAGGTAATGGATGAAGTCGATGTGGAACTGCATGGATGACGCAAGAGATGTGAGATGGGGATAATTTGTGAGGAACTGTGCTGCTGTCATTTCCTTTCTTGGGCTTGTGTCTGCTTCCAAAGCATGGATTCCATATTCTCAGGATACATTCCAGATGCTCCTTTTCCATTCTAACCAAGTACGAGCCAGCGACTCCCAGGAATTGGTGAGGATGTTGTGATTATCAAGAAGATTCATCCCGTAGAACACAGAATATTATAGCACAGTAAAGGCCCTTTGACCTATAATGTTGTGCTGCCCTCTAACTTTCTCTGACATCTCTGTTGATCTTACACCTTCTCTATGGAGTACAGGAGTGGGCATGTTGTGTTGAAGTTCTATAAGATGTTGGTGAGGCCTAATTTGGAATATTGAGTGCAGTTTTGGTCACCAAGAAGTATGTAAACAAGGTTGAAAGAGTACAGAGAAAATGTACAAGGATGTAGCCAGCTCTGGAGGACCTGAGTTACAAGGAAAGATTGAATAGCTGAGGACTTTATTCCTAGGAAAGCAGAAGACTGAGGGGAGATTTGATGGGAGGGTTATAGATAGGATGAATGCGAACAGGCCTTTCGCACTGAGGTCGGGTGGGACTACAACTAGAGGCCGTGGTTTCAGGGTGGATGGTGAAAAGTTTAAGGAGAACACGAAGAGAAACTCCTTCACTCAGAGGGTCATGAGAGTGTGGAATGAGCTGCCAGTGCAAGTGGTGCAGGCAAGCTAGATTTCAATGTGTAAGAGAAGTTTGGATAGGTACACGGACAGTAGGGGTATGGAAGGCTATGGTCTGGGTGCAGGTTATGGGTGTAGGCTGTATAAATGGTTCAGTAAGGACTAGATGGGCCAAAGGGCCTGTTTCTGTGCTGTACTTTTCTATGACTGTCAATTTAACACTTCCTTCCCACATAGCTTTCCATTTTTCTGCCATCCATCGACTGTCCTATTTAAGAGTCTCTAAATGCCTCTTGGATGTATCTGCCTTTACCACCACCCCAGCAGTGTGTTCCACACACCCACCACTCTCTGTAAAAGAAACCTACTGTGCTTCTGACATCTCCTCTATGCTTTCCTCCAATCACCTTTAAATTATGCCCCATGACAGTACAGTACTCAGAACAAAACATCCATCTAGGACAATGTCTCCCACCCGCTACATAACGTACTGGGTGGGCACAGGAGTACATTCAGCCAGAGACTCATTCCACTGAGATGCAACACAGAGCGTCATAGGAAGTCATTCCTGCCTGTGGCCATCAAACTTTACAACTCCTCCCTTGGAGGGTCAGACACCCTGAGCCAATAGGCTGGTCCTGGAGTTATTTCCTGGCATAATTTGCATATTATTATTTAATTATTTATGGGTTTATATTGCTATATTTATACTCTATTCTTGGTTGGTGCAACTGTAAGGAAACCCAATTTCCCTCGGGTTCAATAAAGTACGTCTGTCTATCTATCTGTATCTATTACAGGAATCCAGGGTCATAAATGCAAGATTTTTCCTGCTGGCCCTCTTCACAGAGATGGCAGTGTGGAGTGCTATGACCCTATGACCATGAGTCTGCCTGAGAGCCACCAGGCAGGGCGAAGGGGTTTAATAGGAATGCTGGGGAGGAACTGAATAATTTCATCTCATTCTTCTCTACAGTCACTCCCCCCTACCCCCACAGTTGCTACTTGACCCGCTGAGTTCCTCCTGCAGATAGCTTCGTTGCTCTGGTGTCTCCTTCCTACAACACTCTCATTTTTGAAGGGCATGATGAGGCCACTCTCAGGTTTGAGGAGCAACACTTCCAACCTGATGGCATGAAATTGATTGCTCTAACTCCTGGTAATTTCTCCCCCCCGCCAAACTTCTCTTTTTTGCCATTCCCCATTCTAGTTCCTCCCTCATCCCTTCTCCTCCTCACCTGCGCATCACCTCCCTCTGGTTTCCCTCCTCCTTCCCTTTCTCCCATGGTCCACACTCCTCTCCTATCAGATTCATTCTTCTTCAGCTCTCTATCTTTTCCACCTATCACCTCCTGGCTTCTTACCTCATCCCTACTCCCTCACCCACCCGCCTGCCTCCTCACCTGGTCTCACCTATCACCTGCCAGCCTGTACTCGTCTCCCTTCCCCACCTTCTTATTCTGGCTTCATCCCCCTTCCTTTCCAGTCCCGATGAGGGGGTCCCCTCCCCAGCCGTCGACTGTTTATTCCCCTCCATGGGTTCTGCCCGACCTGCCGAGTCCCTCCAAAGTTTGTGCGTGTTTCTCTTTCCTACTTCGCAGGCTTACGCTGCATACGAAGCCTTGACGAGTCGCATAGCCGCAGCTATCCAGCCTCTCCTGGACTCGGTACCAGTGGACATCCCATCGCTGACTGGCAGCTCCCTGAGGCAGAGGCTCCAGTCACTGCACACCGTGAAGCCTCTGGTGCAGGCAGGTAGGTGGCCGAACTCGTGCCCCGTGCTGAGCTCCCACACTCCACGAGGGGCCCCCGTATTCCTCCTGACCAATTGGTTCTGAAACACGGTCAACACTGGAGAGGAAACGTGGTGGACAGACAGCCCCACACAGGGGCGTGAACGGGCAGCCTGTTCCTCCACACCGAACCTGCTATCTCCTCAGACATCTTCCTCCCACCACGCTTTCTACAGATTAGGTCTATTTGTCACACGGACACTGAAATGCATCGTAGACATCCATGACCACCGCAGTCCGGGGATGTGCCCGCAAGTGTCACCATGGTTACCAACCTGAACTCGTACGTCTTTGGAACGTGGGAGTGACCCGGAGCACCTGGTGGAAATCCACATGGTCACAGGGAGAATAGACAAACTCCTCGCAGACAGCGGCGGGGGGGGGGGGGGAACTGAGCCCTGATTTTCCAGCTGGTGCAGTAAAGTGATGCGCCAACCGCTACTCCCACTTTCCCCAACATCCCACGCCCTGCGCGATGGACGTCTCCTGTTCCTTGAATCGTGGTTGACAGGCCAATTGGCCAGATCTCCCCTGATTTCCAACAGCCCTCTCCTCCCCTCAGTTTCCAAAAACCAGCCTCCCACTCAGTAGTCCATCCTTTCTGAGTTCCATCACCTTCAATGTGATCCTGCCGCCAGCCACAACTCCCCCTCCCCTTTCAGCATTCTGAAGGAGCTCTCCCCTCTGCAGTCCCTGTACACCCTTCCATCTAGACTTGTTCCTTCTCCCTTTTGATATGACCTTCCCTTGTAGCTTCTGTCCTCCCCCTCTCACCATCCAGGGACATGCCAGCCAGATTATAGAGTCACAGAGCACTACAGCATAGAAACAGGCTCTTGGGTCCATCTGGTCCCTTCTAGTTATTCTGCCTGGTCCCACCAACCTGCACCTGGACCAGGGCACTCCATACCCCTTCCATCCATGTACTTATCCAAATGTCTCTTGATTATTGCAATCGAAACCACATCCCCCACTTCTGCTGGCAGCTCGTTCCACACTCACACCACACTCTGAGTGAAGAAGCTCCCCCTCGTGTTCCCCTTAAATATTTCTCCTTATAAATGTGTATAAAACCATGAGGGGCATAGCTAGGCGTTGGAGAGCCAAGGTCTAGAGGCTTAAGGGGATGGAGGGGGAGGGATTTAATAGGAACCCATGTTTTAATAGGAAGGGAGATATGATATACATGTTTAAGAGGCTGTCAGATGGACTCATGGATTACAGGGAATGGAGGGAGCTGGATCATGTGCACGTGGAGGGATTTAGTTCAGCCAGAATTGTGTTCAGTGCAGATAAAGGGCCTGTTCTTGCACTGTACTGTTCTATGTTCTAACCCATTCCAAACACATGGCCCTCCATGTATGGTCACCGTCGTAATTTCTAAATCCAACAGCTGGTCAAGGGAGAGCAAGATCCTATAAACAGGATTGTGATGATGAGGGGGTAACAAAATGGTTTCTCTGTGGACTGGTGGGTGTAGCGATCCCGGATTGTGATGATGAGGGGGTAACGAGATGGTTTCTCTGTGGACTGGTGGGTGTAGCGATCCCGGATTGTGATGATGAGGGGGTAACAAGATGGTTTCTCTGTGGACTGGTGGGTGTAGCAGTCCCGGAATGCCACAGGCCAAAGCCCAGAGCTTGCTTAGCTCAGTAAGTTGTCCAAATGTGTTGAACACAATATCCACTCCTGTGTTGCTGTCTTGCAGGACTGAAACTGGGGAAAGATATTCCACAATTCTACGAACTTCTGACTGCTCCGATATCCCGAGTAAGCACCACAGATCGTCTTTCGTTCTTGAAGCTGGCGTTGGTGTGAGAGCCCCAGAGGCCCATTCCGTGCTCCGCAGTCCTTCATGTGACCAGAGCAGCTTGCTGGTGCCAGGCAGGCGTCTATCTCCCCACTCCCCCCAGCCCCCCACCCCTCGCCTGCCACTCACAGCAGCACCTTCCCCGGGAGAGCAGGGATTGGGAATTAGGAAAGTGCAGCAGCATCTGGAAATCCAGCAGGACAACTGGGTTGGGATGAATCATGAATCACTGTGATTGAGTGGCAAAGCAGCCTTGATGGGCTGAATGGCCTTAAACAAAAACTGGAAATGTTGGACACAGGCAGCACCTGTGGAGAGGGGAGGGGGGAAGGAGGGGAGGGGAGAAAATGTGTCATCCAGTACAAAGGGACCCAAATATGAGACAAAAAAGATATTTCTCTCTCCACAGATGCTGCATGTTTTGCTGAGTGTTTCCAATGCTTTCTGCTTTTATTGGCATCAGGGCTGGGCCTTGAGGAACAAATGAGCAGGGAGAATCCCATCCGAGCTGAGCCCAGGACAAGGAGTTGGCTGGGCTCACACTGGCTAACTCCGGAGCTCAGTGGGACCGGATGAGTTTTGATTTGAATCAGCCAGTTCTCCTGTATCTCTTGGTGCGGATGGCAGGTGACGGGACGGTGTAAAGTGATCGCTAGCGCGCTGTTCACCAGAAGTCCTTGGGAGGCTCAGGAAGGACGGGCGTGGCTTCTCCAGCTCCCGACCAGGGAAGCGTAAACACGAGAGATTCTGCACATATGCTGGAAATCCAGAGCAACACACACAAAATGCTGGAGGAACTCAGCAGGTCAGGCAGCAAGGGGAATAAACGGTTCGCGTTTCAGGTCAAGACCCTTCATCTCCATAGATGCTGCCTGACCTGCCGAGTTCTCCAGCGTTGTGTGTTTGTTCCCCACAAGGAAAGTTTTGACCTCACAGCCCCCTTTTGGACGTGGCCCTGACATTCAACAGGACACCGGCCAGTGGTAAGGAAGGGATTAGTGCCATCTGCTATTCTCTTGTCAGTGGGGAGGGGATGGTGAAACTCCAGCAGAAATCCCTGAGGAGAGGTCTGTCTGGGACCGGCGGGCAGGGGACGGGCTACGACTCAGCCTCAGCTGTTTCTGTGTTGCTGACTCGCTGTCAGTCATTCTATGCTCTTTCTGGCAGGTTCTAAACCAGTGGTTTGAATCGGAGCCTCTCAAGGCCACCCTGGCCACGGATGGAGTGATTGGCGCCATGGTCAGCCCCGAGGCCCCGGGGAGCGGGTAGGACCTTCCCCCTTGCTCTGAATCACACCCGCTAACGAAAGCTGCTTCACTTTGTAAAGATAAATATAACCAGTTTTATCTGTCACACTTACATCGTAACATAGAGTGAAATAAATTATTTGTGTCAATGACCAACACAGTCCAAGGCTGTGCTGGGGGCAGCCCACAAGTGTCGCCACGCTTCCAGTGCCAACATAGCACGCCCACAACGTACTAACGCTAGCCTGTATGTTTTTGGAACGGGGCAGGAAACCTAGGACAAACAGGCTCCCGACAAAGATGAACCCGGGTCGCTGTCAGTGTAAAGCGTGACGCTAACTGCTACACTACCATGCTGAGACAGGAGATTCCCTCCTTCCCCCAGCTCCGAATGATCATTAGTCATTAACACGTTGCAGTTTTCACGGGAGCTTGCTGTGTTCAAATGGGAATTCACACGAGTTTCATTACGATAATGACGCACTTCACTTGTCCGGCGCTGACTGCGAAACTTGTCAGAATTTCCTGCTGTTTGAAAGGCGCTTTATGATGGTACGGGGTTGGAATACCATGCATAGGACTGCAGGAGAGGCAGTGGTGCTGCTCTAGACTAATCCCTGGGATGAGAAGGTTGAACCGTCAGGAGCAGCTAAAGAAATTAGGGTCATAATGTTCAGCGCACGTTTCTTCCGGCTCACTTGGAAGTCTTAGAGTTGTACAGCAAGGATACAGGCCCTTCGGCCCATCTGGATGCTGCTGACCAAGGTGTCTCCCTGAGCTAGCCTTGTTTGCCTGCATTTGGCCCGTCTTCAAACCTTCCCTATCCATGTACCAGGCCAAATGTCTTTTTAAACACTGATATTGTACCCAGCTCCATCTAGTTCCACAATTCCACTGCGTCCCACCTTGTGTGAAGAAACTGCCCCACAGGTCTACTGAAATAAGAGGGGACGTGACAGGAGAGACGTGAGGATGCTTCCAACAGGAGAGAGACTCTTGAGCGAGAGGACAGAGTTACATCTGAAGCTGAGGTGCAAGGGAACTTCTGGCAGAAGGTGTGAACCTCCAGAATTCTCTACCGCAGAGGGTGTGGAAGCTGGAGCATGGCAGTGGAGGGGGGGGGGATTTAATGAGGAAGAAGATAAACTTTTGAAAGATGAAGGAATTGAAGGATTGAGGGAACTGGCACAGGAGAGGAGGCTGGGCTATTCAATTTGCTGCGGCTCCTTTTGTCCCCGTTCTTCCTTTTAACACTGACCGTCACTAATGGGTGTCAGTTTCAGTGTGGTGCAGTTTGCGGCTCTGGTCAGCAGGTGGTGCTATCGGCCAAGGTTCTGACAATGCTCCCGACACCATGCGTCCTGGGAGATCGAACCCAGCGTAGGACTTGTATTCTGATACTAGTCGTGAGCAGGTACAGTGGCAGGACCCTGGGGAGGGGACAGAACAGAATGACCAAGGAGCGCAACTGCATAGTTTGCTGAAAGCAGCATCGCAGGGAGACAGGGCAGTGAAGGTGTTTGGCACACGCTGCCCTTCATCAGTGAGTATAGGAGTAACACAAACAAAGTGCTGGAGGAACTCAGCAGGTCAGAGAGCATCTATGAAGAGGAATAAAGAGTCAACATTTTGTCAGGATTGAGCAGAGCAGTTGGGAAATTATGTTGCGGTTATACAGAACGTTGGACTATTGTGTCTGGTTTTGTTCACTCTGTTGTAGGAAAATGTTATTAAATTAGAAAGAGTTCAGAAAGGATTTGCCAGCATGTTGGTCGGACTTGGACCCAAGTTGCAAGGAGAGGTTGTGTAGACTATATTCCCTTCCCCTGAACGTAAGAGATTGAGGGGTGACATGAGAGGGGGGTATATGTTTTTGAGAGACATAGACAAGGTGAAAGTATATAATCATAAGGGGGTGCTAAAACCAAGAGGCATAGGTTTGACAAAGATCAGCGGCAAGAGATTTCAAAAGGACATCAGGGGCAGCTTCTTCATGCAAAGGATGGTGTGTATTTGGAACAAGTTGCCAGAAACAATGGTTGAGGTGGGCACATTATCAATGTTTAAAAGCTATCTTGATAAGGCCATAGTTAGGAGAGCTTCAGAGAGCTATGGGTCAAAGACAGACAGATTGAACTAACTGGGCAACACAGTTGGCATGGATGAGTTAGGCCAAAGGCTCTGGGCCATTAGCCGCCTCCTATTTCAGAATTGGAATCAGGTTTATTATCACTGATAGACAGTGCCTATAAGAAGTATTCACCCCCCCCCCGGAAGTTTTCATGTTTTATTGTTTCACCATACTGAATCACAGTGAATTTAATTTGGCTTTTTTTGACACTGACCAACAGAAAAGACTTTCATATCAAAGTGAAAACAAATTTCTACAAATTGCTCAAAATTTATTACAATTATTAAACAAAATACTTGATCGCATAATTAATCACCCCCTTCAAGTCAGTATTTAGTAGATGCACCTTTGGCAGCAATTACAGCCTTGAGTCTGTGTGGATAAGTCTCTGCCAGCTTTGCACATCTGGACACTGCAGTTTTTCCCCATTCTTCTTTACAAAACTGCTCAAGATCTGTCAGATTGCACGGGGATCATGAGTGAACAGCCCTTTTCAAGTCCAGCCACAAATTCTCAATTGGATTGCAGTCTGGACTGTGGCTTGGCCACTCCAGGACATTAACTTTGCTGTTTTTAAGCTATTCCTGTGTAGCTTTGGCTTTATGCTTGGGGTCATTGTCTTGCTGGAAAACAAATCTTCTCCCAAGTCACAGTTCTCTTGCAGACGGCATCAGGATTTCCTGCAGTATTTCTCTGCATTCATTTTACCCTCTACCTTCACAAGCCTTCCAGAGCCTGTTGCAGTGAAGCATCCCCACAGCATGATGCAGCCAGCAACATGCTTCACTGTAGGGATGGTGTGTTTTTGATGATGTTTTTGATTAAGTCTGATGGTCAAAAAGCTCAATTTTGGTTTCATCTGACTATTGAATCTTCTTCCGGATGACTTCAGAGTCTCTCACACGCCTTCTGGCAATCCCTAGCCGATATTTCATTTGCAACACTCACACTAGGCTGGAGGAACTCAGCAGGTTGGGCAGCATCCGTGGAAAAGATCGGTCGACATTTCGGGCCGGAACCCTTCGTCAGGACTGTAGGGGGAAGGGGCAGTCCTGACGAAAGGTTCCGGCCTGTAACGTCGACCGATCTTTTCCACGGATGCTGCCCGACCTGCTGAGTTCCTCCAGCCTGTTGTGAGTGTTGCTTTGACCCCAGCGTCTGCAGAGTATTTTGTGTTTACGATATTTCATTTGAGGTTTTTTTCCAGCAGTGGCTTTCTCTTTGCCATTCTCCCATAAAGCTGCAATTGGTGAAGCACCCAGGCAACAGTTGTTGTATGCACCGTCTCTCCCATCTCAGCCACTGAAGCTTGTAACCCCTCCAGAGTTGTCATAGGTCTCTTGGTGGCCTCCCTCACTAGTCCCCTTCTTGCACAGTCACTCAGTTTTTGAGGACAGCCTGTTGTAGGCAGATTTACAGCAGTGCCATATTCTTTCCATTTCTTGATGATCGACTTAACTGTACTCCAAGGGACACTCAGTGACTTGAAAATTTTCTTGTATCCATCTCCTGACTTGTGCTTTTCAATAACCTTTTTGCAGAGTTGCTTGGAGTGTAGTTTTGGCCAGGGATACTGACTCACCAGTAGTTGACCACCTTCTTCTGACTTTTAATGGCAATTGGCGGTCCAACGTAAAGGTGCATTAGCGCCACCTACTGGACTGGAGTGTGGTGTAAAGAATTGGGAAACAAAACCCCCACTAGTTCTTCATCAAGTGAAAACTAAATTACACCCTCCCCCAAATCCCTGTAGATTGTAAATGATGGAAGATAATATTGTGAATTAAATTAAAATCACTTCCATAACATAGTAAAGTTTTTAAATGAAAACTGTCAACCCCCGAATATAGTCCTGCAACCTGCATTTGCTTTCTTTCAACCTTGTATGCTTCACATTGTAAAAGAATATGTTCGGCTGTTTCATAATGATGGCAAAATCTACTCACCCCAGAGTGATGTTTTCCAACAAGATATGAGGAATAATTAAGCATAGTTTGCCCAATTTTAAGTCGAATCAATTTAATTCCTTCCCTTCTTGTCTTACCCCTTCTCCCAACAATCCAACAGTTTTATGTATTCTGTAAAGGTGTCTCCCTTTATGCCCATTATCCCACAAGTCTTGTCATAATCCCCTAATTTTCCCCCCCACTAACCTCTTAGCTTCTAGGTGGAAGATCTATATCCACAGATGAACTTTTAACAGCTTCATTGGCCAAACAATCAACCTGCTCATTCCCCTCAACACCTGTATGTGTAGGAACCCATAAGAGGCAGATGTGAAGGCCAAGACTTCGGATATGAAATGAAGTTTGAAGAGCTTCTTGCATTAAATCTGACCTCCTGCTAGAATGACCTGTTTTACGACGAGTCAAAACCGAAAAAGAACCCGAACAAATTACAACTTTGCAAGGACAGATTTCCTCCACCCACTGTAAGCCCGAAATGATGGCAGCCAGTTCTGCAGTATACACTGATACATGGTTAGAAAGACATTTCTTTATTTTTACCTGTAATTCAGGGACAAAAACAGCCACACTGATATTCCCTGTTAAATTATCTTTTGATCCATCAGTAAAAAGTTAATATATCACAATAATTTTCTTTAACATATTGATGAACCAACAGACTCTCAGGCAGATCACGATCCTTGGACTTCATTAAATCGTGAATCCTAAAATCAACTAAAGCCATTGGAAAAAACCACAGTGGGGTTACTGAAAAAGCTGCAGTGGGACATATTGTATAATCCAGCAAACCCATATTCCTAGCATGATATTCCAGCCACCCAAAACTAAAAACACTCCTCTGTGATGTTCCCAATAGTCTTCCAACGTGGTTTTAACAGGGTGATCATTCCTCTGCCCCCTCAAGTTAACCCAGTATGTTAACAACAAGTTCAACCTCCGCAGCTGTAAGGGTAATTGTCCCACTTCAACCAGTAAAGCTGAAACAGGGGACGATCTTACTGCACCACAACACAATCTTAAAACCCGGGCTTGTATCACATCCAAACATTTTCAATTTGAAGATGAAGCTGATCCATCAGCCACACAGCCACAATCAAGTACAGATCTAATTAAACAAATGTAAATGGTCAACCGAGATTTACATGCAGCACCCCAAGAATAACGACAGAGACACCCAAGAATAGTTAATGCCCCTTTACGTTTGTCAATTATCTTACTGATATGGTGCTTCCATGTCAGCTTATTATTCAGCCGCATGCCAAGAAATCTTACCACTGACACTTCTTCAGGAGTTTGACTATAATTTCAAATTAAGTACAGGTCTATTGATCCTCTTTGTAAAACGTACACCTTGTGTTTTAGTTACTGAAAGCTTAAAACCCCATCTATTTGCCCGTTGTTTGACCTTAACTGCTAATTGCATCCTATATACAGTTAAATTGGAATTTCTACCTCTGATCCACAAAGCTCTATCACCTGCAAAAAGTGATTTACCCGCCCCAGTACCTATCTCAGAGAAAATATCATTAATCATATTAAATAACAAATGGCTGCAATTACTGTCTTGTGGGGTCCCATTCTCCCTCTCTCTCATAGAAGCTCGAATATACCTTACCTACCCTCAACTGCATAGATCGTCCAAATAAAAAGCTGAAAAAAATTATATAGCCTTCCTCTCACTCCTAATTTCCATAATTTAATTAGAAGACCCTCCCTCCATAACATATCATATACTTTTTGTTTCAAAGTACTGCTATTACATCCTTTTTTACCTGTGCTATCCTAATATCATCTTCCAAACACAAAACTGAATCCAAAGTCTTTCTACCCTTCTGAAATACACTCTGATAAAATGCTACATCACCTCTTTTTTCCAAAATATAATTCAACTGCCCTATTACCAAACGTTCCATGAGTTTACACAAATGGGATGTTAATGATATTGGTCTATAACTGGTAAAATCCGATGGGGATTTTCCAGATGTAAGAATAGGCACTATTACTGCCATTAACCATGGGGAGGAAGATGGCCTCAGCTCCAAACACGATTCAAAAATGTTAGTATTATCTTGAGAGTTGTCGGCCATATGCTAAACACACAATAACATTTATCATCCTTTCCTGGAACTGTCTGATCTGTACTATTAATAGCTTTCTTAAATTCACACAAAGAAAGCTCTGCATCACTAATACTATCATTGCTACAGCTGGCTTCCAACACATCAGGGCATTCACTTAGAACCTTATTGTTCCGCCTCTTCGCTTACATTATCCTGATTATGAATTGCATCAAATGACTGAGCTGGTAACTCAACCTTCTCTATTGCAGTAACAATCATATTACCTTCTTTAATCAATACTGGAATGTTATTAGCCCAATGAATCTCCCCCCCCCCGCCATTTTTGTTAATCATTCCCCAGACATCTCCAAGTTTAATATACCCCTTCCAATTCTATCACAATATGACCTCCAGTAAACCCATTTCCCAATCTTCGCCAGTTTCCTCACCACGGCTTGTGCCCTTTTAAACTTATGTAGCCCCCGGTAAGCCCCAGGCTCGCTCAGCTCGCTGTCGTCTACAGGGAGCAGCCTTCAGCCCCGCCAGACTGGGTAATCAAGTTTGTGTGGATGCTGTGTGATGTACCCCACCCCGCCAAATAACAGACAGTACACCATATACAATTAAATGATTACACTTTATAGATATTACAGGAACTATGTAATTAATAGAGATAAAATATAGAAGGAAAGTAAAAGGCGCCAAGCCTATCAAAGTTCAACCTCTTCGTGCACAACAGTTGGAGCTCAGTTAACGGGGTCCTCTCTCCACCATTCGATCCCCTCCGACCCCCTCGACCCGCCGCCTGGGACCAACCACGGTGGTTGACCAGACGCTCCACACGAGTCTGTCTTCGTCTCCTCTCCTCGCTGAAGACCCTGGGCCTCGGACTCCCGCCCGGGGTCCATCCCCTTGGCCAGCTTACAGCATCGCGTCTCCACTCTCTGCCCCCATCCGCCTTCTGCCCCCAACGCCCGTGAAAACAATAGCTTTCAGACACACAAGAAAAAATAACATCTATCCCAATTAGTTCGTTCTTTCTCTTATCAATAGTATAACCCAAACAAGCTGAGAGAGAGAGAGAGAGAACTCCTTACATCACAGTTATTATTACAGGAAAGCCATTTTAATTGTAACATAACAAAGAAGCCATTTTGTTAGCCTTCGCAGTAACGTAAAAGAAGAAACCCCTTACACTTAATAAGGTCACTTGGACAGTGATACTTCTTAACTTTCCTAAACACCTTATTTCTTTCCTCAATTGCCTGTCCACAACGGTACAGCCTTTCTCCTATTAATGCCCTTTTTTACTAGGAATCACTTCCACTGCAGCATAATGTGACATAATCTTTCATTGCAGAAATCCACATCATCCTCAACATGCAGCCCAGAAAACCTTAAACTTCTCCCGATTTGCTTTACCAAAGTTCCACCTCCTAAAAGTGACCTCCTGTCCCCTATACAAATCCAAACCCAAGCTTATATAGGAAAATGATGGCTCCCCAATGTTTCATCTCCCTGACATCCCACTCACTCACTCCAGCCAGAATGTTCAAAACTAGAGTTATATCTATAGCAGTTTCAGAACTATTATGAACATTAAATATCATACCCACCCATCATTAAGACACACAAGACGTGAAATATCTAAAAATTCTTCTACAATCAAACCATTGCCATCATTCTGCGAACAACCCACAGTGAACTATGTGCATTAAAATTCCCACACCATACAACGCTTAGTGAGATACAACAATCAGTCGAAACCTTTTCTCGAGGGTTGTAATAATTTACCACTTTAATGCCCCTACCTGTTGAATCAAAGACCTATACTACAAGTGCCTCATACACTCCATTCACATCCACAAGTCTCTGTCCTATCCCTTTCCTTATAAAACTCGCAACACCACCCCC
The DNA here is from genome assembly GCF_963921235.1 of Mobula hypostoma. Taxonomy (NCBI): domain Eukaryota; kingdom Metazoa; phylum Chordata; class Chondrichthyes; order Myliobatiformes; family Myliobatidae; genus Mobula; species Mobula hypostoma. The sequence continues at coordinate 15,342,484 of NC_086115.1, read as the reverse complement.
TCTACCAACTAACCTATCGCACTTAATTACAATAGAATCCTGCAAGGAAAAACTTAAATGTGGTAACAACCAGGTTTCCTGAGTACTTACAACATCAGGTGGATTTGATAAATCAGAAATAAACTTCTTAAAGTCTTGACCATCAGAAATCAGGCCTCTCGCATTCCAGTGCAACATACTTAATCCCATTATGTACCTTCACAAAGAGACTGAAATATAGATACACCACCCATCAGAGCTTCATTTACAGCGTCCCACATAACACCAGCTATACCCAGATACTTCTCAGCAGCTTTCACAATTATTTTAATTTTCTCAGTACGACTAGATGTCTGAGCAGTACAATTCACCACATCTGTTGTAAACATCACAAACTCCATTTTATCATTAGTAAAGAATCTGTAGTAATAGAAGTATGATACTGACTTCACATTCTGTTCCCTGACTGGTAACACTTTATCAGTATTTGGTTTAAGGCCTCTGCAGAAGACACACCTAACTGTACTTTAACCTGTTGAACTTCAGCTGCCTTCTTAAGCACTTCACATCCACTATAAGCCGTACTATGTTCTCCACTGCGATTGCAACATTTAAACTTAACGCCTTCTCCACAATCTTCATACTTACGTTCCCCAGCACACTTACTACATCTTAGTTTCCCACAACATATTGCCGCAACATGCCCATATCTCTGACTTTTGTAACATCTAAGCAGGGAGCGGGGGTGGGGGGCATGATGGTGGAATATAAGCTTGTACTTTATAACTAACATACCCCAAACTAACTTTATCAGGAAGCTTCACTTCATCAAAATGTATCAATATAGATAAACCGACCATCCTTTCTCCCTTTTCTACTACTTGCAATCTCTTTACCCCCTTACCCCCAATCTCTTTACCCCCAATAAATGAGATTTAACTTCCTCTATCGAAATCTCCACCAGAACACCCATTATAATACGCCTAGTATCTCTATTTTCATTAGGCAACATAGCCACTATCTTTTTGCCAAATAGAGCTCGAGGTCCGGTGTCAGGCAGAAAACTTTCTCCTTAATGTCGACAAGACAAAGAAGATGATGATTGACTTCAGGAGATCTTGTACCCCTCACACCACACCCCTGTACATCAGCAGCACAGCACTGCAAGCAGTTTCAAACTCCTGAGAGTGCACATCACGCGCACCCTCTCATGGTCCCAGAACACATCCTACACAGTCAATGCCTCCATTTACTGAGGAGCCTGAAGAGGGCTGAATGTTGCACATCGTTCTGCAGACCTGCAGTAGAGAGCATCCTGACGAGCTGCATCACTGCCTGGTACGGAAACCGCACTGCGGCGGACAGGCACGCTCTACAGCGAGCAGTCAAAACTGCCCAGTGCACCACTGGCACCAGCCTGCCCGCCTTCAAGGACATAGAGTATTTGCAGAAAAGTGCTGGAAAAGAGCCAATAACGTCATGAAAGATCCCACCACCCTGATCAGGGACTGTTTATCCCGCACCCGTCAGGGAGGAGGCTACGTAACATCCACACCAGGACCACCAGCCTCAAAAGGATGTGTTTTCCCCAAGCAGTAAGGCTGATCAACACCTCCACCCACTAATTCCTCCACTACTTGATCATGTCCTGTCAGTTGCCTTATTTGCAGCCTAAAGTCACTTTATGGACGTACAATCAATCTATGTATCTATTATGTTTTATATTTATTGTGTTCTTTTTTGTGTTGGAGTAACAATTATTCCATTCTCCTTTATACTTGTGTACAGAAAATGACATTAAACAATTTTAAATCCCTCAACAAGTAAAGGCCAACACACCCGTATGCCTCCTTAACAACTCTGCCAACTTGTGTGGCAGCTTTGAAGGATCTGTGGGTCCCAAGGTCCCCGTTCATACACACTATTGAGAGTCCTGCCATTAACTCTGTATTCTGCCTTCAGGCTTGGCTTTCCGAAGTGTCTTACTTTGCATTTTGGCAGATTGAACTCCATCTGCCACTTCTCAGCCCAGCTCTGCACCCCCTTCATGTCCCATTGTAACCTATGCGACCTTCCACACTATCCACAACTCCACCGACCTTCAGGCTCCTGTACCTCCCCCCAGTGGCGGTGGTGAGAAGAGGGTATGTTCTGGGTGGTGGTGAGGGCGAGGTGGTGGTGGTGGGGAGGGGGTGACCGGTCACAGTTTACACTGATGAGGTGTTCTCTCTTATCGAGTGTAGGTATGTCCTGCTCCATCACGTGATGGGGGAGCTGGAGGGTGTGAAGGGGGCCTGGGGTTACGTGGAAGGTGGGATGGGTTCCCTCTCCAACTCCATCGCCCGCGCAGCTGAAGTTCACGGAGCCTCCATCTTTACGGAAAAGGTAGGAGTCTCTGCCACCCATGGACGGGTTCTGCTCATGTCCTCTCGGTAGGGAATGTGGAGTCGGGGGGGGTGGGTCTAGAGAAGGGAGAGGATGATGAGAGAGATTCTGGGAGCAGCCGACACAGGCTTGGAAAACCAACCAAAGGAGCTGGGCAAGAAGGGGCGGTGAGAATGTATTCACGCAGAACGACATTGGCGGTGAAGCAGAGTCAACTTTCCACAGAGAATTGGATGAATGCTTAAAGAAAAATATTGGGGAGACACAAAGTGCAGGAGGAACTCTGCAGGTCAGGCAGCATCTATGGAGAGGAATAAACAGTTAATGTTTCAGGCTGAGACTCTTTATCAGGACTGGAAAGGAAGGGGGAAGAAGCCAGAATAAGAAGGTGGGGGTGAGGGGAAGGAGGGCGAGCTGGCAGGTGAGACCAGGTTGCCCTTGAGAGGGCGGTAGTGAGCTGCCTTTCCCTCGTTGCCCTTGAGAGGGCGGTAGTGAGCTGCCTTTCCCTCGTTGCCCTTGAGAGGGCGGTAGTGAGCTGCCTTTCCTTCGTTGCCCTTGAGAGGGCGGTAGTGAGCTGCCTTTCCCTCATTGCCCTTGATAGGGCGGTAGTGAGCTGCCTTTCCCTCGTTGCCCTTGAGAGGGCGGTAGTGAGCTGCCTCCTTGAACCTTGAGATGTGGGTACACCCACGGTGTTGTCAGGGAGAGAGTGACAGGGTTTCAAACAGTGAGGGTGAAGAAATGACGATATATTTCCATGTCAAGATGGTGCGTGGTTTGGAGAGCAACCTCCAGATGGTGGTGCTTTTGCTGTCCTTGTCCTTCCAGCTGGTGGTGATGGTGGGGCTGGAAGGTGCTGTCTGGTGGGTTGTGGCAATGCATCATGTAGTTAATGTTCATCAGTGGGGAAATGAGTGAATGCGGTGCCTATCAGGTTACGTGAGGGATAACTGTCTGGAGCACCTTTTCAAAGAGCTAGCACAGACACACTGGGCCAAATAGCCTCCCTCTGTGCTGGTGGGAGGTGGTGGGGATGGGAGACAGAATTTGGGTAGTCCACCTTGTCTTGGCTTCCAGCTGCCTCTGGTGACTTAATGAAACATTATAGTGCAGCAACCACAGAGTTAAATCCCGTCACGTCTGGTTAAACAGGTTCCCCGTCCTCTGAGCGACAGTCTCCCCACTGGAGCTGAACTGCTTTATTCCTGTGGCGTCGGGGAGTCACCAGCTGGCAAGGTGATGGTAGCCTGATGAGTCCAAATGTGGGCCTGAGGAGCGATAGATTTGTGAATATTAAGGGGATCAAGGGAATGGGGACAGTGCAGGAAAATAGGGCTGAGGTAACAGACCAGGAAGTCAAAGTCAAATTAAATTTATTATCAAAGTACGTAAGTTTATGTTACTATATACTGCTTTACCTTGATGTTCATTTTTTGCAGGGATTTACAGGAAAATAAAAAAATATAATTTATGGTAAACTGTATATAAACAGAGGATGACAAATAAGCAAGGTGCAAAAGAAGACAAATCATGCTTAGAGTAAAAGAAAAAGTTAATAAATAAATAAATAATGAGAAAAGAGCTTCAGCCCCTCTATGCTAACTTTATTTTGGTCGCTCTCCGGAGAAATTGCTTTTGTCACCGGGTATGAGTGGTCTGGCAGACTGGGCCTGTTGACTTCTTGCAACACTGGGCAGATTCGCGGTGCTGTGGGAGGGATGGTCACCTGTCACTCTGAGCCTTGTGACCTGCTGCCTCTAAACTGAAACAAGTGCCTCTGGGTTTGTAAGCAGAGCAGGGAAGCAAGGGGAGGGAATTTGAAGAAGACACGGTTAATATCAATGTCAAAAGACAAAGTAAAATTTATTATCAAAATACATATATGTTGCCATCTTCTGCATTGAGATTTATTTTCCTGCAGGCATTTAAATAAACACAATACAGTAGAATTTATGAAAAATTATACATAAACAAAAACAATGTAACAATTGTAATAGATAAAAGAATGATTATAATTATGTTACTATAGTATTTAATTTATTTTAAAATAATTCTTTTATTTAATATTGTATTTTTATATTTGCATAATTTATCTTTTGCATGAATGGTGAGGCAGGCAGGATGACGAACTTATGTTGTTCTGTTCACTTGATCTCTGTCTCTCTCTCCCTCCCTCTCTCCCCATCTCCCTCCCTCCCCCTCTACTCCATCTCTCTTCCCCTCTTCCTCTCTCTCCCCTCCTCCTTTCCCCTCCTTCTCTTCCCCTTGTCTCGCTCCCTCTCTCTCCTCTCCCCTTCCCCCCTCCTCTCTCTCCCTCCCCCCTCCTCTCTCTCCACCCCATCTCTCCCCTGTCTCTTTCCTCCTCTCTCCCTCCCTCCCTCTTCTCCCTCTCTCTTCCCCTCTTCCTCTCTCTCCCCCTCTTCCTCTCTCTCCCCTCCTCCTTTCCCCTCCTTCTCTTCCTCTTGTCTCCCTCTCTCTCTGCCCCCTCTCTCCTCTCCCCCTCCCCCTCACTCCTCTCTTCCTCTCCTCTCTCTCCACCCCATCTCTCCTCTGTCTCTTGCCTCCTCTCCCTCTCCCCACCCCTCTCTCTCTCTCTCCCCTCTCTCCTCTGCACCCCCCCCTTTGGTGATTAGCCGGTGAACTCGATTCTGGTGGACCAGAGTGGGACTGCCCAGGGTGTGGTACTACAGGACGGGACAGAGATCAGAAGCAAAGTGGTTTTATCCAACGCCACTCCCCATGTGACCTTCCTCAAGCTGACGCCACAGGTGAGATTGGGGAATGTCCCTCTCCCTCCTTAACACCATACCACTGAGATGGGGAAATGTCCGTCTCCCTCTTTAACATCACACTAGTGAGGTGGGGGAATGTCCTTCTTCCTTGACTCCACACGTGAGACAGGGGAATGGATTTTAGTATATTTTTTGGACCTACACCTGTAGTATCTGTTATCCCGGCTGTGGGCCTCCATTTCCAGCACAGAGGGAGTGCTGCACAATCAGTTAGTCTCTCAAATCCAAGTTCTGCCAAAGGGAGATACAGCATGGGTAACGGCCATTCAGCCCATCATGGCCATGCCAGTATCAGTCACCAAAGTTTTAGCAGGTTTCTACAGCTGTACTGTGGAGAGTACTCTGATTCAGAATCAGGTTTAATATCACCAGCATATGTCATGAAATTTGTTAACTTTATGGCAGCAACACAATAGAATATATAATATAGAAGAAAAAACTGTAAATTACAGCAAGTATATTAAATAGTTAAATTAGGTAAGTAGTGCAAAAACAGAAATAAAAAGTAGTGAGATAGTGTTCATGGTTTCAATGTCCATTCAGAAATCAGATGGCAGAGGGGAAGAAGCTGTTCATGAATCATTGAGTGTGTGGCTTCAGGCTCCTGTACCTCCTCCCTGATGGTAGCAATGAGAAGAGGGCATGCCCTGGGTGATGGCAATCCTTAATGATGGATGCCACACTTTTGAGGCATCGCTCCTTGAAGGTGTCCTGGATACTACAGAGGCTAGTACCCATGACGGAGCTGACTAAGTTTACAACTCTCTGCAGCTTACCTTGATCCTGTGCAGTAGCCCCCCCCCCACTTCCTGCCAGACGGTGATGCAGCCTGTCAGAATGCTCTCCACAGTACACCTGTAGAAATTTTCAAGTGTTTTTAGTTGACATACCAAATCTCCTCAAACTCCTAATGAAATATAACCACTGTCTTGCCTTCTTTATGGCTGCATCGATATGCTCAGACCTGGTTAGGTCCTCAGAGATATTGACACTCAGAAACTTGAAATTGCCTCCTCTCTCCACTTCTGATCCCTCGATGAGGACTGGTGTGTGTTCTTCGTCTTCCTCTTCCTGAAGTCCACAATCAGCTCTTTGGTCTTACTGACACTGAGTGCCAGGTTGTTGCTGTGATATGTACGTTGCTCCTGCATACGCTCTGGTCTCCATCTGAGATTCTGCTGAAGATGGTTGTATCATCAGCAGATTTATAGATGGCATCTGAGCTGTGCCTTGCCACACAGTCATGGGTGTAGGGATGGTAGAACAGTGGGCTAAGCACACATCCTGCGGCTTGCCAGTGTTGATTGTCAGTGAGGTTGAGGTGTTACCACCAATCCACACAGATTGTGGTCTTCCAGTTAGGAAGTCAAGAATCCGGTTGCAGAGGGAAGTACGGAGGCCGAGGTTCTGTAGGTTTTTGATCAGGACTGTGGGAATGATGGTGTGAAATGGTGAGCTATGGTCAATAAATAGCATTCTGACATAGGTATTTGCATTGTCCAGGTGATCCAAGGCTGCATGGAGAGCCACTGAGATCGCGTCCACCATAGACCTATTATGATGATAGGCAAATTGCAATGGTTCCAGGTCCTTGCTGAGGCAGGAGTTCATTCTAGCCATGAGCAACCTCTCAAAACATTTCATCACTGTAGATGATAGTCATTAAGGCAGCTCGCACTACTCTTTTTGGGCACTGGTATAATTGTTGCCCTTTTGAAGCAGTGAGACATTGAAAATGCCTTCGAACACCCCCGCCAATTGGTTGGCACGGGTTTTCAGAGCCTTACCAGGTAGTCCATCGGGACCTGCTGCCTTGCGAGGGTTCACCCCCCTGAAAGACGGCCTGACCTCGGTCTCCGAGACAGAGATCACAGGGTCACCAGGTGCTGCAGGGATCACAGGGTCACTGGGTGCAGCAAGGATCACTAGGTCACCGGGTGCTGCAGAGATCACAGGGTCACCGGATGCAGCAGGGATAGCAGGGTCACCGGGTGCTGCAGGGGTCACAGGGTCACCGGGTGCTGCAGGGGTCACAGGGTCACCGGGTGCTGCAGGGATCGCAGGGTCACCGGGTGCTGCAGGGATCACAGGGTCACCGGGTGCTGCAGAGATCGCAGGGTCACAGGGTGCATCAGGGATCGCAGGGTCACCGGGTGCTGCAGAGATCGCAGGGTCACCGGGTGCAGCAGGGATCGCAGGGTCACCGGGTGCTGCAGAGATCGCAGGATCACCGGGTGCTGCAGGGATCACAGGGTCACCGGGTGCAGCAGGGATCACCGGGTCACCGGGTGCAGCAGGGATCACCGGGTGCAGCAGAGATCACCGGGTCACTGGGTGCTGCAGGGATCACTGGGTCACCGGGTGCAGCAGGGATCGCAGGGTCACCGGGTGCAGCAGGGATCACAGGGTCACCGGGTGCTGCAGGGATCGCAGGGTCACCGGGTGCAGCAGGGATCACCGGGTCACCGGGTGCAGCAGGGATCACCGGGTCACCGGGTGCTGCAGAGATCACAGGGTCACTGGGTGCAGCAGGGATCACAGGGTCACTGGGTGCTGCAGAGATCTTAGGGTCACCGGGTGCAGCAGGGATCACACGGTCACCGGGTGCTGCAGGGATCACAGGGTCACCGGGTGCAGCAGGGATCACCGGGTCACCGGGTGCAGCAGGGATCACAGGGTCACCGGGTGCAGCAGAGATCACTGGGTCACCGGGTGCTGCAGGGATCACCGGGTCACCGGGTGCAGCAGGGATCGCAGGGTCACCGGGTGCAGCAGGGATCACAGGGTCACTGGGTGCAGCAGGGATCGCAGGGTCACCGGGTGCAGCAGGGATCACCGGGTCACCGGGTGCAGCAGGGATCACCGGGTCACCGGGTGCAGCAGGGATCACAGGGTCACCGGGTGCAGCAGGGATCACCGGGTCACCGGGTGCTGCAGAGATCTTAGGGTCACCGGGTGCAGCAGGGATCACACGGTCACCGGGTGCTGCAGGGATCACAGGGTCACCGGGTGCAGCAGGGATCGCAGGGTCACCGGGTGCTGCAGAGATCGCAGGGTCACCGGGTGCAGCAGGGATCACAGGGTCACCGGGTGCAGCAGGGATCACAGGGTCACCGGGTGCAGCAGGGATCGCAGGGTCACCGGGTGCTGCAGAGATCGCAGGGTCACCGGGTGCAGCAGAGATCACTGGGTCACCGGGTGCTGCAGGGATCACCGGGTCACCGGGTGCTGCAGGGGTCACAGGGTCACCGGGTGCTGCAGGGATCGCAGGGTCACCGGGTGCTGCAGGGATCGCAGGGTCACCGGGTGCTGCAGAGATCGCAGGGTCACCGGGTGCAGCAGGGATCACAGGGTCACCGGGTGCAGCAGGGATCACAGGGTCACCGGGTGCTGCAGGGATCACAGGGTCACCGGGTGCAGCAGGGATCACAGGGTCACCCGGTGCAGCAGAGATCGCAGGGTCACCGGGTGCAGCAGGGATCACAGGGTCACCGGGTGCTGCAGGGGTCACAGGGTCACCGGGTGCTGCAGAGATCGCAGGGTCACCGGGTGCTGCAGGGATCGCAGGGTCACCGGGTGCTGCAGGGATCTAAGGTCACCGGGTGCAGCAGGGATCACAGGGTCACCGGGTGCTGCAGAGATCGCAGGGTCACCGAGTGCTGCAGGGATCGCAGGGTCACCGGGTGCAGCAGGGATCACAGGGTCACCGGGTGCTGCAGAGATCACAGGGTCACCGGGTGCGGCAGGGATCACAGGGTCACCGGGTGCAGCAGGGATCACAGGGTCACCGGGTGCTGCAGAGATCACAGGGTCACCGGGTGCAGCAGGGATCACAGGGTCACCGGGTGCAGCAGGGATCACAGGGTCACCGGGTGCAGCAGGGATCACAAGGTCACCGGGTGCTGCAGGGATCGCAGGGTCACCGGGTGCTGCAGGGATCGCAGGGTCACCGGGTGCTGCAGAGATCGCAGGGTCACCGGGTGCAGCAGGGATCACAGGGTCACCGGGTGCAGCAGGGATCACAGGGTCACCGGGTGCAGCAGGGATCACCGGGTCACCGGGTGCAGCAGGGATCACCGGGTCACCGGGTGCTGCAGAGATCACAGGGTCACCGGGTGCAGCAGGGATCACAGGGTCACTGGGTGCTGCAGAGATCTTAGGGTCACCGGGTGCAGCAGGGATCACGCAGTCACCGGGTGCTGCAGGGATCACAGGGTCACCGGGTGCAGCAGGGATCACCGGGTCACCGGGTGCAGCAGGGATCACCGGGTCACCGGGTGCAGCAGGGATCACAGGGTCACCGGGTGCAGCAGAGATCACTGGGTCACCGGGTGCTGCAGGGATCACCGGGTCACCGGGTGCAGCAGGGATCGCAGGGTCACCGGGTGCAGCAGGGATCACAGGGTCACTGGGTGCAGCAGGGATCGCAGGGTCACCGGGTGCAGCAGGGATCACAGGGTCACCGGGTGCAGCAGGGATCACCGGATCACCGGGTGCTGCAGAGATCACAGGGTCACCGGGTGCAGCAGGGATCACAGGGTCACCGGGTGCAGCAGGGATCACCGGGTCACTGGATGCTGCAGGGATCACAGCGTCACCGGGTGCTGCAGGGATCACCGGGTCACCGGGTGCTGCAGGGATCGCAGGGTCACCGGGTCACCGGGTGCAGCAGGGATCACAGGGTCACCGGGTGCAGCAGGGGTCACAGGGTCACCGGGTGCTGCAGGGATCGCAGGGTCACCGGGTGCTGCAGGGATCACAGGGTTACCGGGTGCAGCAGGGATCACCGGGTCACCGGGTGCCGCAGGGATCACCGGGTCACCGGGTGCAGCAGGGATCACCGGGTGCAGCAGGGATCACCGGGTCACCGGGTGCAGCAGGGATCACCGGGTCACCGGGTGCTGCAGGGATCACAGGGTCACCGGGTGCTGCGGAGATCACAGGGTCACCGGGTGCAGCAGGGATCACAGGGTCACCGGGTGCTGCAGGGATCACCGGGTGCAGCAGAGATCACTGGGTCACCGGGTGCTGCAGGGATCAGAGGGTCTCCGGGTGCAGCAGGGATCACAGGGTCACCGGGTGCTGCAGTGATCACAGGGTCACCGGGTGCTGCAGGGATCACAGGGTCACTGGGTGCAGCAGGGATCACCGGGTGCAGCAGAGATCACCGGGTCACCGGGTGCTGCAGGGATCACCGGGTCACCGGGTGCAGCAGGGATCGCAGGGTCACCGGGTGCAGCAGGGATCACAGGGTCACCGGGTGCAGCAGGGATCACCGGGTCACCGGGTGCAGCAGAGATCGCATGGTCACCGGGTGCAGCAGGGATCACAGGGTCACCGGGTGCAGCAGGGATCACCGGGTCACCGGGTGCTGCAGAGATCACAGGGTCACCGGGTGCGGCAGGGATCACAGGGTCACCGGGTGCTGCAGAGATCACAGGGTCACCGGGTGCAGCAGGGATCACCGGGTCACCGGGTGCTGCAGAGATCACAGGGTCACCGGGTGCTGCAGGGATCACAGGGTCACCGGGTGCAGCAGGGATCACCGGGTGCAGTAGAGATCACCGGGTCACCGGGTGCTGCAGGGATCACCGGGTCACCGGGTGCAGCAGGGATCGCAGGGTCACCGGGTGCAGCAGGGATCACAGGGTCACCGGGTGCAGCAGGGATCACCAGGTCACCGGGTGCGGCAGAGATCGCAGGGTCACCGGGTGCAGCAGGCATCACAGGGTCACCGGGTGCAGCAGGGATCACCGGGTCACCGGGTGCTGCAGAGATCACAGGGTCACCGGGTGCAGCAGGGATCACAGGGTCACCGGGTGCAGCAGAGATCACCGGGTCACCGGGTGCTGCAGGGATCACCGGGTCACCGGGTGCAGCAAGGATCGCAGGGTCACCGGGTGCAGCAGGGATCACAGGGTCACCGGGTGCAGCAGGGATCACCGGATCACCGGGTCACCGGGTGCAGCAGAGATCGCATGGTCACCGGGTGCAGCAGGGATCACAGGGTCACCGGGTGCAGCAGGGATCACCGGGTCACCGGGTGCTGCAGAGATCACAGGGTCACCGGGTGCGGCAGGGATCACAGGGTCACCGGGTGCTGCAGAGATCACAGGGTCACCGGGTGCAGCAGGGATCACAGGGTCACCGGGTGCTGCAGAGATCACAGGGTCACCGGGTGCTGCAGGGATCACAGGGTCACCGGGTGCAGCAGGGATCACCGGGTGCAGCAGAGATCACCGGGTCACCGGGTGCTGCAGGGATCACCGGGTCACCGGGTGCAGCAGGGATCGCAGGGTCACCGGGTGCAGCAGGGATCACAGGGTCACCGGGTGCAGCAGGGATCACCAGGTCACCGGGTGCGGCAGAGATCGCAGGGTCACCGGGTGCAGCAGGGATCACCGGGTCACCGGGTGCTGCAGAGATCACAGGGTCACCGGGTGCAGCAGGGATCACAGGGTCACCGGGTGCTGCAGGGATCACAGGGTCACCGGGTGCAGCAGAGATCACCGGGTCACCGGGTGCTGCAGGGATCGCAGGGTCACCGGGTCACCGGGTGCAGCAGGGATCGCAGGTTCACCGGGTGCAGCAGGGATCACAGGGTCACCGGGTGCAGCAGGGATCACAGGGTCACCGGGTGCAGCAGGGATCACAGGGTCACCGGGTGCAGCAGGGATCGCAGGTTCACCGGGTGCTGCAGGGATCAGCGGGTCACCGGGTGCAGCAGGGATCCTCACGGCTGGCTGTGGTTTTACCCTCCCTTTCAACGCCAGCGTAACGGGGGTTGAGCGCATTTTGAGAATGAAGCATCACTACCACTCGTGATGTTGGGTTTGGCCTGTTGGCCTGAGGGCTTGCATCATATGGAGCGTCCGATGCCCCGGGTCGCAAGCAGCTTCAGAGGGCTGTCGATTCAGCCGGCTCCATCACGGGTGCTCACCTCCCCACTGTCGACGACATCTTCAACAGACGATGCGTCAGGAAGGCAGCATCCATCACTGAGGACCCCGACCATTCAGGGCATCCCTTCTTCTCATTACCACCATCAAGGAGGTGGGACAGGAGTCTGAACATCCACACTCAACTTCTCAGAAACAGCTTCTTCCCCTCTGCTGTCGGATTTCTCAACAGTCCATGAACCCTACCTCACTGCTTTGCTTTACTTCTTACACTACTGAACCATTTTGTATATTTCTTATTATAGCTTCTTAGATATTGATCTGTAGCACTGCTGAAAAACAAGAAATTTCATGGCATATGTCAGTGCTAATAAACCTGATTCTGATCTCACTGTCAACATCTCAGGGGATCCTCAACATTGATTCAATCATGAAGAAAGCACATCAGTGGCTCAACTTCATTAGGGGTTTGAGGAGATTTGGATGGGAATGTTGGTTGGCATGAATGAGTTGGGCCGAAGGGCCTCTTTCCAATCTGTATGACTCTGTTAGTGAATAAAAATTAATGATGGCCTTAATGGCAGATGATGAGTGGGCGGGTTGGAGATACGTCTCTACCAAAGGTGATACAAGGTGCTCCTTCCCTCTGCTACCCTTGGGCAAGGTGTAGCACCTGCTTAGCCCCCCGCCGATCAGGGTCATTTGAAACCATGGGAGCAGGTAGTGGCTGCTTGTATGATCACAGGGTCACCGGGTGCAGCAGGGATCACAGGGTCACCGGGTGCAGCAGAGATCACCGGGTCACCGGGTGCTGCAGGGATCACCGGGTCACCGGGTGCAGCAAGGATCGCAGGGTCACCGGGTGCAGCAGGGATCACAGGGTCACCGGGTGCAGCAGGGATCACCGGATCACCGGGTCACCGGGTGCAGCAGAGATCGCATGGTCACCGGGTGCAGCAGGGATCACAGGGTCACCGGGTGCAGCAGGGATCACCGGGTCACCGGGTGCTGCAGAGATCACAGGGTCACCGGGTGCGGCAGGGATCACAGGGTCACCGGGTGCTGCAGAGATCACAGGGTCACCGGGTGCAGCAGGGATCACAGGGTCACCGGGTGCTGCAGAGATCACAGGGTCACCGGGTGCTGCAGGGATCACAGGGTCACCGGGTGCAGCAGGGATCACCGGGTGCAGCAGAGATCACCGGGTCACCGGGTGCTGCAGGGATCACCGGGTCACCGGGTGCAGCAGGGATCGCAGGGTCACCGGGTGCAGCAGGGATCACAGGGTCACCGGGTGCAGCAGGGATCACCAGGTCACCGGGTGCGGCAGAGATCGCAGGGTCACCGGGTGCAGCAGGGATCACCGGGTCACCGGGTGCTGCAGAGATCACAGGGTCACCGGGTGCAGCAGGGATCACAGGGTCACCGGGTGCTGCAGGGATCACAGGGTCACCGGGTGCAGCAGAGATCACCGGGTCACCGGGTGCTGCAGGGATCGCAGGGTCACCGGGTCACCGGGTGCAGCAGGGATCGCAGGTTCACCGGGTGCAGCAGGGATCACAGGGTCACCGGGTGCAGCAGGGATCGCAGGTTCACCGGGTGCTGCAGGGATCAGCGGGTCACCGGGTGCAGCAGGGATCCTCACGGCTGGCTGTGGTTTTACCCTCCCTTTCAACGCCAGCGTAACGGGGGTTGAGCGCATTTTGGGAATGAAGCATCACTACCACTCGTGATGTTGGGTTTGGCCTGTTGGCCTGAGGGCTTGCATCATATGGAGCGTCCGATGCCCCGGGTCGCAAGCAGCTTCAGAGGGCTGTCGATTCAGCCGGCTCCATCACGGGTGCTCACCTCCCCACTGTCGACGACATCTTCAACAGACGATGCGTCAGGAAGGCAGCATCCATCACTGAGGACCCCGACCATTCAGGGCATCCCTTCTTCTCATTACCACCATCAAGGAGGTGGGACAGGAGTCTGAACATCCACACTCAACTTCTCAGAAACAGCTTCTTCCCCTCTGCTGTCGGATTTCTCAACAGTCCATGAACCCTACCTCACTGCTTTGCTTTACTTCTTACACTACTGAACCATTTTGTATATTTCTTATTATAGCTTCTTAGATATTGATCTGTAGCACTGCTGAAAAACAAGAAATTTCATGGCATATGTCAGTGCTAATAAACCTGATTCTGATCTCACTGTCAACATCTCAGGGGATCCTCAACATTGATTCAATCATGAAGAAAGCACATCAGTGGCTCAACTTCATTAGGGGTTTGAGGAGATTTGGATGGGAATGTTGGTTGGCATGAATGAGTTGGGCCGAAGGGCCTCTTTCCAATCTGTATGACTCTGTTAGTGAATAAAAATTAATGATGGCCTTAATGGCAGATGATGAGTGGGCGGGTTGGAGATACGTCTCTACCAAAGGTGATACAAGGTGCTCCTTCCCTCTGCTACCCTTGGGCAAGGTGTAGCACCTGCTTAGCCCCCCGCCGATCAGGGTCATTTGAAACCATGGGAGCAGGTAGTGGCTGCTTGTATGACAACTGGTGCAGATCACAAGTCCCGGTTATGCGACCAGGCAGACAGCCTCTGAAGAGTATTGGTAATGATTGGGCTCACTCATCTTGAAAAGACCCTGCCCAGAAGCAGGCAATGGCAAACCACTTCTGTTGAAAAATTTGCCAAGAGCAATCGTGGTCACCCACGTCAAATGACAGGGCATGTAATAAATGAACGAATGTCAGATACTTTGGCTGATGGGTTTTAATAATATTTTATTTTGAAGAACAGAGAGGCAGTGGAGGTTTGGGGGATGAAATTCCAGTGCGAAGGTGTGGCAGTCTGTGGGATAATGATTAAACATAGGTGTGATCAAAGTATCAGAAATGGAAGAACAATGACTAATCTATTTTATTCTGCTTCCGCCGCCCCCCACAACTAAATCCCCATCAATTTTTCCCAAATATCCCCAGAATCCACAAATTTAGGAAAATTGACAGTGAGCAATTAACCAAATGGCCCACATGCTGTGGGATATGGGAGGAATCAGAGCAGAAGGGGAAATCCACATTGAGAATGGGAGAACGTACATATTCCTTACAGACAACGCTGGATGTCAGAATTGAATCTGGGGTCTCTGGGCTTTGGTAGCTGAATGCATGGTCTCCTTGGTCTGAAGGGCAATGAGAAGTTCTCCCCTGCTACCTGGGAATGATATTTATCTCTCTTCTGGTAACAGCAATTTGACTAACCCTTGCGATGTCTCTGCTTGTGGTCACTGGAAGCTCTGAAAGGTGTAACGCAAATGCAAGTCTTTAACTCGGGTTTGTTTTCCGTCTGTTTCAGAAGTCGATGCCCAAAGAGTTTATTAAGGAAGTTTCATCCATTGACTATACATCACCGGTGACAAAGATCAACGGTACACTGGCCCTCCGCGAGGCAGCGAGTGAGATATGGGGGGAGTGACCTCTGGTGCCCCAGGGACTCTTCCCCAAATCTCACCCACTGTTAATGCAACAGTGGAGGGGTGGAGAGCTTTGAGGGGGGGGGGATGGATTCTAGGGTCCACCGGCTGAAGGCAAGGCCACCAGCCAAGGAATATGAGATGACCCACTGGTCCAACTGGGAGGCCCACAGAGCTGCCAACGGCTTCTAGTGCTGACAGCAGTCACTGCAGTGGGAGAAGGATGAGGATTCTACATTTGGAGACAATGGCTACATTGTTCTGTACCTCCTGTACCTAATAAAGTGGCCACTCAGTGTAGTTCCTGGTCTTCTGCTGCTGTAGCCCGTCCACTTCAAGTTTCGATGTGCTGTGCATTCAGAGATGCTCTTCTGCACACCACCGTTGTAACGTGTGGTTATTTGAGTTACTGTCACCTTCCTGTCAGCTTGAACAAGTCTGGGCATTCTCCTCTGACCTCTGTCATTAACACAATGTTTTTGCCCACAGAACTGCTGCCCACCGGATATTTTTTGATTTTCACGCCGTTCTCTGTAAACTCTAGAGAATGTCGTGTGTGAAAATCCCAGGAGATTGGCAGCTTCTGAGACACTCAAACATTCC
The DNA here is from genome assembly GCF_963921235.1 of Mobula hypostoma. Classification (NCBI taxonomy): domain Eukaryota; kingdom Metazoa; phylum Chordata; class Chondrichthyes; order Myliobatiformes; family Myliobatidae; genus Mobula; species Mobula hypostoma. The sequence goes on along the minus strand of NC_086115.1, from coordinate 15,326,360 downwards.
ATGGTCAAAGTCACTTAGATCACATTTCTTCCCCCATTCTGGTATTTGTTCTAAACAACAACTGAACCTCTTGACCATGTCTACATGCTTTTAGCATTGAGTTGCTGCCACATGATTGGCTGATTAGATACTTGCATTAACGAGCAGGTGGCCAGAGCATAAATAATGGCCACCTCTGCCCTGCCACCACACTCAAAACTGAATGACAAAATGGCAATAGTTTCTGATGCCGAGGGAGGGCCATTCTGTTCATATCTGCCTCTCCATGTTAGAAATTAAGAACCCCTCCTTCCCACACTGGGTCTGTAACCCTGCAGCCCCGAGCTCTTCATGTTTCTCTCGTCAGTGAGTTGTGGACTCCATCAGACTCTGGGTGAAAACCCTATTCTTCATCTTCCCTCTAAATCCTTTATCAGCTCCTTTGAATCTATGCCCTGTTCTTTGACCTGGTTGCTAAGGGAATTAGGTCCTTTCTATTTCCTTTTAGGCACCTCCGCAAACTCTCCTGTGTTCCAAAGACGACAAACTTTCAAGACGAGTCAGGCAACATCATAGAGAGAAAGGCTCAGTTGATGATTCTGGTTAGATCACAAGACATAGGAGCAGAATTAGGCCATTTGGCCCATCAAGTCTGTTCCATCATTTCATCATGGATGGTTTATTTTCCCACTCAGTCCTATTCTCCTGCCTTCTCCCTGTAATGCCCTTACTGGTCAAAAACCTATTAACCTCCGCTTTGAATATACCCAATGACTTGGCTTCCTCAGCCATCTGTTCATCGGGGCCTACAGAGAGGTGGCAAGATTTAGCAAAGAGTGGCCCTGTGGTCTGCAGTGAGGAGGGAAGCTTTGAGGGAAGACGAGAAGTGTCTCGGCCCAAAGTGAGGACTGTTTATTCCCCTCCATAGCTGCTGCCTGGCCTGCTGAGTTCCTCCAGCATTTTGTGTGTGTTGCTCTGGATTTCTAGCACCTGTAGAATCTCTTGTGTTTATGTTATACGGTCTGTAACCTCCCTACACCTCCATTCCTCGCCTTGGCCAATAAAGCACCCAGTTACCTTTCCAATCACCACATTCTCTTATCCGCTCACCTTTGAGGTTGCGTAGATGCGTACCCCAGGACTTTCTGTTCCTCCACTCAATACCCTCCCGTTTATTGTACACCAGAGTGTTGGAGTCAAACAGGACAGATATGGGTTCTTCATTCCACCACGTCCGTAAGACATAGGGTCAGAATTAGCCATTCAGCCCATCGGGTCTTCTCTGCCATTCTATCATGGCTGGTTTGTTCTCCCTTTCAACCCTATCTCCCTGCCTTCACCCCTATCATTTGATACTCTTACTAATCAAAAAAAAACTATCAACCTCCACTTTAAATATTCCCAGTGATTTGGCCTCCATGTCAGTCTGCGGCAATGAATTCCACAAATTCACCACCCTCTGGCTATAGAAATTCCTCCTCATCTCTGTTCTAAAGGGATGTCCTCGTATTGATTGATTGTGGACTTCAGGAAGGGCGAGACGGGGGCACACACACGCCTGTCCTCGTAGAGGGATCAGAAGTGGAAGGGATTCGAGTTACAGGGTGTAAACATCCCTGAGGATCTGTATATTGGATCCTAGACCCAACATACTGATGCAGATACAAAAAGGACACACCAGTGGCTATATTTCATTCGGAGTTTGAGGAGATTTGGTATGTCACCAAAAACTCACATCAGTTTATACAGATGTATCATTTAGAGTGATCTAACTGGCTGAAACACTGTCCGGTGTGGCGGGGTGTGGGGTGGGGGGTCCACTGCACAGGATCATAACAAGCTGCTAAAAGTTGGGACCTCAGCAGGCTCCATCATGGGTGCCAGCCTCCGTAGTGTCCAGGACATCTTTAAGGAGCGGCGCCTCAAAATGGCAGTGTCCATCCTAACGGACCCCCATCACCCAGGACGTGCCCTCTTCTCATTGCTGCCATCAGGGTGGAGGTACAGGAGCCTGAAGACCCACACTCAATGATTCAGGAACAGCTTCTTCCCCTGCACCATCGGATTTCTGAATGGGTATCAAACCCATGAACACTACCTCACAACTCCTTTTGCACCACTTATTTAATTTATATATATATATAATCTGTAATTTACAGTTTTTATTACTGTGTATTACAATGTACTGCAGCTGCATAACAACAAATTTCCTGACATATGCCAGTGATATTGAACCTGATTCTGAGGCTGGGCCCTCTGGTCCTAGACCTTCGCACTATAGAAACACCCTCTCCATGCCCAATCTGTCTGGGCCTTCCAATATTCGATAGATTTTAATGGGATCCCTCCTCAGTACAGGCCCAGAGCCATCAGGTGCCCCTCATAAGTTAACCCTTTCGTTTCTGGGATCATTATCCATCCTGACTCGTGCTTTGTTCCACTTCCCCAGCTGCACAACCCCGCACTTCTCTGTATCACACACCATTTGTCACACAGCTGCCCAAACGAATAGTCATAGTCATACTTTATTGATCCCGGGGGAAATTGGTTTTCGTTACAGTTGCACCATAAATAATAAGTAGTAATCAAACCATAAATAGTTAAATAGTAATATGTAAATTAGGCCAGTAAATTATGAAATAAGTCCAGGACCAGCCTATTGGCTCGGGCTGTCTGACCCTCCAAGGGAGGAGTTGTAAAGTTTGATGGCCACAGGCAGGAATGACTTCCTATGACGCTCTGTGCTGCATCTCGGTGGAATGAGTCTCTGGCTGAATGTACTCCTGTGCCCAACCAGTACATTATGTAGTCGATGGGAGACATTGTCCAAGATGGCATGCAACTTGGACAGCATCTTTTTTTCAGACACCCCCGTGAGAGAGTCCAGTTCCATCCCCACAACATCACTGGCCTTACAAATGAGTTTGTTGATTCTGTTGGTGTCTGCTACCCTCAGCCTGCTGCCCCAGCACACAACAGCAAACATGATAACACTGGCCACCACAGACTCGTAGAACATCCTCAGCATCGTCTGGCAGATGTTAAAGGACCTCAGTCTCCTCAGGAAATAGAGATGGCTCTGACCCTTCTTGTAGACAGCCTCAGTGTTCTTTGACCAGTCCAGTTTATTGTCAACTCGGAATAGCCCGCTTGTGTCTTCCTGAAGCCTAAAGCTTCCCTCCTCACCGTCAACCAAGGGGCCACTCTTCGCTAGGTCCTCCGTGTAGGTCCAAACCACTTGGAGGCACCTCAAAGAGGGAGGAGCTGAGTGCCACACTCTGGCTGGACATCTGCAAGAGGTAGTTTCTCAGGAGGGAGGCATCACCATCCGTGGCATACCCTCCTCTCATCTCTACTGTCAGGGTGGAAGGACAAGAGCCCAAAGACCCACTCTCAGCATTTTAGGACCAGCTTCCTTTCTTCCATCATTAGATTTTTGAATGGTCCATGAAAACCACCTCACCATTTCGCATTATTTATTTATTTTTGTACATTATGTTATTATTGTGATTTACAGTAACTTTTTACGCCCTAGAAACCTGGCAACATTACCTCACTTTTTGCACTCCTCATTTATTATAAATAATGCTGTAGGTATGTGTATTTTTAAATTGTAATTTATAGTAGTTTTTTTTATGTCTTGCACTTGCCACAAAACAACAAGTTTCACAACACAGGCTGTCGTTAATAAACAGGACTCTGATCAGAATGGTGCAGAGGAGAAGCACTAAAACATTGTCTCTCTCCGTCACCAGTTGCCGTGGATCAGTTGCCAGGATTCCTGGCAGTGCCCAAGGCTGACGGGATGCCCCCTGCCCGCTGCTTGGCTGGCACCATCCACCTGAACTGCGAGGACATGGCCTACATCACAGAGGCGTATGACGAGGCTTACCGAGGGCTTCCTTCCACGAGGTACGTCCCAAAGGGCTTTGTTTTAGATCCGCCACTCCCCACAACTTCCTCCATCGACGGGGCCCAGGAGATCAGACTCCCCACAACAACTTGCATCTAAGTAGCACCTTCAACACGACGAGATACCTGCATATTTTCCACGTCTCTGTTTCCCAGGGCTCGAGGGCATGAGGAGAGAGGGGCAAGTCCTGATAGGAATGTGAAGGGGACCTTTTTTTTTTAAACCCAGAAGGTAATCCATATATGGAACAAGTCGCCAGAGGATGTGGTTGAGGTGGGTACGCCAGCAACTTCGAAAAGACACGTGTACAGCTGCTGCAGGTCGATGAGTTTGAGAGTCCGTGGCCAAGGACTGGAGGCTCAGAGGTGGCTTGTGCTGGAGCAGGTGGTCTGTTGTGTGTGGGAGGGTCGGTAAATGACCTGTTTAGCTGCTGTTGTCCTGTTTGCTCTGCTGTTGCTGTGTTGAACATGATGGGCATACTCTGTTGGTGCCGGAATGTGTGGCGACATGTGTGGGCTGCCCCCAGCACGACCTTTAGTGTGTTGGCTTTTGACGCAAATGATGCATTTCGCTGTGTGTTTCGGGAAGGCAGGAGAATGGGGTTGAGAGAGATAATAAATCATGGTGGAATGTTGGGACAGTGCTGATGGGCTGAATGGCCAGTATGCCAATACAGATGAAGCTGAGTTAGAGATACATAGATAGTGGGATATGGAGCAAACTTGGGCAGCTGGGACCAGCTAGGTTGGATAGCACAGATGAATTGGGCTGAAGGGACTTTTTCATGCTGTATGGCTCTATGACATTATAAAATGAAAATTTATGAGAGCTTTCATGGCAAATGCCCTGGCCAATGGGTTTTAATAAAGTTTTTTTAAACGAAGAGAGGGCCGGCAGATGTTGGATGGCCTGCAAGGGTGGAAAGTGGAAACTGCCGAGCTAAGACATGGCAGTCAGAGGGATAGAGGCTAGACTTGATTAGAGATCACAGAGTCTTGGAGGGCTGGAGGAGGTCACAGACCCTGCGAGGAGTGAGATCATGGGTCACGTTTACAGGAAGGTGAAGAATCTGAGGTCGGGAAGTGGTTTTGGCCTCTGACACCCTTGTCCTGGAGGTGACGCTGTGCAGATGGGCTGGCGGGTGATACGTGGTACCGGGGATGATGAGCGGGGGAGACCGAGTCAAATATTATTCCTTGTGTTAGAAAATAGGATGAGCTTTACTTGTCAAAATATTGAAACATGCAGTAAAATATGTTGTTCACGTCAACGGACCACACAGTCCAAGGATGTCCCGTAAATGTCGCCACCTATCCTGCACCAGCATTGCATGCCCACAACTTATTAACCCTAACCCGTATGACTTTGGAATGTGGGAGGAAACCAGGGCACCCAAAGGAAACGCCTGATGCCACAGGGAGGACGTACAATCTCCTTACCGGTAGCGGCGGAATTGAACCCCAGTCGCTGGTGTTGTAGCCTGGGTTACACCACCGTGTTACTCGATAACTGGGCCAAAGCTTTCCAGGACACACAGACAGATGGTTCAGAAGCAGTGGAGGGGGCAAATGAGGGTAACGCTGCACCTTCTTGCGGCGCAGAAACTGGCCTCGGCATTTCCCCGAAGACATTACTGACCCACTGTTCAAGGAGAACTGTGCACGTTGGAGTTCCGAAACAGACAATGCTAGAGGCATTTGGCTGGTGGGGAGAGAAACAGAGATGGCGTTTGACCTACTGGGTGTTAAAATTATAGAGTGATACAGGTCAGGAACAGGCCCTTCAGCCAAAAGGGTCCATGCTGACCATCTGTCCATCTAATCTAGTCCCATTAGCCTGAGTTTCACCCATAAACCAGGGGTTCCCAACCTTTTTAATGCCATGGACCCCACCTTTAACCGAAGGGTCCATGGAGTCCAGGTTAGGAACCCTTGCAGCCTTTCCTATTCATGGACTTCTCCAAGTGTCTTTGAAATGCTGTTAATTAATCAGCTTATTGTTATCACATGTACTGAGACTGTCTTACACACTGTTTACACAGACCAAGTAGTTACACAGTGCATTGAGCTAGGGTAAGCTAAAGCAGCAACAATGGAGAATAAAGTGTAAGAACTACAGGAAAAAAGTGCGGTGGAGGTAGCAATAAGGTACAAAATCATAACGAGGTAGATTGTGAGGCCAAGAGTCTATCTTATCAGACAAGAAATTCATTCAGAAGTCTGGAGCTGCCTCCACCACTTCCAATGGCAGCCTATTCCATAAAGCGATCACCCTCTGTATGAAGACGTTGCCCCCCGGGGGTCCCTTTAAAATCCCGCCCCTCTCACGTTAAACCCGTGCCCTTTAGTTTGTGACTCCCCTTCCCTGGGGAAGAAACTGTGTGCATTCATCCTCATGGCCAGTGGGTGGTGAATCATTGCCACAGATGACTGTGGAGGCCAAACCCCTGGGTGTATTAAAAGTGGCGGTTGATAGGTTCTTGACTAGTAAGGGCGTCAGAGGTTACGGGGAGAAGGTGGGAGAATGGGAAAACGGAAGGGAGAATAAATCAGCCATGATGGAATGGCGGAGAAGGCCCGATTGGCTGAATGGCCCAATTCTGCTCCTGTGCCTTATGACTCCAGCAGCTTTTATTTCAGGTATCTAGTGTTTGCAGCTTTGGCTTTCCATTTACCGATGAATTTCTTGTTTGCTTTCTGCCCACCAGGCCGATGATTGAGTTATGTATCCCCTCAGTTCTGGATTCAACCCTTGCCCCACCAGGCTGCCACGTGCTCTCCATCTTCACCCAGTACACTCCCTACCGTCTCCAAGGGGGAAAGGAGTGGGACGAGGAGCAGAGGAACCTCTACGCTGACCGAGGTAAACCACACACCCCAAATCAAAGGAGGGGAAGTCCCCAAAGAGGTGACGCGGCAAAGGGCATGCGCCTACCGTCGCTTCCAAAGCTTAGTGCTCTTGACTTCAATCGAACCAAACTGCATGCCGGACCGGAGTGCCACAGTGGATAGAGCTGCCGTCTCACAGCACCAGAGACCCAGGTTCAATCCCTGTCTGTGTGGAGTTCGCATGTTCTCCCGGTGCCCCAGTCTCTGCTGGGTGCTCCAGTTTTCTCCCAAAGGCAATCTGGTCGTCTTGCTGTTAGAATCAGAGTCAGATTACTATCATTGACTTGCATGAGGAGAAATTTCTTTCTATATGGAATGAGCTGCCAGAGGAGGAGTTGAGGCAGGTACATTGACAACATTGTAAAGACGTGGATGGGAAAGGTTTAGATCAGGGGTTCCCAACCCGGTGTCCACAGGTCCCTTGCTTAATGGTATTGGTCCATGGCATAAAGAAAGATTCGGAACCCCTGGTTTAGAGGGAGATGGGCCAGGATGTCTTGGTTGGCATGAACCTCTTGGGCCAAAGGGCCTGTGATGTACTTCATTGGGAGTGACCTAGTTCTTCCACAACTGAATTCCAAATCGCATCCACTTGAGTATCGCTGGGTGGTCAAGCCAAAGAGGGGACACCTTCCAGACAGTGGGCAAGGCACAAGGACAATGGCAGTTCATGGTAAATCCGACCTGCCCTCCTTAGAGAAGTAAGCGACTTCCGCTCCTCTCTCTCCCCAGTGTTTGACGGCATCGAGCAGTACGCTCCAGGGTTTAAGAGTTCAGTGGTTGGACGTGACATCCTGACGCCTCCAGATCTGGAGAAGGTGTTTGGTTTGACAGGTGGGGTAAGTATTAACTAGTTCTGTGACCAAGCTCACCTGAAATTACGAGTCCAATGCTGAAAATAAAGTGGATGCTAACACTTTGGAGGGTTTATATTTCTTCTGGGGGCATTGGTAAATTGGTTTGTGGTTGTCAGTGAAAAACTTTGTCATGCAGGCCATCCATATGGATCATTTAATCTCATCAGTGCATGCAGGCAAGAGAAGATAAGACTATAACAGAATGCAGAATGGTGTGTTACAGAGAAAGTGCAGTGCAGGTAGACAATAAGCTGCAAGGCCATGATAAACTAGATTGTCAGGTCAAGAGTGCACCTTATCATACTGGGGAACCATTCAGTTGTCTTCTAAGAGTGGGATAGAAGCTGTCCTTGAACCTGGTGGTACATGCCTTTAGGCTTTTGTATCTTCTGCCTGATGGGAGAAGGGAGATGTCTGGGGTGGGTTGGGTCTTTGGTTATGTTGGCTGTGTTACTAATGGCAGTGAGAAATATAGACAGAGTCCACGACTCTGTGCGGGTTCTTGCAGTCAAGGGCAGAGCAGTTGCTGTAACCAGTGGTGGCGCATTCACCACTTGGGGCATCGATAAAAATTGGCGAGGGTCGACAGGGGACGTGCCAAATTTCCTTAGCCTCCTGAGGAAGTGGAGGTATGGGGAGCTTTCTTGGCTGTGCATCTACTCGGTTGGACCAGCAGAGTGTATTGGTGATGCTAACTCCTAGGAGCCTGAAGCTCTCAACCTCCTGAACCTCCCAACCCTCTCGACCTCATTGACAGGGTTAAAAAGTTTGGAGGGGTCCAGATCTCTCCAGCCTCTCCTCCTTCTTGGCGCTTGTGTTAACAGCGCGTGTCTCAGACTGTGGGATCTTCCTATGTGCTGAGGGGTCATTTTCCTATCCACACCCATAGCAGTGTTTCCTGGTGAGCACCATTGGTTGAGAAGTGTTTCGGGATGTCCCAGGGATTTAACAGCCATACAGAAAGCCAGGTCTATTAAATAAAGAACGTTTTCAAGCTCCTGGGCTTCAGACTGGGAATAATTATACAGGGATGCTCTTTCCATTCATTCCAGCTGGGATAGGTGTAGCAGGAGGTGAGAAGATATTCACCAAGCAGCTCCCCTTCTGGTGAGGGTTCAGATCCAGCTGCACTGACCTCAGTGCAGAAATACAGGGGAAGTGCTGTCAGGCAAGGAATACCTTCTTACAGGTGAAATGTTTATCCTCTCAAGTGGACATAAACGTGTCCATTAAAGTCCAAAGTACATTTATTACCAAAGTACCTCGTGCAACCTTGAAATTTGTGTTCTCACAGTCCCCCACAAAAATAAAGAAACCCAATAGAATTCAGGAACAATGACCGTCCGGCACCAAATGTGCGAAGAAAAGAACAAGCCGTGCGAGCAATAGAAAGTAAACAAGTAACACTCGGAACTGAAGTTCGTGAAAGTGAGTTGACAGCCACGAAGCTGCATCGGGCCTAGGAGTCTGTCAGTTGCAGGCCGCAGCCTCAGTTCAATGCAGACACAAGTAAACCTCGCAGAGCAGCTAACTGAACATCAGCCCCTCCCGCGCCTCCAACCCTGACACCGCAACCTTTTCAGTCTGGCCTGGGAGCATGAAAATGTTCTTTTTTTTAATAGACCTGGGTTTCTGTACGCCTGCTAAATCCCTGGGGCATCCCGACACTCTCGGGCACGGGCTCCGCTCCCTCCATTCAGCCTGTACCCAAACTTTTCAATCTTGCCCGGTGCTTAAATCAACCAAACGTCGGCTCCTTTCTCACTCCCGGGCCTGGGCCTTGCTGCTTCGATTTGGCCCCGAGTCCACTTCCACAATGGCCAAATATCAGCCGGTTCCTCGCTCTCGGACCCTGGCCCTGCCACCTCGATTTGACCCGTACCCGCCCCGCCACCTCACCGCACCTTCGACACTCCAGTTCACAGAATCCCCCAAAATGCCAGTCGTACAGATGGTTCAAAAGCACAGCTTCGAAAGGGAAGTTACAGGCTATTGATTACAGTGACAGAAAAAGTGTGATTAATGGAGTAGTTGGTAGTTTTGTTTGCTGCCAGGGGTGCATCGGTGTGTCTTAGATCAGAAATGAGCAGAGAGGAGGAAGAAGTTCTTTAGCCATTGGGTGGAGAATCTGTAGAATTCATTGCCACAGACGACTGTGGAGGCCAAGTCATTGGGTGTATTTAAAGCGGTGATTAATAGGTTCTTAATTAGGAAGGGCATCAAAGGTTATGTGAAGAAGGCAGGGTTGGAAGGGAAAATAAATCAGCCTTGATACAGGCACAAAGCAGAATCAATAGGCTAACTGGTCGAATTCTATTCCTGTGTCTTATGGTCTTATAGGAAGAGCATGGGTTGGAAGCTGTCCTTAAGCATGACGATACATGTGTTCAGTCTTGTCTACCTTCTGCCCAACTGATACAAAACAACAAAGAGCTGGGAAACTCAGTGGGTCAGGCAGCATCTGTGGAGTCAAAGAGATGGTCAATGGTCAGGATTAAAATATTCACCATGGCTTTGCCTTCACAGAAGCTGCCTGACCCCCTGAGTTTCCCCAGCAGTTTGTGGGTATATTTGACTTTTGAGGTCGGGCTTGGTTGAATATTGAGCAGACACAAGGACAAATATCTGGGGCAGGGTTACCTGTGCATTTCTTATATTCCTGCTGCGTTTACCACATCTTCGTTGCACTTTCTCACCTGGTTTGGCATCACGAGGAGTAACCGCAGGCAAATTGTGCGTTGGTCTTTGCAGAACATCTTCCACGGGGCGATGTCGCTCGACCGCCTATACCTGGCACGGCCCTCGGCCCTGTATTCGGGATACAGGTCGCCCGTCAAGGGCCTGTACCTGTGCGGGAGCGGAGCTCACCCAGGTAAGAGCCGCTTGGGAAGTATGCACCCTGGGGTTCCCGGAGTGAGGCAACAGCCAGAAGTGTTAGACAGGGATGGAGGGACGGCAAGTTAGAATGGGAATCAGGTTTAATATCACCTGCATATGTTGTGAAATTTGTTATCTTTGTGACAGCAGTACACTGCAATACATGGTAATAGTGAAAAAACATGAATTACAGTAAATACTTTATACTTTATTGTCGCCAAACAATTGATACTAGAACGTACAATCATCACAGCGATATTTGATTCTGTGCTTCCCGCTCCCTGGATTACAAATCGATAGTAAATATTAAAAATTTAAATTATAAATCATAAATAGAAAATAGAAAAATGGAAAGTAAGGTAGTGCAAAAAAACCGAGAGGCAGGTCCGGATATTTGGAGGGTACGGCCCAGATCCGGGTCAGGATCCGTTCAGCAGTCTTATCACAGTTGGAAAGAAGCTGTTCCCAAGTCTGGCCATATGAGTCTTCAAGCTCCTGAGCCTTCTCCTGGAGGGAGGAGGGATGAAAAGTGTGTTGGCTGGGTGGGTCGTGTCCTTGATTATCCTGGCAGCACTGCTCCGACAGCCTGCGGTGTAAAGTGAGTCCAAGGATGGAAGATTGGTTTGTGTGATGTGCTGCGCCGTGTTCACAATCTTCTGCAGCTTCTTCCGGTCTTGGACAGGACAACTTCCATACCAGGTTGTGATGCACCCTAGAAGAATGCTTTCTACAGTACATCTATAAAGATATATATCATAGTTAAATTAAGTAGGTAATGCAAACAATAGAAATGTTAAAAAATAATGAGGTAGTGTTCATGGGTTCAACGTCCATTCAGAAATCAGATGGCAGAGGGGAAGAAGCAATTCTTGAATCATTGATTGTGCGCCTTCAGGCTTCTGTACCTCCTTCCTGATGGTAGCAGTGAGAACAATACATGATCTGGGTGATGGAGGTTCTTAATTGATGAATGCCACCTTTTTGAGGCATCGCTCCTTGAAAATGTCCTGGATACTGTGGAGGCCAGTGCCCATGATGGAGCTAAGTTTACAACTCTCTGCAGCTTACTTCGATCCTGTGCAGTAGTTCCCACCACCCCCCATACCAGACAGTGACGCAGCCAGTTAGAATGCTCTCCACAGTACATCTGTAGAAGTTTGCGAGTGGTTTTGGAGACAAACTATATCTTCTAATGAAATACAGCCGCTGCCGTGTCTTCTTTGTAGCTGCATCGATATGTTGGGTCCAGGTTAGATCCGCAGAGATATTGACCTCCAGGAACCTGAAATTTGGAATTTGAGATAAGGTAAGATTAGTGTTATTTGTCACACAGAAACACTGAAACACACAGTGAAATGCATCATCTTGTGTCAACGACTAACACAATCTGGGTTGCAAGGAACGTGCGAACCCAAACGCAGGACACCGGCACGGAGATCGAGCTAGGATGCAGATGAGGGTGTGGGCGAGGCTGGAGCTGAACGGCAAACAGGAGGGTGAACAGGAAAACAGGAGGCAGGCAGAACTTATCTTGACACGGAGCGTAGAAAGGCAAGCGGTAGACAGTACTTTTCTTGACACGGAGATACAGAGTTACACAAGTAAATCTCGGTACTGAAGTAAAACTTAGAATAAACAATCCTAAGTGGCCGGGTACGTTAATCACCACACTGGCTAAACAACGATCTGGCAACGAGTGGATGCAAAGCTGGGGTTTTTATGCTGCAGGTCTTGATGAGAACCAGGTATGCTGCCATCAAAGGGAATTAGGAGAAAATGGGGAATTAATGGTCGGATCCGTGACAGTCTGCGGATGTTCTGGGAGCAGTGCACAAGAGTCGCCGCGCTTCTGACACCAGCACAACTTACTAAGCCAAACCGGAATGTGGGAGGAAACCGGAGCACCCGGAAGAAACCCGTGCAGCATAGGGAGAACGTGCAAACTCCTTACAGGCAGCAGTGGCAATTAAACCCAAATAGCCGGCACCGTAAAGCGTTATGCTGACCGCCATGCTACCGTGTTACACCCCCCCCCACCTGGGTTGGTGGAGGGAGGGTCAGTGAGGGCAGGGGGGAGGGGTAGAGGGTCCACGGAGAGAGAGTGGAGGTGGAGGGGAAGAGGAAGTGATGGAGTTGATATCGGGTGTTTTGATGGAGAGGTGAGGGGAGGGTGAGGGAGGATCGGTGATGAGAATGATGGTGGGTCTTCGGGCATGAAACCAGGCCCTTCGGGCAGTCCTCTCCATGCTGACCATCAGCCACCCACCCACACTAATTCCAGTTTTCCCTCCTCAACTCCCAGCTTCTGTCCCTGACCCGCACACACACACGGGTCTGGGGGAAGGGCGAGTGAAATTAATAGCAGCCGATTAACCCAGAAACACCTGGCGTCTTTGGGATGTGGGAGGAAAGCAGAGCATCTGGGGCGAATCCAAGCGGCCACAGGGAGAGCGTGCAAACTCCACACAGACAGTGCTGGTGATCAGTATTGAACTAGGGTGGGGGGAGGTGGGAAGAGGAGATGTGGCGGGGGGGTGGTTTGTGGACGTGGGATGTGGTGATGTAGGTCCACGACCTTCTGCCGGATTTCCAGCATCTGCAGAGGACTTGTTACAAGACAGCCACAAGGCCCATCTAGTTGGTGCCAGCTCTTAATATGGCCCCAGTTGGTTCCATGCCCCACTCAGTCCCCAGAGCCCTGCGGATCGTTCTCTCTCCACCCTCCCCGTCTTTGAGGATACCCAAGGAGACAGAGCCTCAAGAAGGCAGTGTCCATCATCAAGGACCCTCACATCTGGGACCTGCCCTCTTCTCGTTACTACCATCGCGGAGCCTGAAGACACACACGCTCTAACAATAGTCTCTTCCTGTCTGACATCAGATTTCTGAGCCCATGAACACTAACTCATTATTCCTCTTTTGAACTATTATTTTATTTATGCTTTGTAACTTATTGTAACTTTTGTGCTTTGCACTGAACTGCTGGCAGGTCACAACATGTCAGTGATAACAGAGACACAAGAGGTGTTGCAGATGTTGGAAAATCAGAGCCACATGCACAAAATGCTGGAGGAACTCAGCAGGTCGGGCAGCATCTGTGGGGGGAAATGGACAATCAATGATTCGGGTTGAGACGTTGACATTTCCCTCTATAGATGCTGCCTGACGTGTTGAGTTCCTCCAGCATTGTGTGTGACAGTGGTGATAAACCAGATTCTGATTCAGTCCTGAGGAAGGATCTCAGCCCAGAACACCGACTGTTTATTCTCCTCCATAGATGCCGCCTGACCTGCTGAGTTCCTCCAGCGTTTTGTGTGTGTTAAAACGTCTGCAGAATCCCTTCTATTTCTGATTCGGTTGCATTCAGAATGCTTACTGTCTCTTTAGGAGGTCTGACCGCCTTTCCTGTGTGAGGGTCTCCAATCCCCACCCGCTGTATGCCCAGTGAAGGTCAAGGCCTCCTGTTCCATGATTGGCAACTGACACCCCCCTCTCTCTCTCTCTCTCTCTGTGCCAGGTGGTGGTGTCATGGGATCGGCTGGTCGTAACGCAGCCCACGTCGTTCTGTCCGACCTGAGGAGATCACGGTGGTCCCGCTGACTCCCAGGAACGCTGGCTCGCAGCTCCCCTCCCGGACTCACGGGCTCTCACATGCACAGGAATCACTGTTGAATCGGGAAGCACTTTATGTAATTTAACAGGCTGCTCACGGAATATGATCGCACCGGGGGGAGTCCATTCGAGCCATCGAGTCTGTGCCAGCTCTTTCAAACCAATCCCACGAGTTTATTCCTCCCTTGAGGGCTTCTTCCTGTGGCCAATTTTTAACCCGCCCTCGCCTTCCTGCCATGGACCGCATTTCCGCCCGAGACCTGCACAAAGCTCATGTGTGCCTTTGAACAGGACCGTCGGTGGATAAACACATCCTGTTACGCTGCCTTAATTGATAAAAGCTCCAAATTAAAATTAAACATTTGGTAGTATAATTAGAATTCCCAATAAAACTGGGAAATCCCTGATTGTGGCGCTTGTGTCTGTTTATCTTCTTGGAACATCACCTCCAACGGAGGTATCGGCCACTCACCAGTTTTCAAATAGTCCCCAGGCATAACCCATCTTCGAAGTGCTTTCCTCTCCCGGGGGTGAGGTCTTTCGGGCTTGTGTTGGGATTTCTGTAGCTCTGTTATGTATGGGACAGGGTTGCTGCCCCCGTGCCCGCCCCTCCTCCTTTCGCAGCCGGGCTTGGGACCGTCCGTGTTGGAGTTGTGTCCGTTTGTAGCTTGGATACAAGACTGGCTGACTGGCTGGAAGCAGAGTGGCCTATTCTGTTTGGCTGCCGGTGCCGAGCGGTGTTGGGATTGCTTCCTTCACATTACATGCCAACGATTTGGATGACGACTTGGCTTTGCGGGCAAAGATAGGTGGAGGGGTAGGTAGGGTTGAGGAATCAGGGAGTCTGCTGATCGACTGAGATCTGGGGAAAGTGCAAAAAAAGTGACCTGCGTAATATAGTGTAAGGAAGTGTAGGTATGGTCATGCACTTCAGTAGAAGGAATAAATGTGCAAACGATTTTCTAAAGGGAGTGAAAATGCAGAGAGACGTGGGAGTCCTTGTACAGGATTTCCTCGAGGTTACCTTGCAGACTGAGTTGCTGGGAAGGAAGGTAAATGCAATGTTAGCATTCATTTCGAGAGGACTAGAATATAAGAGCAAGGATGTGGTGCTGAGGCCCTGATGAGTCATTGGCCAGACCATACTTGGAGCATTTTGAGTAATTTGAGCCGCTCATCTAAGAAAAGATGTGTTGGTGTTAGAGAGGGTCTAGAAGAGGTTCACGAGAAGGATTCATGGATTAATGTTTGAAGAGTGTTTGATTGCTCTGGGCCTGTACCTGCTAGAGTTTAGAAGAATGAGGAAGATCTCATTGAAAATTATTGATCATTGAAAGGCCCAGATAGAGTGGATGTGGAGAGGATGTTCTCTATAGTGGGCCAGTCTAGGACCAGAGGGCACAGCCTCAGGTGATGTCCACTTAAAACAGAGATGAGGAGGAATTTCTTTAGCCAGAGGGTGGTGAATCTGTGGAATTCATTGTGGAGGCCAAGTTAGTGGGTATATTTAAAGCGGAGATTGATAGGTTCTTGATTAGTAAGGGTGTCAAAGGCTAAAGGGAGAAGGCAGGAGAATGGGGTTGAGGGGGATAATAAATCAGCCATGATGGAATGGTGGAGCAGACTCGATGGGCTGAATGACCAAATTGTTCTCCTATGTCTTATGGATTTAAAGTGCTGAGTGTTGGAATCACAAACTCCCTTTTTCTTTTATGAAAACACATTTATTATAAATTCAAACCACAGTAATACGATCATACAAACATACAAAGAGCAGATAAATTATTACTAACACATTTCTGTCTTCATTGAGGATGGTATTTATCCGCTCGGTGTCCAACCATCTCAAAACAACTCTATGTTATCCACGGTCACCGCAGTTCTTTATTCACGGCTACGCGGGACCCGGGCACGGACATACACCCTGAACATCGCCCAGCAATTGGCCCAGGCTGGAACTCTCCGCTGCCCGTCTCCAGGGCCCACTGATAGTTATCTTAGCCAGGCCCTAGCCTGTTCATGATGTCAATGGACAGGGCGAGTGGAACTGCCCACTGGGGGCTGAAACTGGGCAGAAAGCGGTAAGGTATTGATGTGGATGGAGAATTAGTTGGCAGACAGGAAGCAAAGAGTGGGAATAAACGGGACCTTTTCAGAATGGCAGGCAGTGACTAGTGGGGTACCGCAAGGCTCAGTGCTGGGACCCCAGTTGTTTACAATATATATTAATGACTTGGATGAGGGAATTAAATGCAGCATCTCCAAGTTTGTGGATGACACAAAGCTGGGTGGCAGTGTTAGTTGTGAGGAGGATGCTAAGAGGATGCAGGGTGACTTGGATAGGTTGGCTGAGTGGGCAAATTCATGGCAGACAATTTAATGTGGATAAATGTGAAGTTATCCACTTTGGTGGCAAAAATAGGAAAACAGATTATTATCTGAATGGTGGCCGATTAGGAAAAGGGGAGGTGCAACGAGACCTGGGTGTCATTATACACCGGTCATTGAAAGTGGGCATGCAGGTACAGCAGGCGGTGAAAAAGGTGAATGGTATGCTGGCATTTATAGCGAGAGGATTCGAGTACAGGAGCAGGGAGGTACTACTGCAGTTGTACAAGGCCTTGGTGAGACCACACCTGGAGTATTGTGTGCAGTTTTGGTCCCCTAATCTGAGGAAAGACATCCTTGCCATAGAGGGAGTACAAAGAAGGTTCACCAGATTGATTCCTGGGATGGCAGGACTTTCATATGATGAAAGACTGGATGAACTGGGCTTGTACTCGTTGGAATTTAGAAGATTGAGGGGGGATCTGATTGAAACGTATAAACCCCTAAAGGGATTGGACAGGCTAGATACAGGAAGATTGTTCCCGATGTTGGGGAAGTCCAGAACGAGGGGTCACAGTTTGAGGATAAAGGGGAAGCCTTTTAGGACTGAGATTAGGAAAAACTTCTTCACACAGAGAGTGGTGAATCTATGGAATTCTCTGCCACAGGAAACAGTTGAGGCCAGTTCATTGGCTATATTTAAGAGGGAGTTAGATATGGCCCTTGTGGCTACGGGGATCAGGGGGTATGGAGGGAAGGCTGGTGCAGGGTTCTGAGTTGGGTGATCAGCCATGATCATAATAAATGGCGGTGCAGGCTCGAAGGGCCGAATTGCCTACTCCTGCACCTATTTTCTATGTTTCTATGTTTCTACAATAAGACCAGATTCACTGGTACATCAGAATTAGATCAAACCAGCATATAATTAGAGCTCAGAGGACCCCAGATATCGACTGTCCGTTTCCCTCACCCGTGGAGTTCCTTCAGCGGCTTGTAAAACTGGACGGGGTGGATAATGGAACCTGAATACAGGTTGTTGATTATTGTTACGATGCTGGCCGTCATGATTCTCTCACTCACACTCTGATCTACAGAGAGGAAACTTCATTCCTCATTCCGTCCGAACGAGGAAAGAATTGTAATAAATTCTGAACAACGAACAGTCTGCTGGAGGAGCTCAGCGGATTTTGCAACATTTAAGTCATACGGCACGGAAACAAACCATTCGGCCCATTTAGACTATGCTGACCCGCACCCGGACCATAATCTCAGGATTGCTGCCCGTGCCGTGTGCCAGCGAGTGCAAGAATACCATGATCAGACGTATTAATGTGTGGCTGAGAGACTGGTGTAGGGGGCAGGGCTTCAGATTCCTGGTTCATTGGGACCTCTTCTGGGCAAGGTACCACCTGTACAAAAAGGATGGGATGCACCTGGACCCAAAGGGGTCCAACATCCTAGCAGGCAGGTTTAATAGAGCTGTTAGGGTAGGTTTAAGCTAACTTGGCAGGGGAATGGGAACCGGAGTGATAGGGCTGCGAAAACAGAGGTAAATCAAAGATAGCGTGCAACAGAGGTTATAGAAAGAACAGACTGGAGATGAGGCATAATCACAGCCAGTGGGATGAGTTACAGGGCAATAGAGGAATGCTGCAGTTAAAACAGAAAGCAACAAATACTGGACTGAAAGTGTTACATTTGAATGCACGCAGCATAAAGAATAAAGTGGATATGATCTTGAAATTCAGCTACAGACTGGCAAATATAACATTGTGGCCATCTCTGAAACTTGGCTAAAGGATGGCTGCCATTGGGAGCTGAACGCCCAAGGATATATGGTGTATCGGAAAGATAGGTTAGCAGGCAGAGGAGGTGGTGTGGCCCTGTGTATAAGAAATAATATTAAATTATTAGAAATAGATGACATAGGATTGGAAGGTGTAGAGTCTCTATGGATTGAGTTAAGAAATGGCAAAGGTAAAAGGACCCTAATGACAGTTGTATATAGGCCTCCAAACAGCAGCCGGGATGTGGATTACAAATTACAGCAGGAGATAGAAAAGGCGTATCAGAAAGGCAATGTCATGATAATCATTGGGGATTTTAATATGAAAGTGGATTGGGAAAACCAGGCCAGTACTGGACCTCAAGAGAAAGAATTTGTAGAACGTCTAAGGGATGGATTTTTAGAACAGCTTGTTGTTGAGCCCACTAGGGGATCGGCTGTGCTGGATTGGGTGTTGTGCAATAGAAACATAGAAACATAGAAAATAGGTGCAGGAGTAGGCCATTCGGCCCTTCGAGCCTGCACCGCCATTTATTATGATCATGGCTGATCATCCAACTCAGAACCCTGCACCAGTCTTCCCTCCATACCCCCTGATCCCCATAGCTACAAGGGCCATATCTAACTCCCTCTTAAATATAGCCAATGAACTGGCCTCAACTGTTTCCTGTGGCAGAGAATTCCACAGATTCACCACTCTCTGTGTGAAGAAGTTTTTCCTAATCTCAGTCCTAAAAGGCTTCCCCTCTATCCTCAAACTGTGACCCCTCGTTCTGGACTTCCCCAACATCGGGAACAATCTTCCTGCATCTAGCCTGTCCAATCCCTTTAGGATTTTATACATTTCAATCAGATCCCCCCTCAATCTTCTAAATTCCAACCAGTACAAGCCTAGTTCATCCAGTCTTTCATCATATGAAAGTCCTGCCATCCCAGGAATCAATCTGGTGAACCTTCTTTGTACTCCCTCTATGGCAAGAATGTCTTTCCTCAGATTAGGGGACCAAAACTGCACACAATACTCCAGGTGTGGTCTCACCAAGGCCTTGTACAACTGCAGTAGTACCTCCCTGCTCCTGTAATGATCTGGAGGTGATAAGAGAGCTTAAAGTTAAGAAACCCTTAGGGAACAGTGATTCCCTAATCACAATATGATCGAGTTCACATTGAAATTTGAGAGGGAAAAAATAGAATCCAGTGTGTTGGTATTTCAGTGGAATAAAAGAAATTACAATGGCATGAGAGGGGAACTGGCCGAAGTTGACTGGAAAGGGCCTTTGCAGGAAGAACAGCAGAGCAGCAATGGCTGGAGTTTCCGAGAAAAATGAGGGAAGCGCAAGACAGATATATTCCAAATAAGAAGAAATTTTCAAAGGAAAGAAGGACACTAACGTGGCTGACAAGTGAAGTCAGAGCCAAAGTCAAAGCAAAAGAGAGGGATACAAGGAAGCCAGAGCTAGTGGGAAGATAGAGGATTGGGGAGCATTTAAAAACTTGCAGAGGGAAACTGAGAAGGGCATTAGGAAGGAAAAGATGAATTATGAAAGGAAGCTAGTGCCTAATATCAAAGAAGATACTAAAAGCTTCTTTAAGTATATAAAGGGTAAAAGAGAGTCAATGGTAGATATAGGGCCAATACAAAATGACACTGGAGATATTGTAATGAGAGATGCAGACATGGCAGAGGAAATGAATGCACATTTTGCATCAGTCTTCACAGTGGAAGATGTCTACAATATACCGGGCATTCAAGAGTATCAGGGAAGTGAAGAACGTGCAGTGAAAATTACGACTGAGAAGGTGCTCAGGAAGTTTAATGGTCTGAGGGTGGATAAATCTCCTGGACCTGATGGAATACACCCTCGGGTTCTGAAGGAAGTAGCTGGAGAGATTGTGGAGGCATTAACGATGATCTTTCAAGAATCGATAGATTCTGGCATTGTACAGGATGACTGGAAAATTACAAATGTTACTCTGCTATTTAAGAAGGGTGGAAGGCAGCAGAGAGGAAACTATAGACCTGATAGTCTGACATCAGTGGTTGGGAAGTTGTTGAAATAGATTGTTAGGAATGAGATTATGGAGTACCTGGAGGCACATGACAAGATAAGCCAAAGCCAGCATGGTTTCCTGAAAGGAAAATCCTGTCTGACTAACCTACTGCAATTCTTTGAGGAAATTACAAGCAGGGTAGACAAAGGAAATGCAGTAGATGTGGTGTACTTGGATTTTCAGAAAGCCTTTGACAAGGTTCCGCACATGAGGCTGCTTAGTAAGATAAGAGCCCACCGAATTACAGGGGAGTTACTAGCATGGGTGGAACATTGGCTGGTTGGCAGAAAACAGAGTGGGAATAAAGGGATCCTATTCTGGCTGGCTGCTGGTTACCAGTGGAGTTCCACAGGGGTCAGTGTTGGGACCGCTACTTTTTATGATGCATGTCAATGATTTGGACTATGGTATTAATGGCTTTGTGGCTAAATTTGCCGATAACACAAATATAGGTGGAGGAGCGGGTAGTGTTGAGGAAGCAGAGAGCCTGCAGAGAATTAGGTAGTTTAGGGAATGGGCAAAGAAGTGGCAAATGAAATACAATGTTGGAAAGGGTATGGTCATGCACTTTGTTGGAAGAAATAAACAGGCAGAATATTATGTAGATGGGAAGAGAATTCAAAATGCAGAGATGCAAAAGAGGGACTTGGGAGTCCTTGTGCAAGATAGCCAAAAGGTTAACCTCCAGGTTGAGTCGGTTGTGAAGAAGGCAAATGCAATGTTGGCATTCATTTCTACAGGTATAGAATACAAGAGCAGGGATGTGATGTTGAGGCTCTATAAGGCACTGGTGAGATCATACTTAGAGTATTGTGTGCAGTTTTGGGCTCCTTAATTTAGAAAGGATAAACTGACATTGGAGAGGGTTCAGAGAAGATTCACAAGAATGATTCCCGGAATGAAAAGTTTACCATATGAGGAATGTCTGGCAGCTATTGGGTTGTATTCCCTGGAGTTCAGGAGAATGGGGGGGGGGGGTGGAAGTCATAGAAACATTCCCAATGTCAAAAGGTCTGAACAGATTAGATATGGCAAAGTTATTTCCCATGTTTGTAGGACAAGAGGGCACAACTTCAGGGTTGAAGGACATCCTTTTAGAACTGAGATGCGGAGAAATTACTTTAGTCAGAGGGTGGTAAATCTGTGGAATCTGTTGATACGAGCGGCTGTGGAGGCCGGGTCATTGGGTGTATTTAAGGCAGAGATAGATAGGTTCTTGATTAGCCTGGGCATCAAAGGGTATGGGGTGAAAGCGGGGGAGTGAGGATGACTGGGAGGATTGGATCAGCCCATGATTGAATGGCAGAGCAGACTCGATAGGCCAAATGGCCTACTTCTGCTCCTACATCTTATAGTCTTATAACCCTCCATACTTCATGTACTTACCCAGACTTACCTTAAAGAAGGGGGGGGGGGAAGGAATTATCAACACACACTAGAGGAACTCAACATGTCAGGCAGCATCTATGGAGAGGAATAAATAGTCGACCTTTCATCAGGACTGAAACGAAAGGGACAGAAGCCAGAATAAGAAGGCGGGGGAAGGGAGAGGAGAACAAGCTGGCCAGTGACCGGTGAAATCAGATGAGGAGGAAGGTATTTGGAAGTGGGTGGGAGGCTGAAGTAGGAAGCTGGGAGGGGGACAGATGGAAATGGTAAAGGACTAAAGAAGAAGGAATCTGATAGGAGAGGAGAGTGGAGCATGGAAGCGAACAAGGAATATAAGGAGAAGGGATAAGATGGGAGCCAGAATGGGGAATGAGAACAGAGAGAAGGAGAGAAGGAAAAATTACCGTAAGTTACAGAAATTGTCGACGTTCCGGGTTGATCATGATGATATGTATTGGAAGTAGCAATGGCGGATGCAGATTCCCAGGTCACCACGCGGCTTAGAAAAGGCCCTATCTACCTTGGCTAGGGCAGGGGGCGGTGTCAAGCTGTAGCTCCGCCCCTATAAAGCGGCGATCCTTCCGAGGATGAATGAATACGGGGAGTGAGCGGCGTTGAAACTTGGCTGCTGCTCTCCGGGGTCCCTATGCCCGCTGCGTGAATATATGTTACCCATTGTGATCCAAGCAAATACTCAGAGCCCCTTTGGTGAATTTGTTTGGTGGTGACAGTTACTGCCCGGGGATCATACGCAGGTAGTGCAGGGTAACACAAATAAGAGCGAAGTGCATTAAACTCAGAGAACTCCCAAAGTTGTACCTGGTTTATCAGAGGATCTTCTCAGACTCTGCAAATGGACGCGCTATCAGGCTGCCGTTGCTATGACAACACACACATTTCTATGTACTATCCCAGTGTTTGTAAGTGTGAAATATGAGAAATTAATTACATCCCAACGTAACTAATTAACAGAAACAGATGGAGAGAATCAATAGCCTTGCCGTTTTTATGATCAAAATGTGGCAAATGCTATTAATTAATTAAGTTTTGAGCTGATTCACTTGAATTAGAATCAGAATCAGGTTTAATATCACTGGCAAATGTCATGAAATTTGTTGTTCTGCAGTGGCAGTACAATGCAGTACGCGATAATAAAAACTATTACAGTAACAAGTATGTTGCGGATGCAATGGAGCAAATATCAGTTCGAATGCAACCAGCCTTCAGATGCTGAATATGGATTGTAGATTGAATTTAAAATGCAGCTTTGAACAGTAAATTGCAGACCAGGAAACACCCAATGACTGATAGAAGTCTGCATATGCATGAATGCCATCAACACCCCATTGCATGAGTAGGACTCAAATTCCACAGTAATTAACAGTCATTTTGGGTGCTTTGGTGGGAAGACCCTGGAATTTGAAAACTACATGTAACTCAATTAGATCCGTAAAACATAGGAGCAGAATTAGGCCATTCAGCCCATCGAGTCTGCCTCGCCATTCCATCGTGGTTTATCCCGGATCCCACACCCCTTCCATCATATCCTTTAATGCCCTGACCGATCAGGAAGTGATCAACTTCCACCTCAAATATACCCATGGACTTGGCCTCCACTGCAGTCTGTGGCAGAGCATTCCACAGATTCACTACTCTTTGGCTAAAAATAAATTCCTCCTATAAATTTTGGGGCCATGCTCACTAGTCCTGGATACACCCACCACAGGAAACATCTTCTCCACATCCACTCTATCTAGTCCTTTAAACATTCGGTAGGTTTCAATGAAATCCTCCTGCATTCTTCTAAATTCCAGTGAGTACAGGCCCAAAACTGCCAAATGTTCCTCTTATGTTAATCCCTTCATTCCCGGAATTATCCTTGTAAACCTCCTCCGGACTATCTCCAATGACAACACTTCCTTTCTAGGATATGGGGACTGATAACGCCTCAGCATTATCTCCTTGCTTTTATATTCTATTCCCCTTGAAATAAAAGGCAACATTGCATTTGCCTTTACCACAGACTCGACCTGTAAATTAACCTTCTGGTAGTCTTGCACGAGGACTCCTAAATCCCTCTGCACCTCTGATGTTTGAACCTTCTCCCCATTTAGATAATAGTCTACACTATTGTTCCTTTTATCAAAATGCATTATCGTACATTTCCCAACACTATTCCATCTGCCACTTTTTTGCCCATTCTTCCAATTTGTCTAAGTCCTGCTGCAATCACATTGCTTCCTCAGCACTACCTACCTCTCCACCTATGTTCGTATCATTCACAAACTTTGCCACAAAGCCATCAATTCTATTACCTAAATCATTGACAAACAATGTGAAAAGTAGCAGTCCCAGTAATGACCCCTGAGGAACACCTCTAGTCATCAGCAGCCAACCAGAAAAGGCCCCTTTTATTCCCACTTGCTGCCTCCTGCCTGTCAGCCATTCCTCTATCCATGCCGGTAACTTTCCTGTAACGCTATAGGATTTTATCTTGTTAAGCAGCCTCATGTGTTGCACCTTATCAATTGCCTTCTGAAAATCCAAGTAAATGACACCCACTGCCTCTCCTTTGTCCATCCAGCCTCTAACAGATTCGTCAGGCAAGATTTCCCTTTACATAAACCATGCTGACTTTGACTTATGTTATCATTAGTCTCCAAGTACAGTACCTCAAAACCTCATCCTTAATAATAGACTCCAGCACTTCCCCAACCACTGAGGTTAGTCTAAATGGCCTATAATTTCCTTTCTTTTGCCTTCCTCCCTTCTTAAAGAGTGGAGTGACATCTGCAATTTTCCAGTCCTCTGAACCATGCCAGAATCAAGTGATCCTTGAAAGATCATGACCAATGCACCTGTTATCTCTTCAATAACTTCTCTCAGAATTCTGGAATGTAGTCCATTTGACCCAGGTGAATTATCCACCTTAAGACCTTTCAGTTTGCCTAGCACTTTTTCCTTGGTAATAGCAATGGCACTCACTCCTGCTCCCTGACACGCATGGACCTCTGGCACACTGCTAGTGTCTTCCACAGTGAAGACAGATGTAAAATACTCACTGACTTCATCTGCCATTTTTTTGTCCCCCATTACTACCTCACCAGCATCATTTTCCAGTGGTCCAATGTCAACTCTCACCTCCCTTTTACTCTTTATATAACTGGGAAAAAAAGAAACTTCTGGTATCCTTTATAGGACAGCATTGTAACAATAGAAATTGTCATGTTACCTTTGTTCTTTAACATATGAGAATGTGCTGTTCTGATGGGTTGGGTCAAAGAACACTGAGGCTGTCTACAAGAAGGGTCAGAGCCATCTCTATTTCCTGAGAAGACTAAGGTCCTTTAACATCTGCCGGACGATGCTGAGGATGTTCTACGAGTCTGTGGTGGCCAGTGCGATCATGTTTGTTGTTGTGTGCTGGGGCAGCAGGCTGAGGGTAGCAGACACCAACAGAATCAACAAACTCATTCGTAAGGCCAGTGATGTTGTGGGGATGGAACTGGACTCTCTGACAGTGGTGTCTGAAAAGAGGATGCTGTCCAAGTTGCATGCCATCTTGGACAATGTCTCCCATCCACTACATAATGTACTGGGTGGGCACAGGAGTACATTCAGCCAGAGACTCATTCCACCGAGATGCAGCACAGAGCGTCATAGGAAGTCATTCCTGCCTGTGGCCATCAAACTATACAACTCCTCCCTTGGAGGGTCAGACACCCTGAGACAATAGGCTGGTCCTGGACTTATTTCCTGGCATAATTTACATATTACTATTTAACTATTTATGGTTTTATTACTATTTAATTATTTATGGTGCAACTGTAATGAAAACCAATTTGCCCTGGGATCAATAAGGTATGAGTATGAGTCCGTCTCTGCCCTCTTCCTCTCCCTCTTTCACACACACACACACACATGGCCTCTTCATGGCCTCAGGGAGGGGGTACAGGAGACAAAAGGCACACACTCAACATTTTAGGAGCAGTTCCTTCTGCTCCATCATCAGATTTCTGAATGGACTGAGTATCCATGAACATTACCTCTCTACTTGTACCACCTACTTACATTTTATATTTCTTATAGCAATTTTTCATGTATCACTCTGTATTGCTGCCACAAAGCAGCAGATTTCCAGTGACATCAAACCTGACTCTGATCCAGAAACACTCAGCAGATCGGGCAGTGTCTGCGGAGAGAGGAACAGTTGAAGTTTTATTTCTGGGAGTGGTGCTGATAAAAGGTCTTTGACCTGAAGTATTAACATTATTTCTGCCTCCACCCCAGCTGCCTGACCCGAGTGTTCGCAGTGATTTCTGTTACTGAAGATCTAATTCATTTTTTAGTTTAGATTTAATAATGTTAATAGTTTTAGTTTTAGTTCAACTTTTCCCAGTAACTCAGGTTTTCCCGGCAGGTTGGGTTTCTAAGTCATAGAATCATAGAGCATAATAGTATAGAAACAGGCCCTTCAGCCCATCTGGTGCATGTCAGGTCAAAGGCCATTCATTAGGACTTTACGAAAGAGAGGTTTATGTGGTCTTTGTCATGTTGCTGTTGTGTTCAAACCAGCTGCGAAGCTCCACTGGAGACTGGGCTACCCAAACTACTCGAGTTCGATCCTCACTATGTGTGCTGTCTGTGTGGAGTTTGCATGTTCTCCCTGCGATCACATTGCTTTCCTCCCATATCGTAAAGATGTGCTGGGTTACGCTTCAGCCCCATGCTCCTGATCTACGGTCAGCTGGTTTGGAGGTGGGAGGACTACTGGGAAATCTCCTGGGTCTGCACATTCATGGCTCCAGGCAATGGGATGTTGAGGGCTGTGCCCAAGTTGACTGCCTGTCCCTCTTCTGCGGTTAAGTCCATGCCCAGGTGTTCCTGGAGAAGGAGTGCACAGTGTTCTCAGGGACAGTAGGGGATTTCTGGGAATGGTGGGCTACTCAGGGCTCGAAAGTGTCATCGCTATTGATAGTCATACACTTTGTGGCCACTTTATTGGGTACACCTGTCCACCAGTCATTAGTACAAACATCTAATCAGTCAACCACGAGGCAGCAACTCAATGCAGATATGGTCAAGAGGTTCAGTTGTCGTTCAGACCAAACATCAGAATGGGGGAGAAATGTGATCTAAGTGACTTTGACCGTGGAATGATTGCTGGTGCCAGATGTGATGTGAGTATCTCAGAAACTGCTGATCTGGGATTTTTACGCATGACGGTCTCTGGAGTTTACAGAGAGTGGCGTGAGAAGCAAAAACATCCTGTGAGCAGCAGTTCTATTGGTGAAAATGCCCTATTAATGAGAGAGGTCAGAGGAGAATGGCCAGACTGGTTCAAACATCAGTAACTCAAGTAAACACGTGTTACAACAGAGGAGCACCTATGAACAGACAACACCTCGAACCTTGAACTGGATGGGCGGCAGCAGCTGAGGACCATGAACATAAACTCAGTGGCCACTTTATTAGGAACAGAGTTACTTATACAGTGGCCACTGGCTGTATTATAACTTGAAACTGTGGATAGTTCCTGAAGCCCTGATTATTGTATAATGTTTATGCTGGTAAATATTCTTTTGTAAAATAAATTTTTAAAAAAGCTAACTTGATTGGCCTCTGTAAATTGCTCCTTTGAATAATTAAGTAGCAAAAAGAATCAAAGGAAAATTGATGGATGCGTGTGTGAGAGGGAACTTTACAGCATTTCAGGGGATTGGGGTGTATGGGGTGTCCAGGGAGGGGGTAGCAGCTCTGGTGAAGGGGTTTGTCATGTCCATTCTGGGGCAGCTCACTCACCTTTGGTCCCCAGCTCTCACCTGCGGCTCCAAGTAGCTGTCTGCATGTGACTGCAGCCACACCCTGATACACCGCTTTGACAGGTGGCTAAATCAGGTGAGGGTAGCCGAAGGCCTTGTTTCCCGGTGAGATGGGGACACGCCCATCCTAGCACGTGAAGTCAGCTCCGGGTGGACCAGACAGATCAGATTTACAGTGAGGTCCAACGGCCAGGAAGGCAGCTCTGTAACACTCCATGCAGAAGCACAGAAGACATCATGGTCATCCACTGCAACCAAGGAAGACCCCAGTTGTAACGACTACTTGGACCACTGGTCCTGGGCTTCTGAGGTCGAGACAGCGGAATTACTCCTCCACTTTAGAAACTCGTCCGCACAGATTTCCTGTCAATGTCAGATATGATGGACAATCGACAACCAGGGAAATAATAAGGTTTAAAGGGACTGATAGGATTGTTCCCCTGGGCACTGGATGGGCCAAATAGCCTCCATTAGTGTTTTAAAAATGAAGATAAGGGGAAGAAGGTCTGTGTAGAGCATGAATTCTCCTTGCTTCTGTAAAGTCAGGATCAGAATCAGGTTTATTATCACTGGCACGTGTCGTGAAGTTTGTTAACTTAGCAGCAGCAGTTCAATGCAACACATAATATTGAAGGAAAATAAATAAATAAACAAACAAAGAAACAAATAAGTAAATAAGTAAGTAAGTAAATCAATTATGGTATTGGTATATTGAATAGATTAAAACTAGTGCAAAAACAGAGATAATATATATTTAAAAACTGAGGTAGTGTCCATTGATTCAATGTCCATTTAGGAATGGATGGCAGAGGGGAAGAAGCTGTTCCTGAATCGCTGAGTGTGTGCCTTCAGGCTTCTGTACCTCCCACCTGATGGTAACAGTGAGAAAAGGGCATGCCCTGGGTGCTGGAGGGCCTTAATAATGGACGCTGCCTTTCTGAGACACTGCTCCCTGAAGATGTCCTGGGTACTTTGTAGGCTAGTACCCAAGATGGAGCTGACTAGATTTACAACCCTCTGCAGCTTCTTTTGGTCCTGTGCAGTAGCCTCCACCCACCCCCATACCAGACAGTGATGCAGAATGTCAGAATGCTCTCCACGATACAACTATAGAAGTTTTTGAGTGTATTTGAGACCTGAGACATGGCCACTTCTTATTACTACCATCTGGGAGGAGGTACAGGAGCCACACGCAGTGATATAAGAACAGCTTCCATTCTGCCATCAGATTTCTGAACAGTTCATGAACCTGTAAACACTACCTCGTTATTCCACTTAAATCATAGACATTACAGCACAGATACAGGCCCTTCAGCCCATTTACTCTATGCCACATTGTTCTTTTCACCATTTATATATTTGTAATTTATAGTAATTTTATGTTTCTGAACAGTACTGTGGTCACAAAACAACAAATTTTGCGTTAAGTCGACGAAACTAAACCTGACGAAGGGTCTCGGCCCGAAACGTCGACTGTACCTCTTCCAACAGATGCTGCCTGGCCTGCTGCGTTCACCAGCATTTTGGGTGTGTTGCTTGAATTTCCAGCATCTGCAGAAATTATTTCCTCGTGTTTGGGGTTTTAAACCTGATCTGATCTGATTCTGTTTGGGCGGGCTGCAATGCTGGCAGCATGCAGCAGAGGGAGCCAATGGGTCAGA
This sequence comes from Mobula hypostoma, assembly GCF_963921235.1. NCBI lineage: Eukaryota > Metazoa > Chordata > Chondrichthyes > Myliobatiformes > Myliobatidae > Mobula > Mobula hypostoma. The sequence continues at coordinate 15,297,196 of NC_086115.1, read as the reverse complement.
AATCCACCGTGGCCACTTGCTACTGATCAGACTTGAAGAGATATTTATTTTAGTTATTGACACACAGTGAAGAACAGACTCTTTCGGCGCTGACCAACAACCCACCTATTTAACCCTAGGCTAATCCTGGGACAATTTACAATGACCACATTTTTGGACTGTAGGAGGCACCTGAAACACCCAGAGGAAACCCGGTCACAGGGAGAATATGTACGCACTTCACAAACACCGGCAGGAATAGAACCTGGCTCACTTGTATTGTAAAGTGTTGTCCTAACCACAACACTACCTTTCAATAAGATTAGTGATATCAACATAACACAGTGATTAGCTAATGTCTTTTGATATTGTACAGTGCCCTGTGAAACTCTGCATGTCCCTGTTGCAATGGGAATTTGACTCTTGGGCATGAGGAAAGATGCTCCAAGTTTCCTAGTGTTTTTTCAAAGACTAAAGATCAGCTTCACTTGTACATTGAAACACACAGTGAAATGCAACATTTGCAGCAGCAACCAACGCAGTCCGAGGACGTGCTGGGGGCAGCCCGCAAGTATCGCCAAACTTCCGGTGCCAACATAACGTGCCCACAACTCCCTAATCCTAAATCACACACCTTCGGAATGTGGGAGGAAGCCCATGCAGGGGAACGTAGAAACTCCGCGCAGGCGGCACTGGGAATTGGACCCGGATCGGTGATCACTGGCGCTACGAAGCTTTACTCTACGTGCTGCCCACGGTTTTCATCATGGGTGAGACACGAGCCCAACCATCTGCCGCTCACTTTGCTCGACCTGGGGATACTCTGTCCCAGTGACCTGGTGACGATGGGGAGGGGTCAGGCGCTGAGAATCAGATCAGATCAGAGAGCACATCTGATGCTGGAGGGTAGAGTGAGCCAGGGAGTGAATGAGGATGAAAGGTGACTTGATAGAGGTGTACAAAGTGATAAGAGGCACAAAGAGAATGGACAGCCAGAGACTTTTTCCCAGGGCAGAACTGCTAATTTGAGAGGGCCTAGATCACTACAGAATGGTATGGGCCCTGCCACCCACCATATTGTGCCGACCTTTAAACCTACTCTAAGATCAATCTCACACCTCCCTCCTACATAGCCCCCCCATTTTTCTATTGTCCATGAGCCTATCTAAGAGTTTCTTAAATGTCCCTAATGGATCTGCCTCTACAACCACCCCTGGCAGGGTGTTCCACACATCCACCAATCTGCGTGTAAAAATCTTACCTCGACATCCTCCCTATAGATCCTCCCCTTTCCTTTTGACTGCGGCAAGGATGGGGTGGTGGTATCGATGATTGGGCATCCCAGGATCTCCGTACCCTCAGCCCAGGCTTGCACTCTGGAGCAGAAAGATGGAGTGATCTACCTTTGTACTGCAGTGCCACACTCCATTGTCCTTTGAGACAGACGGATGTCATTATCATCAGCACTGACGCGGGTGTCCCGACCTGAAACATTAACTGTCCATCTCCCTCCACATCTGCCTGACCTTCTGAGATCCTCCAGCGATCTGTGTGTTTCTCCAGCTTCCAGCATCTGCAGTCTGCCTTGTGCAGTGGTGAACGCAATGATTTACAGTACCAGTGACTGGAACTCAGCTCCCGCCTCTGTCTGTGAGGAGTTTGCACGTTCTCCCTGTGACTGCGAGGGTTTCCTCTGCCTGCCTCAGTTTTCTCCCACATTCCAAAGATGTACCGGTTCGGGTTGGTGAGTTGCGGGCATGCGATGTTGGCGCCAGAAGTGTGACAACACTTGCAGGCTGCCCCCAGTACATCCTCGGATTGTGTCGGTCGATGACACAAATGATGCATTTCACTGTATGTTTCAAAGTTCAAAGTACATTTATTATCAAAAAATGTATACATTATACAACCTTAAGATTCAGCTCCTTACAGTCAGCCTTAAAACCAAGGAACCCAATAGAACCCATTAGAAATAACACTGTCAAACACTCAATGTGCAGAGTAAAAAAATAAATCATGCAAAGAATAAACGCAAGCAAATAGTGTTCTGAACTGAAGTCCACAGACTCTTGGTTCAGTTCAGAGAAGAGCAGCGAGCTGAACTGACCTGCCCCTTGCCTCTGACCCCTACACCCTGACCTTTTCAATCTGGCCTGGCGCCTATATCGTCATTGTAGCTTCGATATGCTCTGGGGCCTGGACCCAGCCACCTCGTTTTGGCCTGTACCCGACCTTTCTGATTCGGCCCAGCGTTTAAATTGATCAAACTTCCGGTCTTCCTTGCTCTTTTTGACGGGCCCACTGCCTCACCTCGCCTTGGTTCTGCCGCATCGAATTGCCTCCATGTCCAAAGGGAAGTTACTGGCTACTGTTTGTGATGGTCGTTTACCGGAAAAAGAGTGACTAACGTGTGATGTTAATTAAGATACTTGTAATAAATAAAGCTAATCTTTACCTTGTTTTTACTTTCTTGCTCTCCCTCTATCATTTGTCTCTCTGTCTATCCGTCTGTCTGTCCGTCCATCCAGCTGTCCATCTGTCTATCTGTCTGTCTGTCCATCCATATGTCCGTCCGTCTGTCCGTCTGTCCATCTGTCCGTCCGTCCATCTGTCCGTTCGTCTGTCTGTCTGTCTGTCTGTCGGCCCGTTTGTCTGTCTGCCTCTCCATCTGTCTGTCTGTCTGTATGTCCATCTGTCTATCCATCTGTCCGTCCATCCATCTGTCTATCTGTCTATCTGTTTGTCTCATTTTCCTCCGTTCTCTCTTTCACCTTTACCTTCCCCTCTCTCTATTTCCTGCGCTGACGTTGCTAACGGGACCAGTGTAGACAGCCGTCTTGGCCAGAATGGACCGGTCGGGCTGAAGGGCCTGTTTCCATGCAGACTGTCTCAGAGACTCCCTGAGTTTCGCCAAGCCCTCTCTCTGGCTGCCCTTCTCCCTCCCTGTCCGAACAGGGACAATCAGAGCTGGAACAGTCGAGCCTGCCGTGAGTCGCCACATTTCCCAGCTGTCAGATGGGAGCAATCACCCACGGATTAACCTCAGACCACGGCACGGGTATCTGGCCTGACGATGGACGGAGGCAGAACTTTCCGAAGAGACGTCGATCAGACGTCTGTTCTCCCGGGTGTATCCCATCTCGGAGGGAAGAAGACGGAACCTCCTGCATGGCGACTTACCCCCTCAGCTACTGGTCCTGCCTTCCCCTTCCCACACCCCGATGGTGGAAGTCTGCTTTGCACACAGACTGGCCCCTCCCCAGCAGCATCCTGCCTGGGTACATCACAGCCTGGCTGCCGTGCCCTCGACCACAGAAAAACTACGGGGGGCTACAGACGCCCCTCAGCACGTTACAAAAACCAGCTCTGTGTGGGTCAGTCCTCACTGGCCTCCCTCAATCTCTCGCCCGATGGCCTATCTGCTACTTCAGCGAGCTGGCAGTGACCCCCCACACATTCTCCCCTTTGACCAGCACTCACCCCTCCCCACCGGATCCAGTGCCCACCCCTCCGTGAGGCGACCACCTCACCCACTCCGGGCACAGGACTCCCACTCATTCTGTCGTCTCAGCTGCTCCAGGCCCTCCAACGGCCACACAGAGCAGCTTCAGATGCATCTTCGGTCACTAGGATGCCCTAAACAGAAAAGAAACATCAGCTTTCTGTCCAGTTCCCTTGGTCATGTGGTGCTCATTGCACACAAAAATCACCCAGGGTTCAGTATCAGTGATCAAGAGTTCAAATCCAATTTACCGTTGAATTCAAAGTAATTAAATCAATTCTACATTTAAAGAGAAGTCAGCTGGGAAACAGTGACTATTGAACGAAGGACATTTATTGTTTACTCAGATACAACACAGAAAAGGAAATTTTACCCCAGCCTAATCTCAGGGCAATTTACAATGACCATTCAACCCACCAACCGGTATGTATTTGGACTGTGGGAGGAAACCAGAGCACCTGGAGGAAACCCACGCAGTCATGGGGAAAAGGTACAAACTCTTTGCAGGCAGTGGCGGGAATCGAACCAGGGACACCCGTACTGTAAAGTTTTGTGTTAATCACTGTGCTACCCCGCCGCCCCAGCATAGAACATAGAACAAAGAACATATAAGACGTCCTTTTAACCTACTTAAGATCTATCTAACCCTTCCCTTCTACACAGCCCTCCATTTTTCTACCATCCATCTCCTGACCTAACAGCCTTTTACAAGTCCCTAGTGTATCTGCCCCTATAACCAATGCTGGTAGGACATTCCACACACCCACCACTCTGTGTAAAAAAACTTATCTCTGGCATTCCGCGCCCCCCCCCAACATACTTTCCCCAAAACACCTTAAAACGATGCACCCTCGTATTAGCCAATTCCACCCTTGGGAAAATGTCTCTGGCTGCCCACTCAATCTATGAATCTTATTGTACCCCCCCCCATTACTACCACCAGGGAGGAGGTACAGGGGTCTGATGACCCACCCTCAACACCTTAGAAACAGCTTCATCCACTCCGCCATCAGATTTCTGAATTTCCACAAACACTACTTCACTATTTAGCTCTTCTTTTGCACTTATTTTATATTTTTATTGTAACATAATATTATTTATGCATTGTCACAAAATTAGAAATGCCATGACATATGACAAATGACGATAATCCTAAATTTGATTCTATCAAGTCACACCTCACCCTCCTTGCCTTCAAGGAGAGAAGCCCTAGTTCGCTCAAACGTTTATCATAAGACATGCTCTCTATTCCAGGCAGCATCCTGGTAAACCTCCTCTGCACCCTCTCTAAAGCTTCCACATCCTTCCTATAATGAGGCGACCAGAACTGAACACAATACTCCAAGTGTGGTCCGACCAGAGTTTTATCGAGGTGTAATGTTATCTCTTTCTTTTTCAATCTTTTTATTAATTTTATTAATTGAGATGCAATGTTATCTCATGGCTCTTGAACTCAATCTCCTGACTATTGAAGGCCAACTCATCACATGCTCTCTTAACCATCATATCAACTTGTGCAGTGACTTTGAAAGATCCATGGATGTTCGACCCCAATATCCCCCTGTTCCTCCACGCTGCTAAGAATGCATGCTCCCAAGACTATGAAACTACTGTCGGAAAGCAACACACACAAAATGCGAGAGGAACCCAGCAGGCCGGGCAGCATTTGGACAAAACCTACTTGGTTCACAGAGGTGAGGGAATTGTCTGTATCCAGCCCGCTCAATATGTGATTCCAGACTCGACAATGTGGGTGACACTTCACCACCCTTTGGTTTCGGAGGCATGGACGATAAGCATTGAACTTAGAACAGTACAGCACAGGAACAGGCCATTCAGCCCATTATGTCGGTGCTGAACATGATGCCAATTTAAACTAAACCAATCTGCCTTCGCATGGACGATATCCTTCCGTTCCCTGACTATTCACATGTCTGTCTAAAAGCCTCTTAAACATTCCACTCTCTAGGTAAAATACTTGCCCCACACATCTCCTTGAAACTTTTCCCCTTGATTTAAATACATATCTTTATATCAGAATTAGATTTTGTATCTCTGACATGCGTATGCTGTGAGCTTTGTCGGTTTGCAGCAGTGATACAGTGCAATACGTGAAAATTACTATAAGTCACAGAAATATATAAATAGAGAAAAAGAGGAACAATGAGGGTGTTGATGGGTCCACGGACTGTTCTGAGATCTGATGGCAGAGAGGAAGAAGCTGTTTCTGAATTGTTGAGTGTGGGCTTTCGGGCTCTTCCCTGGTGGTGGAAATGAGAAGAGATGTTCCAGACGGTGAGGGTCTATAACGATGGATGCTGCCCATTGAAACACCCCCTTTTGGAGATGTCCTCAGTGGTGATGCAGCTGGCTAAATCTGCAACCCTCTGTAGCCTCTTGTGACGCTCAGCATCGGAGCCTCTTTACCAGGCTGCGATGTAGTCGGAACACTCTCCACCGTTCACCTCTAGAAATTTCCAAGACCCTGACTCTGATTGTCTACCCTCTCACAATCTTATGAACTTCTACCAGGTCTCTTCTCATCCTCTGACACTCCAGAGAGAACAACCCAATTTTGCCCAACCTCTTCTTGTAGCTAATACTCTCTAATCCAGGCAGCATCCATGTGAATCTCTTCTGTTCCCACTCCAGAGCCTCCACAACCTTCCTGCAATGCAGCAACTTCACACAATACTCCAAATATAGCCACTAAACTCAGGCGTTGCTTGAGATGTTTAAATCCACCTAATGAAATCTCAGGAATCCTGCTTAGATTCCATTTGTATTACACTGTAGTGTCAGTGTTACTCAGCCTGAGTTGAGTCATAGGTCTGTGGGCTCCGTGTTATTCCTGGGAATTACAGCTGACATTGAGATGCTGAGGGAGTCTGACAGCGTCAAAGCCAGGGTCACTACAGGATGGCCTGGAGTCACACACTGACTGGGCAAAAACCGGGAGATTGCCTCCTCTAAAGAACGTCTGTCATCTCAGTGGGGTTTCACAACAGTCTGTAGCTTCCTGCTCGTTGTTTCTGAGAAAAATCATTAATTCCTGATTTATTGAACTGCCTGAATTTAAATTCAGATTCGTAGTCAGATTTACTTATCATGCATACATCAAAATTTACAATGAAATGCACTGTTTGTGTTAATGAGAAACACAACCTAAGGATGATTGGATGTACCGTACCTGTGATAAGGAGGGTCTGTACGTCCTTGTGGATTGCGTGGGTTTCTCTGCGGTCCAAAGGTGAACCGGGTAGGTTAACTGGTCATTGTAAATTGCCCAGTGATTAGGTTAGGGTTAAATTGGGGTTGTCAGTCGTCATTAGACAGCATGGCTCAAAGGGCCAACGGGACCTATTCCTTGTCGTATCTCTCAGTAAAAGAAACAAATAACTCTGGATATGAATTAAGTTGAGTGATGTGTGTTAAACTTTATTGTTATGGGTCTGGGGGAACAGGACTCGAACTCTGCCTTGGTGGGTGACAGTGATCCGGCTGGCGATAACCCAGGAGCGAGCGCACTCCTGCTCCCTGCTGCAGCTGCCACATGAGGCTGCTGGGAACGGTGCACAGATCCCTGGACATTGGACTGTTGGGCTAGGTCCAGACTGTTGCTTTTGTTGTGTTTATCTTTGTAGTTTTAGCCTTCTTTATAATTAAGTGTTTGCATAAGCACCTGTTTGTAAACTTTTAACAATTTATAGCATAGTTGGTTGTATATTTCTGTTCTTTCTTTGTCTGCAGACTCAGTCAGCACCTGATCCCAAGTTTCTTTTCTAAACTGGTTTTCAGGATAAAGGGAGACCATGTACTCGGGCTTGTTTGATGGTGCAGACTGACCTGTACCGTGATGAACAGCTGATAAAACAGCTGTAACCATAAGATTTTGCCTCATTTGTGACTTCCCAAGAACTTTCTAGACAGCATCATCTCCAGATCTAACAGACAGGTGTCTGTCTGAACTCCTGAAATTGGAGTGAGTGAGGAAATGGGGGTGTGTGGGATCTCTACCTGTTGGGGTTGGGAGGTTACAGCCACTCTTCCTGCTGTGTTTGGGGGTAACAGTCAGTCTGCCTATTGAGGGGCTTCCCATGAATTGGATGGTTGACGTTTGGGTGATTGAGACAAAACCAAGGACATTGTGGAAATTACTATAGAGACAGCATTCAGCCTCTGTGCTCCTGAAGCCTGGCTGTATGCTGTTTCTGAATCAGGGAAACTGCCTGTGGGACCAGAGGAACTCCACATAACGTGCAGATATTTCAAACCACCATAACCAAAGGTTCCCGATCAGAATCTTGCACGGCTTCGCACTCAGCACTCCGTTCTTCAAGCACCCTCCTCCTTTGGTGACTCAGGCTGCTGGAAGATGACACTGAAGATGTGGCAATGAAGGGGGACAAAGAAATGGAAGATGAACTTAATAAGTATCTTGTATCAGTCTTCACTGTGGAAGACACCAGCAGTATGCCAGAAATTCAAGTGTGTCAGGGGTCAGAAGTGAGTGTAGTTGCTATTACTATGGAGAAGGTGCTTGGGAAGCTGAAAGATAGTTAAGTCTTCTGGACCAGATGGACCACACCCTTGGATTCTGAAAGTGATGGTGGAGGCATTAGTAATGGTCTTTCATGAATCACTAATTCTGTAAGACTGGAAAATTGCAAATATTACTCCACACTAAGAAGGGAGGGAGCCAAAAGAAAGGAAATTATAGGATAACTTCAGTGGTTTGGAAGATGTTGGAGTCATTCTTAAGGATGAAATTTTGGAGTACATGAGCCACATGATAAAATAGGCCAAAGTCAGCATGGTTTCCTTAAGGGGAAACCTTGCCTGACAAATCTGTTAGAACTCTTTGAGGAAATAACCAGCAGGATGGACAAAGGAGAGTCAGTGGATGTTGTGTACTTGGATTTTCATAAGGGCTTTGACAAGGTACTGCACATGAGGCTGCTTTACAAGATAAGAGCCAGATTGTCATCCACACCACCTCTCGAGTCAAGAAAGTAAAGCAGTATCTCCACTTCCTGAGCAGACTGAGGTGAAAGAGGCTCCCATTCTAACCTATTTTTACAGGAGCCCCTTTGAGGTGCCCTGACCAGCTGCATTGCCGTCTGGTATGGGAATTGAAAGGCATCTGACCGCATGACCCTACATGGATTACGAGGACTACTGAGAGGGTCATCATCTTGGTCCCTCTTCCACCCATTAGAGACATTTATCAGCAGCGCTACTTATGCAAGGCCCTTGGCATTTTCAGGGATCCCCCCCATCCATCCCACAATCTCTTTGACTCCGTGCCATCAGTACTGTCGTCGCATTAGGGCAAGGACTGTCAGGACGGGAAACAGTTTCTTCCCCCAGGCCATGAGACTATCGAACTCCCTGATCACCCAGGCCTCATCACGTATGAAGCACCAGTTGCTTTATACTCTTCACTTATTAATGTGTGACATAAATGCACCTTATTACTTGTTAATTTATTTGTAGTAATATTACTTTGAGTGTTGTGTGTGAGGAATATGCACTGTGTTGTACGCTTCGGTCCAGAGGAACATTGTTTCGTCTGGTGGTATATGGTTGAGTGGCAATTAATGTGAACTTAAACCAGATACCCCAACGGAGTGATCCACCTGGGCATTCTCTGACATCACGAAGTACAGATGCCCCAATGGAGTGATTCATCTGGACATTCTCTGACATCTCAAAGGTGTAGGTTATGGACCCTGAGAAGGTGGAGTGGAGTACACATAATGGTGCTGAGCTGGAGATGGTTGAGTGCTTCAAGATTCAAGGTGTAAGTATCAATGTTAGCTGCTCCTGGTCCAGCCAAGTGGATGCTACAGCCACAAAATTTCCTTAGCCTAGCCTACTGAGAAAGCTGAGGCACCATTATCTCTGCTTCCTCAGTAGGCTAAGGAAATTTGTTATGTCCTTGATAACTCTGCTGGCTTTTACAGATGTATCGCAGCTTGGTATGGAAACTGCTCTGCCCAAAACTGGAAGAAACAGCAGAGAGATATGAGCACCGGCTTCCCTTCACTGACTCTGTCTACATTTCCTGCTGGCTTGGTAAAGCAGCCAACGTAACCAAGGACCTCTCCCACCCCGGCCACTCTTCCTTCTCCCCTCTCCCGCCGGGCCAAAGGGACAAGATCTTGAGAAGATGCACCACCAACCTCAAGGACAACTTTAATCCCACTGTTATCAAACTCTTTTATGGATCTTTCAAACACTAACTATGAACTTCTGATCTCCCAGTCTACCTCGGCAATACTCTTGCACCTTGTCTACACAGCACTTTCTCTGCAACGATATTTTGCCCACTAAACTAATCTCCTCTGCCTATGCAATGTCCATATCCCTTATTCTCTGCATATTCATGTGACTGTCTCTGAAACACGTCTATTGCTTCTGTGTCCAACCCTGGCAGCACATTCCAGTCACCCACCACTCTGTGCCTGTAGGTGTGCCTCAAATATCCTTCTAATTTACCCCCTCTCACTAAAATTCATGACCATTGATATTAAATATTTTGATGCTGGAGCAGAGCTTGCTACCCATACACCTTATACTCTCGTAAACCTCTCATCACATCTCCCCTGAGCCTCTACTGCTCCAGAGAAAATGACCCAAGTTTGTTCAGCCTCTCCTTATAGCTCCTGCCCTCTAATCCAGGCAGCGTTTTCCTAAACTGTGTCTGCACCTTCTTCTCCAAACCTCCAACAGCTTCTTGTAATGGTGCAGCCATAATGCTTTGTCCTGGACACTACCCAGACAAGACAGCTCACTCGATCGGTGCCCTATCCAACAGCCTTCACACTTCCTGTCACCACCATCAGCACAAAATGCACGACAGTTACAGACGCAGGCTACACCCACCCCAAACCTGGCACCTCCCTTACCAAGTTGGGCAAGGGCTGCAGGTGAATGGGAAACCTCCCTCGCAGGTTCCCAGAGCAGATGTGGAAGCTATGGTGGTTCACTCATCATTGGATGTTAACACTCTCTCTCTCTCTCTCTCTCTCTCTCTCTCTCTCTCTCTCTCTCTCTCTCTCTCTCTCTCTCTCTCTCTCTCTCTCTCTCTCTCTCTCTCTCTCTCTCCCCCCCCCTCTCTCTCTCCCCCCCCCTCTCTCTCTCTCTCTCTCTCTCTCCCCCCCCTCTCTCTCTCTCCCCTCTCTCTCTCTCTCCCCTCTCTCTCTCTCTCTCCCCCCTCTCTCTCTCTGTCACTCTCTCTCCAGCATTTTCTCTTTATCTCTTTCCCTCTCCTTCTATCTCCCACTTTCTCCCTCTCTCCCTATCTTTTTCCACTTTCCTTCTCTCACACAAATGACTCAGACAACCATCCACCCATACACACACACACACACACACACACACACACACACACAGACCCACCCATCTACCCCAACACACACCCATGCACACACAGACCCACCCATCTATCCCAACACACACTCACACTCACCCACCCATCTATCCCAACACACACCCATGCACACACTCACACACACACACACACACACACACACAGACCCACCCATCTACCCCAACTCACACCCATGCACACGCTCACACACACACACACACTCACACACACACACCCACCCATCTACCCCAACTCACACTCACACTCACCCACCCATCTATCCCAACACACACCTATGCACACACACACACACACACACAGACACACACCCATCTACCCCAACACACACCCATGCACACACACACCCATCTATCCCAACACACACTCACACTCACCCACCCATCTATCCCAACACACACACACACACACAGACCCACCCATCTACCCCAACACACTCCCATGCGCGCACACACACACACACACACCCATCTACCCCAACACACGCCCATGCACACACACTCACACACACACACACACACACACACACACACACACACACAGACCCACCCATCTATCCCAACACACACTCACACACTCACCAATCTACCCCAACAGACAGACACACACACACTCACCCGCCCATCTACCCCAACACACACTCACACACTCACCAATCTACCCCAACACACACCCACCCATCTATCCCAATGCACACACGCACACACACACACACACAAACATACATACATACATACATCCACACACATACACCCATCTATCCCAACATACACACTCACACACACACACCCATCTACCTCAACACACACACACCCATCTATCCCAACACACACACACACACACACACACACACACATCCACACACACACACACACACACACACATACACACACACAAACATACATACATACATAAATCCACACACATACACCCATCTATCCCAACATACACACTCACACACACACACCCATCTACCTCAACACACACACACCCATCTATCCCAACATACACACTCACACACACACACCCATCTATCCCAACACACACACACACACACACACACACACACACACACACATCCATCCACACGCACACTTTTCTCCCCTTATATAATGCTCTCTCACACACACTGACTATCCACACTTTTCCCCAGTGAATATTCACACACTCATTCACTATCGGAATGTTTACACACTCACTCACACATTCTCCTACTGAATAGTGCCATTCACACGTCTGACACGCACTCCCAAACGCGCGCGTGAATATCTTTCTCTCTGCTCAGTCATTAGGGTAGGGAAGGTGGGGAGGGGGTGTGCGGGGGGGGGGGGCAGGATGTAACATCACGTGGTAGGAATATAAAGTCAAAGCGTTCGCGGATGCGCTCAGCGTGTGAATCGCGCAGGGAGAGTCCCGATCTGTCACGGATACCCGCGTCCACTGAAGCTACTGTTCGGATTCTGAACTCAAATTCACTCGGGTCATCTTTGAGTAAGTACCAGTTCGCTTTCAAACTAATATCCCTTTTCATACCCGTACACTGTGAAATTTGTGTGTGTGTGTGTTTGTCCCAGGTTTATCTCTGGTCTGGTACCCGTACTCCCGGGAGAAGTTTTAAACTCAGTCATTTGGTTATTGAAACTTCTCCGGCAGTTTGATTCCAGTGAACCTCGGCTACCCAGCCCGGAAACTAGCCCCCGAGCGTACTGTGTCAGCCGGTGACCGCTGCATCCTGGAAGCCCTTTAGTCCTTAAATGTCCCCCGCCCCTCTCCGAATTATCCCCACCTCGATGACCCTTTTTAATATACTCTCTCCTCTCTCACGTCCCGCCGCTCCCCTTTGTTTCTCCAACTTTGCCTAACTCTATCTTCCTCATTCTCTCGTCCCCTTTGTCCCCTCCCGCTCCACAATCATTTATCCCCTGTCTCACTCTCACCCCTTCCCTTTTCACGTTCACTCCTTTCGCTTCCTCTGGGCAGGAGGCAGTCGAGGACCCCCCTCCCCCCCCCCGCAGATCTCCCAGCCACTATTCCTCGGTTACCGACCCCTCCTGCCTCACGGATCAGGTGAAGTAGGCTGGGCAAAGTAAGATTAGAAGAGAACAGTGCGGATCTGGGGAGGGGATTCCCGAGTTTATCAGCTTGATTTTACATAATCCAACTGCTGGGCTAAACGGGGTCCTTCTGTGCCCGAAATGTGCCACCATCCCTTGAGGCGTCGATCTTCAGAAGGGTATGAAAGATGCCATTCGGCCCCTCCATCCTACTCCTCCATTCAATAAGATGGTCACCCTCAAGACAGACCTTTCCATGCATAAGACTGTAGCGAGAAGGCAGAATGCAGAATAAGGTGTTAGTTATTGAGGAGGTGCAGTGCAGACGGTGCCAGGGCCACGATGATCCTTTTTAGGTATGCGGGGTCCGTCTAAGAGCCTTATGACAACGGGGTAGAAGCTGCCCTTGAGCGCGGTGGCTTTCGTAGCCCAGTGGGAGGGGGAGAGGTGAGGACCAGGTCGGATGGGGTCTTTGGTTATGCTGGATGCTTTCCTGGGGCCGTGAAGTTGTGCTGTATCCACGACTCTCTGGAGGTCCCTGCGGTCACGGGCAAAGCAGTTGCCACACAGAGCGTGATGCCTGTGGATAGAATGCTTGCTGTTACACCTGTAAAATTAGTGGGTTTTTTGATTCTCCTAATATCGGGAAATCTATCAACACGTATTCTGAACTCTCTCTTGGGTAGAGAGTTTCAAACGTTCACCACTCTTGCCCCTAACCCACGAGCAGATTTGTCCCGTTTACACTAAGACCGTGACCCCTGGTCCTACAGTCACCACCCAGCGGGAAACATCCTCCCCTGCTCCCAGCCAGCCGAGCCCTGGAGGGATTTGCTTGCTTCAGTGAGATCATCTCTCATTCTTTTAAACTCGGGAGAATGCAACCCTCGCCTGCCGAGTCCTGAGTGGCAGCCCCGACGTCGCGGAAGCTTGTCTGGTGAACTGTTGCTGCCCTCTCTCCCCGAGAGTACTGAACCTCCTGCTCGCTGTGTTCCTCTGTGCTGGGCCATTTGCAAGTGCCCGATGTTTGGGCAGAAGCTCCAGTCTGACCCCCCGGTGCAGGTCCATGGTCAGAGGCAGGGTCCTATGGTGGAGACACAGGAGTGAATCCTAGGAGGGGCTCGGTTTTATGTGACTAGGGAGTCTGGAATGGAGGGTTTAACTATGTAGAGTCCTAGAGGCACAGAAACAGGCCTTTTGGCCCATCTAGTCCACGCCAAACTATTATTCTGCCTCGTCCCATCGAGCTGCACCAGGACCACTGCTCTCCGTAGCCCTCCCACCCACGTACCTGTCCAAACTTCAATGTTGCAACTGAACCCGCATCCACCACTTCAACTGGCAACTCATTCCACCCTCTGAGTGAAGAAGTTCCCCTCAGGTTCCCCTTAAACATTTCACACTTCACCCTTAATCAATGCCTCTAGTTTTAGTCTCACCCGACCTCAGTTACCCTATCTATACCCCTCCTAAACCTCTATCAAATCTCCCCTCTTTCTCCTACGCTCCAAGGAATAAAGTCCTAACCTATTCAATCTTTCCCTATAACTCAGGTCCTCAAGTTCCGACAACAGCTTTGTAAATGTTCTGTGTTCCCTTTCCTGTAGGCAGGTGAGCATAGTTGCACACAATACTTCAAATTTGGCCTCGCCATTGTCTTTTGCAACTTGAACATAACTTCCCATGAAGTTAGGATGGGAGTTGATCTTGAATGCCAGTGATTGGCTGGTCTCATCCACTCACTGGCCTCAGACTAAACAAGTGAGCCATTACACCAGGCAGAGGCAAGCGGCTAGGCTGAGCTGTAGGAATGCTCAGACACAGCCTGGTGCCATGTGGTCGGGCACCAGAGCCCAGCTCATTGCTATGCCTTTGAAGAACTTCCTGCAAGTGTTGGCAAGGTGCCAGTCAGACTGCGACAAGGATTGAGCACCTAAGCATTTGCTGGTGGTATTCCTAAAAGAATCTTTTGTGGGGAAATGAATTAAAAGCCTCGGGAACTATATAGAGTCATAGAGCACTGCAGCACTGAAAAAGGCCCTTCAGCCCATCTAGTCTGTGCTGAACTATCATTCTGCCTAGTTCCATTGAACTGCCCGCCACTTCTACTGGCAGCTTGTTCCACATTCTCAACACCCTCTGAGCGAAGAAATTCTCCCTCAGGTTCCCCTTAAATATTTCATCTTTCACTCTTAACCTATGATCTCTGGTTCCAGTCTCACCCAACATCAGTGGATAAAGTCTGCTTGCATTTACACTGTGTATACCCCTCATAATTTTGTCTGTTGTCTGATCTTGACTGATCCACTGCTGCACCCACACTCCACTGTGCTGGAAGACACCGCTGCCTTTTGAATTGATATTCAGAGTCGTAGAGTCATACAGCATGGAATGAGACTCTTCGGCCTAATTCAGAGCCAGGCTTATTATCACCGACATATGTCATGAAATTTGTTGTTTTGCAGCAGCAGTACAGTGAAATACATCAAAAAAAATTATAGCATATAGTTACAGAAATAAATATATAGTGCACAAGAGGGATTATGAGATACTGTTCATGGGTTCACAGACCATTCAGATGTCTGTATGCAGAAGCTGTCTTTAAAATGTTGAGTGTGGGTCTTCGGGTTCCTGTGCCTCCTCCCTGATGATAATGATGAGAAGAAATGTCCTGCCTGGTGAGGGTCTTTAATGATGTCCTCGGTGGCGGTGAGGGTCTGATTCAACCAGTCATTGGTAAATTTCTTGGGGGAAAGGGGAGTACGAGCTCCCCAGATGGAATATGAGCTGCTGCTGCTCCAATCTGAATGTGGAGGAGCGGAATACTCCGCATTCTGCTTTCTGTTTACTACCGCGATGGACTTGTGTATGGGATGATCTGCCTGTGGATGGCCAGCTGGTTAATGAGGGACAGGATTGAGGGACCGAATGGTCTCTTTTATGTTCTTCTAAAGGTCGATGCCCCAGGGAATATAGTAAATCTAGGATACGGTAGGATCCCATTGGTGGCGAGATGGTTGCACATTCAAGCTGCTAAATATTTGAATAAATAACTTTGATATGAGCTGTTTCCTGGTCTTTCTCTGGGCTCACCTATCACCTGCCGGCCTCTTACTTTGTCCTCCCTCTCCCTGCCAACCACCTGGTCTCACCTGTCACCTGCCAGCTTGTACTCCTCCCCTCCCCCCATCTTCTTATTCCGGCCTCTGCCCCCTTTCTTTCCAGTCCCGATTAAGGGTCTCGGCCCAAAAAGTTGACTGCTTATTCCCCTCCACAGGTGCTGCCTGACCTGCTGAGTTTTTCCAGCATTTTGTGTGTGTGGTGCTCAAGGGTTCCAGCATCTGTGGAAACTCTTGGTGTTTATCAGCTAACACACTGACTTGCACATACTTGGGGCGGGGAGAAACTGGAGCACCCGGTGGATACTAAATGGAGGACATGCAAACTCCACACAGACAGCGCTGTAGGTCAGGATTAAACCGGCATCAGAGAAACCGCACTTCACCCCCTCCTGTGCAGCCATACCCCTCCTGTTGTGAGTTCTGTCACCATGGGCACAACCGACTCCTTCAACAGCACCCAGCCCTTCCATTGCTGGTCTCCCCCACATCAGCAGGGGTCTGGGTTGATACTGTGACTCCCAACACTGCACACGAGGAGAAATCATATACTTCATCCAGATAGTGCAGTGGGAGGCCATTCAGCCCATTGAGCCTCTGCCAGCTCACTGTACTGAATCTGTCAGTCACATTCACCCTGGTCTTTCCCCAGAACCTGTGAATTATTGTTGTTTGATGGTTATTCACCTGTAATGTGCATTGTCACTCAGTTTGACCACGCCTACATATCTGCAGTAGGGAGTATCCTAACACGCTGCTTCACTGCCTGGTACTGGAATGCTCTGCAACGGGTAATCAAAACTGCCGCGCGCAGCACCAGTACCAGCCTGCCTGCCATCAAGGGCCTCTACACAGAAAGGTGTGGGGAATAGGGCCAGCAACATCATGAAGGATCCCACCCACCATGCTCATGGACTGTTTGTCCCACTCCCACCGGGGAGGAGGCTACGTAGCATCCACGCCAGGACCACCAGACTCAAAAACAGTTACCTTCCCCAAACAGTAAGGCTGATCAACACCTCCACCCACTGACCCACCCCTCCACAATTCCCACCACCTCTGCTTTATCATTTCCTGTCAGAGGCACATACAGACACTCTGTGCCTTGCGTCACTTTATGGACGTACAATCAGTCTCTTATGTATTAATATTTATCGTGCTTTTTTACTATTATTGGAGAAGAAAAACTCTGATCTCAACCTCCACCTCCTTGTGGCCATACCCATTCATGGGGAAGGCTTCAGGCATAAACCCCCGAGGAAAAATACGAAGATGAAGTCCCTAAGTCAGTCTGACTGGTAACTCCTGTGATTCTTCTGGTGTCGAGCTGTATCGGTCTCAGCCGTTCTTTAGTATTCCTCAGGCCCGTGGAGAGGGAGACCCTGCTGCGTGGGTAACGACTTGCTCTCCATGTTGTACTGCCCTGGCCTGCATCTAAACATAGACAGCTCAGAAGCACCCTTCGTGGTCAACTCTGACCAGCGGGTGGCCTCTCGAATCTCACTGTCCTTTTTTCTGGGCTGCACTGGACCCAGGACTAAAAATAGTGCGTTCTCCTTTATACTCGAGTATTGGAAATGATACTGAACAATCTGGAATCCTTGTTCCTCCCTTTATTGGGTCTCTTGGGTGGCCAGCTGTGGGAGTCTGGTGCCAGACCTCTAACTCTTTCCAGCTCCAGCTGTACGATCGGGGGTCAGTTCCTGCTGCTGTCTGCAAAGAGCTTGAACATTTTCCCGTGACCATGTGGATTTCCTCCTCGTGCTCCGGTTTCCTCCTACATTCCAAAGACATGTGGTTGGGGTTAGTGAGTAGTATGCACGCTGTGTTGTCACCAGAAGCGTGACAGCACTGTGGGCTGCCTAACACAATTCACACCGGTTTGATTTGATGCAAAATGATGCATTTTGCTGTATGTTCTGAAGCACATATGACAAATAAACCTAATTGTTGTCTAGCTCCGTCTGCCTGGCCCTATACTCATCTCTGGGGCATTTGGACAGTAAAGGCACCTACCCCAGTCTGTTGTTTATTCACTACAACTCTGCTTTCAATACTGTTATTCATCACCGAACTCTGGACCCTGGGAATCAACATCTCCCTCTGCAACTGGATCCTTGACTTCCTGTCCAACAGACCACAATCACTCAAACATCCTCCGCCCCTCAATCCATGTCCTGCACGCTTGGGACTGACTCATTTCTAAGGGTGAAAGGTGAAAAGTTTAAGGGGAGCACGAAGGGAAAATTCTTCGAAGGGTGGTGAGAGTGCGGAATGAGCTGCCAGTGCAAGTGGTGCGTGCAAGCTCGATTTCAATGTTTACTGAGAAGTTTGGATAGTTACAAGGATGGTCGGGATATGGAGGGCTGTGGACCGGATGCAGGTTGATGGGAGTAGGCAGGTTAAAGGGCTCAGCACAAACTAGATGGGCCAACAGGCCTGTTTCTGTGCTATTCTTTTCTATGACAATAACAAATTACTATAAGTTACAATAAAAATATAAATATATAAGTAGGGTACAAAAGAGTTTTCACAAGTTCATAGACTGTTCAGAAATCTGGTGGGAGAGGGGAAGAAACTGTTATTAAGTTGTGAGTGTGTGTCTTCAGGCTCCTGTACTTGCTTGAGGATGGTAGTATTGAGAAGAGGGGATGTCCTGGATAATGAGGGTTCTTCACGTTGGATGCTACCTTCTTGAGCCGTCACCTCTTGAAGATGCAAACACGAGGAAATCTGCAGATGCTGGAATTTCAAGCAACACACATAAAAATTACTGGTGAACGCAGCAGGCCAGGCAGCACCTCTAGGAAGAGGTACAGTCGACGTTTCAGGCCAGGTCCTGACGAAGGGTCTCAACCGGAAACGTTGACTGTACCTCTTCCTAGAGGTGCTGCCTGGCCTGCTGCGTTCACCAGCAAGTTTTATGTGTGTTGTTACCTCTTGGAGATGACCTTGATGCTGAGGAGGTCTGAAATGCCGACTGCTTATGTCCCTCCATAGATGCTGCCTGACTTGCTGAGTTTTTACAGAAGTTTGTGCGTTTACAATCTGGATGCAGATAGCATTGGCTTCAGTCGATGGTCCGGTGCAACTGGCTGTCATTTCCCTGTTTTGCTCTTCCAGGTTAGAAGTGCTTTGCTGCGATGGAGGGTGCTCCTCAGAGCCTGCTCCTGGCTGCGTTACTGCTCCTGTGCAGCTCGCCCGTCCCCTGCAGCGGCGTGGCTCCCTCAGGAGAAGCGGTGGGATCGGTGCCGGTGCAACTCCGGCTGGCCGGGGAGAAGCGCACGCACCACGAGGGCCGTCTGGAGGTCTTCTACCAGGGGCAGTGGGGCACGGTGTGCGACGACGACTTCAACATACACTCCGCCACCGTGGTTTGCAGGCAGCTGGGTTACGAAGGAGCGCTGAACTGGGCTCACAGTGCCAAGTACGGACAAGGGACAGGTAAAACCCTCCCACCTCCATCACCACCATTAAAACAAAGGCTTCATTCTTTCTTTCTTTTTAAATCTTTTTATTGAGTAAGTATACAAAAAAGGTAAGCCATATAAACATTAATACAATGTTAAAGTATAATAAAATTCCAAAAGATAACAATACCAAAAAGAAAATACTACAAACAATGTAATTTAAGCATAAGAAACCAAGATAACATAATAGTATACTAGATTTTATATATATCAATGGAAAAAAAAGAAAAAAAAAACCCCAAAAAAAAACCCACCGTGCAACTAACTAAAAGCAAAGCAAAGCAATGGGCTAACTTGAAACCAAACAGAGTTAAACTTAAAATCACGTCCTCAATCCCGACCTCCATTAAAACAGTGAAAAAAAAACAAGAAGGGTAAATATTACATTAAATGAAAATATCGAATAAAAGGTCCCCAAATCTGTTCAAATTTAAATGAAGAATCATAAAGGTTACTTCTAATTTTCTCCAGATTCAAACATAAAATCGTCTGAGAAAACCAAAAAAAGGTAGTTGGAGCATTAAGCTCTTTCCAATGTTGTAAAATACATCTTTTCGCCATTAAAGTAAGAAATGCAATCATTCTACGGGCTGAAGGGGAAAGATTACTAGAAATTTTAGGTAGTCCAAAGATAGCAGTAATAGGGTGAGGAGAGATATCTATATTTAATACCTTAGAAATAATATTGAAAATATCTCTCCAAAAAGTTTCCAAAGTAGGGCAAGACCAAAACATATGAGTTAAAGAGGCTATCTGCCCCGAACATCTATCACAGAAAGGATTAATATGCGAGTAAAAACGCGCTAACTTATCTTTGGACATATGTGCTCTATGAACCACTTTAAATTGAATTAGGGAATGTTTAGCACAAATAGAGGAAGTATTAACTAATTGTAAAATCTGCCCCCAATCATCCACAGAAATGGTAAGCCCCAATTCCTGTTCCCAATCTACCCTAATCTTATCAAATGGAGCTTTCCTAAGTTTCATAATAATATTATAAATCATAGCCGATGCACCTTTCTGACATGGATTAAGGTTAATTATCGAATCTAAAATATATATAGAAGGAAGCATTGGAAAGGAAGAAAGTATAGTACTTAGGAAATTTCTAACTTGTAAATATCTAAAAAAAATGTATTCTTGATAAGTTATATTTATTAGATAATTGTTCAAAAGACATAAGGGAACCATCTAAAAATAAATCCAAAAACCGTAAAATACCCTTAGTCTTCCAAGTTTGAAAAGCGCGATCCGTAAAAGAGGGAGGAAAAAATATGTTACCTAAAATAGGAATCGCTAACCCGAATTGATTAAGATCAAAAAATTTTCTGAATTGAAACCAAATGCGCAAAGCATATTTAACTATCGGGTTAGAGACCTGCTTAAGGCGTTTCGAATCAAAAGGAAGAGAGGAACCTAAAATAGAACCAAGTGTATAACCCTGAACAGATTGTAATTCCAATGCTACCCATTTAGGAATAGATAGTATGTCCCGGTCAAGTAACCAAAATTTCATATGTCGAATATTAATAGCCCAATAATAAAATCTAAAGTTAGGTAATGCTAAACCTCCATCTCTCTTAGCTTTCTGTAAATGTATTTTACCCAGTCTCGGATTCTTATTCTGCCAAATAAATGAAGAAATTTTAGAGTCAACTTTATCAAAAAAAGATTTAGGAACGAAAATTGGTAATGCCTGAAACACATATAAAAATTTTGGCAAAAAAAACATCTTAACTGCATTAATACGACCAATCAAAGTTAAATATAAGGGAAACCATTTAGATGAAAGTTGAGTAATATGGTCTATTAATGGTAAAAAGTTAGTCTTAAATAAATCTTTATGTTTACAAGTAATTTTAATCCCAAGATATGAAAAGTAATTATTAATCAATTTAAATGGAAATTTATAATATAAGGGAAGATGTTTATTAATCGGAAAAAGTTCACTCTTACTAAGATTTAATTTATAACCTGAGAAAAGACCAAATTGTGCTAATAACTCTAAAACAGCAGGAATGGATCTCTCAGGATTAGAAATATATAAAAGTAAATCATCAGCATAGAGTGATAATTTATGGGACTTTAATCCCCGAGTTATCCCAGTAATATTTGAAGATTCTCGAATAGCAATTGCAAGAGGTTCTAATGCAATATCAAATAATAGGGGACTAAGAGGACAGCCTTGTCGAGTACCACGAAAGAGAGGAAAAAAAGGTGAGTTTAAGGAGTTAGTACGAACCGAGGCTACAGGGGAGTGATATAACAGTTTAATCCAGGATATAAATTTCAAGCTAAAATTAAACATTTCAAGCACCTTAAATAAATAAGGCCATTCTACTCTATCAAAAGCTTTCTCGGCATCTAAAGAAATAACACACTCAGGAACATTTTGTGAGGGAGTATAAACGATATTTAACAATGTACGAATATTATAAAAAGAGTAACGACCTTTAATAAAACCCGTTTGGTCTTCCGAAATAATAGAAGGAAGTACTTTTTCTAGTCTATTTGCTAATAACTTAGAAAAAACTTTAGAATCAACATTTAATAAAGATATTGGTCTATAAGATGCACATTGAGCAGGGTCTTTATCCTTCTTTAGTATTAAAGAAATTGATGCTCTATTAAAAGATTCCGGAAGTTTACCAAGTTTCAAAGAAGCCTCAAAAACCTTATAGAGCCAAGGAATCAATAAAGAAGCAAAACATTTATAAAATTCAACGGTAAACCCATCAGGGCCAGGAGCTTTCCCCAGATTCATAGAAAAAATAACATTCTTAATCTCATCCATTGTAATGGAAGTATCTAATAAAGAAGACATATCCTGTGAAATCTGAGGGAAGTCTAACTTATCTAAAAAATCATTCATATATTTAGAATCTCGAGGAGACTCTGATTGATATAAAGAAGAATAAAAATCACAAAAGGTTTGATTAATCCCCACATGATCCAATATCAATCGATCATTTGGTTATAAATCTGATTGATTTGAGATTTAACATAATTAGATTTCAATTGATTAGCCAGCAGCTTGCCAATTTTATCACTGTGAACATAAAAATCACTTCTTGTTTTCTTTAATTGGTTTACAATCGAGGACGAGAGTAGTAAACTGTGTTCCATTTGAAGTTCAGTTCTTTGTTTGTATAGCTCCTCAGAAGGAGCCATAACATATTTCTTATCAATTTCTTTAATCTTGTCCACAATTGCCATCTCCTCCTGCTTCTGTTTCTTCCTCAAAGCAACGGAATACGAAATAATCTGACCCCGAATATAGGCTTTAAAAGTGTCCCAAAGAGTGTTAACCGAAATATCTTCTGTATGGTTAATTGTAAAAAAAAAGCTCAATCTGTTCATTCATAAAATTAACAAAGTCCGAGTCCTGAAGCAACAGCGAATTAAAACGCCATTGTCTATTGTTTGGTATATTGGCCATAATTTTAATAGAAAGCTTAAGTGGAGCATGATCCGAAATGGTTATAGAATCATAATCACATTTAATCACTGAAGGAATGAGACGAGAATCAATGAAAAAATAATCAATTCTTGAATAGGAATGATGAACATGTGAAAAGAAGGAAAAATCTTTTTCCTGAGGATGCCGAAAACGCCAAATGTCCGTCGACCCAGAATCAGAAAGGAAAAAATTAATCAAATTTGCAGATTTATTAGGTAAAGTCCGTAAAGGAGCCGAACGGTCCAAAGCTGGAGATAAACAGGTATTAAGATCTCCGCCCCAAATCAATGAAAACTCGTTCAAATTCGGAAACTGATCAAACAATGATTTATAAAATTCCGGACAATCCATATTAGGAGCATAAACATTAACCAAAACTACTTTTTTATTAAATAGTAAACCACTAACCAATAAAAATCTACCATTCGGATCAGAGATAATATCCTGTTGTATAAAAGTAACTGAGGAGTCTATAAAAATAGAGACGCCTCGAATCTTAGCATTGGAGTTCGAATGAAATTGTTGTCCCTTCCAGAATTTGAAAAAACGTAGTCTGTCCCCCCTCCGTACATGGGTCTCTTGTAAAAATAAAATTTGTGCTTTAAGTCTCCGGAACACTTTAAAAACTTTTTTCCTTTTAATAGGATGATTAAGACCATTAGTATTCCAGGAGACAAAATTAATAATAGACTCCATAAATCCTAAAGTCAACCCATAACAAGGAGGATTGACAATAGGCGCGACCCACAAACCCGGAGAGGAAACAGAACATACAAAAGATACCGGGGAAAAGGACGCAACCAATACTTCAATAATGTATATAGCCCAAAGAGAAACAAACTAAAACGTGAAGCCCCTCCCACCACCCCCCACCCCAAGACCCCAAGGCGAAATCTAAAGCAGACCCGCCAGAAAGAAGCAAGCGCTAAAACTACCCCCATGACTTCCGGTATACGCTCCCTAAAAAAAAAGGTATAAATATGAAAAGGATCAGCTAATTGTAAAACAGTAAAAAAATAAGTAAAAAAAAGTTAACTCAATTAAAATACACACAGAACAGAACAAAAGCCGGAAAGTATATATTAAAAAAAAACCACAATAAACCTCAAACTCATGAATAGACACAGCAACAAAAATAATAGGATTATTAACATAAAATGATTATAAAAAGCAAAACAGAATAAAATTTAAAAAAAAACTACAAAATTTAAGGCCGCACAGGAAATACGTAAGATGACAAAAGGGAAGTAACCACCCAGAATCCCCTGGGAAAAGAAAGAAATGACGCAGTTAAAAAGAAAGTTTAGCAGCCATATTAAGAAATCGAAAGTAAACTTTTCTGCCCAAATAGGGCACAGAAAAGTTAAAACCAACCAATTCACAGCCTCCGATCAACGGAGAAAATTAAAAAAAGGCAATTAAGATGTTGAAGATGAAAGTTGATCCAGATAACAAAGGCTTCATTCTGAGGCTCTGTAAGACATTGGACAGAATGCGACTGGAGTATCCTGAGCAGCATTGGTCCTTTACCTAAGAAAAGATGTGCTGGCATTGGAGAGGGTCCAGAGGAGGTTTATGAGAATGATCTTGGGAATTAAAGAGTTAAGATATGAGCAGCATTTGATGGTTGTGGGCCTGGAATTTAGAAGAAGGGAGAGATTTAATTGAAACCTATTGAATATTGAAAGGTGTAGATAGAGAGGATGGAGAGGGAATGTTTGCTATAGTAGGGGAGTCCTCAGAGTACAAGGACATCCCTTTAGACGGAGAAGAGGGTGAATTTCTTTAGCCAGAGGATGGCGAATCTGTGGACTCTGTTGCTACAGATGGCGGTGGAGGCCAAGTCATTGGGTATAATAAAATCAGAGATTGATAGGCTATGGGGAGAAGGCAGAAGATTGGGGTTGAGCGGGAAAATAGGTCAGCCATGGTGAGCTATTGCCAGGTAGAGCATCTTGAAGGGTTCCTAGAGCAGTTGATTGAAGGACCAGCCATTGTGATTAACTTTGCCTGGAGTGTGAGTGCAACGAAGGAGGTGTGAAAGTTATATGTAATTCACAGGAAGCATTGTAGATGCATTGTAACTGTAGAATTGTCCTTTGATCTTTAGTGTATAAAATGTCATGTGATGTTGGGTCGAGCAGGGCTCTTCCTCTGAAAGGGACAGTATGATGCCTGCTCTGTCTCATTTTGTGGAATAAAAGACTTTATATCAACACGTAGCCCCTGGTGAAAACCATTTAGCATCTGCCTCTTCGAGCCCGGCTTTCTGCCCCTCTTTCCAAGCCAACCCCATCACCCTGTTTCTTTCCCTCACTCAACCCCCTCCACTCCCGTCACCTGCACCCCCACTACCCTCCCCACCTCTCTCACCTGGTTCCATGCGCCACCTTCCTCTCCATTCAGATCCCACCTCCCACCCCCCAGCCACTGTCTCTCCAGCCCTGGCGAGCCGTGGTGGAGCTGGGGCTGGACCGTGGGGCTCGGTCCTGCTCAGCCACACCGTTGATGGGGTTGACTGGGACGGCAGCACAGCTGATTCTCCTGTTGCTCAGTATTGCTGGAGAAGGACTGGGGTAAGAACAAAGTTCTCCACTAGTTCTTCTATCTTCTGTTACAGTGCTCCGTGCAAAACAGCACGCTAAATAACACAGTACTTTGAATAACACAGTACCATGTATTGTTTTGCATGGCCTCAGGTGTACAGGACATTTTACCTACTGGCACAGGAGGCACTGCCCTTCCCTGGTGACCATCACTGCTGCACAGCGAGGTGCCCTGAACCTGATCCACAGCACTCCCTGGTCTATCCCACCACTGTCTTTGTGTGAGGGACTGTGAGGTAGTGGGGTGAGGTTCATTTGTGCCCCCCCCCCGATGGTTTGATCACCAGTGACGTCCCGTCTGTCCACAGGCCCCATCTGGCTCGATAACGTCAGCTGCCGAGGTGAGGAGACAACAGTCGCTGCCTGTAGCTCCAACGGCTGGGGTGTCCATGACTGTAAGCACTCTGAGGACGTGGGGGTGGTCTGCACAGAGAAGAGGCGGGCTGGCTTCGAGAACAGGGAGACCTTTCAGGATCCCAACCTGCAGGTAAGTTACAAACCACTCCAGCCCTGTCCTTTTCCCTGCCTTGTTGGGTCGCTCCAGGCCGACTTCTCGCCCTCAGAGGCTGGTCCAGCGGTGACTGGTCGACCCAGCGTTCCATGGATGTTGTGATTGCTTGCTGCTTCAATGAGATCCCCCTCAGTCTTATGAAATCCTGCGAGTACAGATCCAGAGTCATCAAACGCCCCTCATACATTAACCCTTCACTTCCCAGGATAATTCTTGTGAACCTCCTCTGGAACCTCTCTAATACCAGAACACCCTTTTTTAAATATGGGGTCAAAGTTGCACACGGTCTCCAAATCCAGCCTGACCAATGCCATGTGATTTAGCACGGCGTGGCCTCTTCTTAAACAAAAATCATTTTATTTAGAAATCTGTCACGATAACAGTGGCTTCCAGCCCGGCAAGTCCGTACTGCCCAATTACACCCATGTGACCTACTAACCCGTACGTCTCTGGAATGTGGGGAAAGCAGGGCACCCAGAGGAAACCCACCCGGTCACGGGGAGAACGTACAAGCTCCTTACAGACAGCATCGGGAACATGCTGGGTTGCTAGCGCTGTAATAACATTACGCTACCACTAGGCTACCGCATTGTCCATTTCATTACAATACCACAACAAGTCATCATAAACATCTCAGTATCTGACACCAACAAAATTGGAATATTTCCATCCTCATCTAGGGTGCAATGTATCCTTTCCTCACAGAAGTACACTTACTTCAACTTCTATATTACGACAACATACAACAAAAACACCAGAGACAAACAATAAATAACAGAAACTTAATCAAAGTGACCCCATCCTCATCTAAGCTGCAGTTTATTGCCTGTGGTTCCTAATGATCCTGGAGCCTCCATGATAACCCTGTTTTCTTTTACCAGGGATACCTGGGCACAAGTGTTGAACTCCACGAAGGTTGCCAGGCACTCAGCCTTTTTACTTTCCGTTCCGTATGTGTATTACAGCCTTACAATTAGAAACATAGAAAATCTACAGCACATTAGAAGCCCTTCAGCCCACAGTGTTGTGCCGACCATGTAACCTACTCTAGAAGCTGCCTAGAATTACCCTACCACATAACCCTCTATTTTTCTAAGCTCCATGTACCCATCTAAGAGTCTCTTAAAAGACCCTATTGTATCCACCTCTACCGCCTTTGCTGGCAGTGCGTTCCACACATCAACCACTCTCTGTGTGAAAAACTGTCCTCTGACATCCCCCTTGTACCTACTTCCAAGCACCTTAAAACTATGTCCCCTCATGATAGCCAGTTCAGCCCTGGGAAAAAGCCTCTGGCTATCCACACGATCAGTGCTTCTCATCATCTTATACACCTCTATCAGATCTGATCCTCCGTAACTCCAAGGATAAAAGGCCAAGTTCACTCAACCTATTCTCATAAGGCATGCTCTCCAAACCAGGCAACATCCTTGTAAATCTCCTCTGCACCCTCTCTGTAGTATCCACATCCTTCCTGTAGTGAGGTGACCAGAACTGAACATGGTAATTCTGCAATATTATCCATAAATACTACAAAATCAATCATATGACATTGTACCAATGTTAGTTTTCATTCTGAGAGGACTAGAATGTAAAAACAAGGATGTGATGCTGAGGCTTTATAAGGCATGTTTGATTGGTCAGCACATGAAGGGATACAGGGAGAAGGCAGGAATTTGGGCTGAGAGGAAAATTGGATTAGCCATGATGAAATAGCAGAATAGACTCAACGGGCCAAATGGCCTAATTCTGCTCCTATATCTTGTGGTCTTATGGCATTGGTCAGACCCGCACTTGGAGTATTGTGAGTAGTTTTGGGCCCTGTATGAAAGAAAGAATGTGCTGGCATTGGAGAGGCTCCAGAAGTCGTTGACAAAAATAATCTTGGGAATGAAGGGGTTAACTTATGAGGACCGTTTGATGGCTCTGGACTTGTACTCAATGGAGTTTAGAAGAATAAGGGGGGGGGTGGGAATCTCATTGAAACATCCTGAATATTGGAAAGCTAACACGGAGATTACGTGGAGAGGATATTTCCAATAATGACAGAGTCAAATAGGACTAGAGGGCACAACTTCAGAATACAATCCTTTTAGATCAGAGGGTGGTGAATCTGTACAATTCATTGCCACAGATGGTTATGGATGCCAAGTTATTTGGTGCATTTAAAGTGAAGATTGATCGGTTCTTGACTGAGAGGTAAAAAATATCAGAAATAATCGAACGGTGGAGCAGGCTCAAAGGGTTGAATGAGTTAATTTTGATCCTCGTCTTATGATCTAACTAGAACGTTTCCCACCCTATCTAGATGACATTTGCCCCAGGCGGTGCCCTCATGTCTATGGTGTCCATGGACACTGCATGGTTTTTCTCCAGGGATACCTGGGCATGAATATACCCCTGGAAGATTGGCAGGTAGTCAGCCTGTGCAAAGCCCTCAGCTATCTGTCTCCATGAACTGCAGATAGAAAGATGTGGTTGTGATGGAGAAAGTGCCAAGGAGGTTCATTAGGACATTGTCAGGAACAGGAACCAATTTGGATTGATTTTCCTGGAGTGAAGATGGCGGGTAAATAAAATGATAAGAAGCATATGACAGATAGTCGGAATCTTTATCCCACTGATCCCAAAAAATCAAAAACAAGAGGGAAGACATTTAAGGTGAGAGAAAAGGGGGTAAAAAAAAAGACCTGAGAGGTAAGTTTTTGTTAGCAGATAATGGTTAAAATCATTGGGAAATTAGGAAATCACTGTCAGAGGAAATATTGGATTCAGATACAATCAGTTCTTCACTCAGAGGGTGGTGCAGGTGTGGAGGTGCTGGATTCAGGTTCAATTTTAGCATCTAAGAGAAGTTTGGATAAATACATGGACGGGTTTGGAGGGACATGGTCCAGGTGTCGGTAGATGGGACTTGGCAGAAGATCAGGTTGGCATGAACTACACGTTTGTAGATGGGCCAAGGGCCTGCTTCTGTGCTCTTTGACTCCAGTTACTGTAGAACATAGTACAGCACAGGATCAGGCCCTTCAGCCCACAGTGTCTGTGCTAAACATGATGCCAAATGTAGACACTTAAACAGACAAGGCATTGAAGGAAGTTAGAAAGGTGTTGGCGCGTGGCCAAATGGTTAAGGTGTCGGTCTAGTGATATGAAGGTCGCTGGTTCGAGCTTCAGCTTGAGCAAGGCCCTTAACCACACATTGCTCTGCGACGACGCTGGTGCCAAGCTGTATTGGCCCTAGTGCCCTGCCCTTGCACAACATCGGTGGCGTGGAGAGGGGAGACTTGCAGCATGGGTAACTGCCGGTCTTCCATACAATCATGCTCAGGCTTGCTCCCTGGAAACCTTCCAAGGTGCAAATCCATGATCTCACAAGACTAACGGATGCCTATAAGGAAGTTATCTTAATGCAGGAAACTGCGATTGGTGTTTATGACAAAAGGTCAGCACGGTACATGATGGGCTGAAGGTCCTGGTTCTTCACTGTACGAGTCTGTGACCAGATGAACTCCTGCTGTGCAGTAACAATTCCAGATGTAACATCTCCTTAAGTGTTTCAATGTCAAATGTCCTGGCAAACGCCTTGTGTTCAAGCAAACGCAAGTGCTTGTTGAGACAGGCCTCCTAGTGATCATTTGGGAACACAGACTGGCAAGTGACCTTGTGAAATGCTGGGATAAACCGAGGATGGACATGAGTGGCAGGGAATTTGTCCACACTGTGTGACTAATCGGGGCTGAACTCGAGGAACAGCAGCCCCATTCATTCAGGATAATGAGGGGAAGGGGGCTGGAATGCACGCAGGGCAGCTGGAAAAACTGACGTCTGAGTGGTGATATTACCCTCAGATAAGGGCAGCAGGAACTCCCAGCTCTCTCTGACGTCTGCACATTCCTGCACTTCGCATATCCACAGAGACCTCAGTAAGCAGTGTCAAACTCACGCCACTGAGGGAGGAAGGAATCTGAGCTTTGCCTTAGAAAGTCTTGTGTTTCTGTAGCGCCTCTCACAACCTCAGGATACTTGGAGCCTGGTGTGTGGTTGCTAGGAGATCTGGCAGCCATCTTGTGGCATCAGGCTCCCACAAACAGCAGTGTGATGGAATTTGGGATGTTGAACAGAAACCGGCCCTTTGGCCTACAATGTCCATGCCAAACACAGTGCCACGCTAGTGTAGCGGTTAGCATCAGTTTTAAGGTCAGTGTTCGATTCCCGCTGCTGTCTGTAAGGAGTTTGTACAATCTCCCTGTGACCCTTTGGGTTCTCCGGTTTCCCCCCGCACTCTAAAGATGTTCGAGTGAAGGTTGCTGAGTTATGGGTGTGCTACATTGGCGCCGGAAGCCCTGTACAATCCTTGATGATTTGATTTGATGCACAAGACAGATTTCATTGCATGTTTCAATGTCCATAAGACAAATAAAGCAAATCTTTAAATGAAACTAAATTCCTTCTGCCTGCACATGGTCCATATCCTACTATTCCCTGCATATATAAATATGTGCCTATCTAACAGCCTTTTAAACACTACTTTGATATCTGCCTCCACCACCATCCCTGGCAACTTGCTCGAGGCACCCAGTGCTCTCGGTGTAAAAAAAATCTTGCCCCACACATCCTTTATACTTACCCTCTCACCTCAAATGCATGTAGTCCAGTATCTGAAAATTCTAACATGGGTAAAGCCCCCTGTCTACCCTATCACTGCCTCTCATAATTTTCTAAACTTCTATCAGGTCTCCCCTTAGCTTCTAGTATTCTAGAAAAAAAGAAACAGCCCACGTTTATCCAGCCTTTCCTTACAGCTTATATCCTCTAATCCAGCCAGCACCTTGGTAAATGTCTTCTTAGATTAGATTAGATTAGATTCAACTTTATTGTCATTGTGCCGAGTACAGATACAAAGCCAATGAAATGCAGTTAGCATCTAACCAGAAATGCAAAGAATAATGTTATTTACAAAATAACTGCGAATAAGAAGTAAGTGCTACAGCACACAAATATAAAAGTACTGAGACAGTACAATACGGGTGCAATACTGCTTAGCACCGTGATGTGAGGTTCAGCAGGGTCACAGCCTCAGGGAAGAAGCTCTTCCTGTGCCTGCTGGTGCGGGAGTGTAGCGCCTACCGGATGGGAGGAGAGTAAAAAGTCCATGGTTAGGGTAAGATGCATCCTTGATAATGCTTTTCGCCCTGCCCAGGCAGCGTTTATGGTAGATGTTCTCAATGGTGGGCAATTGGGTGTCGATAATCCGCTGGGCAGTTTTCACCACATACTGGAGTGCTTTGCGGTCCGATACGGGACAATTGCCATACCACACTGAGATGCAGTTGGTGAGTATGCTCTCAATGGTACAGCGGTAAAAGTTCATCAGTATCCTGGGACAGAGGTGAGCTTTCTTGATGCTCCGCAGGAAATAAAGTTTTAAGTTTATTTATCACGTGTACATTGAAATATTCAGTGAAGTGCATCTTCTGCATTAATCAACACAGCCAGGACTCCAGCCTGGTCTCTAACTCTTTTTGCTCCCTGAGGGTGGCCACACACATAGGATACTAAAGGAGGCATGTTCCCTCTCACTAGTCGGGATGTTGAGTATAAGGGTCAGGAAGTCATACTGCAAATGTGAAAAAGCTTTGGTTAGGCTGCACTGGAGTATTTCAGGTAGTCCTGGTCACCACGTTACAGGAAGGGTATGGAGGCTTTGGAAAGGGTTCAAGTTCACAGATGACACCACGGTGGTTGGCCTGATCAGAGGGGATGACGATTCAGCCTACAGGGATGAGGTCCGGGACCTGGCTGCGTGGTGAGCCGACAACAACCTGGCCCTTAACACCCAGAAGACCAAGGAGATCATTGTGGACTTCAGGCATGCTAGGAGCCACACTCACGTCCCCATCTACATCAACGGAGCTGTAGTGGAGCATGTATCAAGCTTCAAATTCCTTGGTGTCCACATTTCCGAGGATCTCACCTGGTCCCTGAACTCCCTCATCCTCATCCGGGTGGCACCTAATTAATTATTTCGGCTTTTTTTCTTAAAGATGTATTGGGTGCGTCCCGGCTACCGCAGCACCCCTGCATGCTTCGTGGCCCGGTATTGGTCCGCGGCCCGGAGGTTGGGGACCACTGGTCTGGAGCACTGCCCCAATGTGCTACAGAAGGGTTGCCACTCTATCAGACAGCTGTCTTGTGGTGTCAATGTAAAGCTGAGGAAATCCTGCTCTCTTAAAATAGTTAGTAAGATTGTAAATTGTCCTGTCATTAGGTGAGTTGCTAGGTGGCGCAGGCACTTTGGGCCAGAAGGGCCCGTTCTGTGCTGTATCTCTAAATAAGATAAGGGTAGGCCAAGAGAAAGGGAATCAAAAACCAGAAGGCATGGGTTTGAGAGACAAGGTTTAAAGAGGAGCAGAGGGACAGGTAGAGGGTGGTGTGTATGTGGAATGAGCTGCCACATTTAACAACATGTGAAAGACACTTGGACAGGTCCATGGATAAGAAAATTTTAAAGGGTATAGGGAGCAAACACAGGCGAATGGGCGCAACGCACAAAATGCTGGAGGAACTCAGCAGGCCAGACAGCACCTGCGGAGGGAATTGAACAATGGGGGTTTCAGACTGATCCCCTTCAGCAATCCGTAGATGCTGTTTGATCCGCTGAGCTCCTCCAGCATTTTGTGTGTTGCTCCAGACTTCCAACATCTGCAGAATCTCTTGTGTCTCCATTTTCCTGGCAATGGGCTCAGATGGGCATCTTGGTCAGCATGAATGAGCTGGGCCGAAAGGCCTGTTTCTGAGCTTTGAGACTCAATGTGTACTGCAATTCTACACTCCAACGTTCTCTCTCTAAACACTAGAGGCCAGTTAAACGTTCAGCTCTCTTAGCCTCCCCTGCCACACGAAGCACTAAGGATGTCCTATCAAATACCGAGGATGACATTTGGGTCAGAGAGATACAGCTGGCTGACCACCGTTTGCTAGTCTCCAGAGATGTCAGCATCAGTCACTCTGCACATTCTGTGTACAGGGTCAGAACTGCACCGTCTCCATGACAACAGGTCAGGGTCAACAATTCCAAAACAGAGAATGTTAGACAGGCTTTGCAATAGCACCGCAGCCTACGTGACCCTTCCATTCAATGGAGCAGAGCCCTGGTTACAGTGTAGGAAACACTGCCTCAGGGAAGTTTCCATAGCCAGTCTGTTCATGGGCAGGCATGCGGAGTCTGAGCGATGCATAGCTATTGGCCTGGGCTTCATCACATCATATTTTTCATCTCATAGAAGTGGGCCATTCAGCCCATCAAGTTAATAGAGTCGCTGAACATTAGCAAGTTTCTACGGATGTACCATGGAGAGCATTCTGACTGGTTGCATCACATTTGTACAGGACTGGAAAAGGTTGCAGAGGGTTGCAGATTCAGCCGTCACGCGCACTAACCAGCTTGCCCACATCGATGACATCTTCAGAGAACATTGCCTCAAAAAGAAGGCATCCATCCTCATGTCCTCCCCACCCAGAGCATGTCCTCTAATCATTACTAGCATCAAGATGGAGATCCAGGAGCCCAAAGATGAACACTCAGGGCTTCAGGAACAGCTTCTTCCCCTCCACCGTCAGATTTCAGAACGGTCCATGAACCCAAGAACACTACTTCTCTATTTTGCAAACTTATTTAATTTTTTAAAATACATATTTCTTATTGTGACCCGGCTGGTGGCGTAGTGGCATCAGTGCCGGACTTCTGATCGAAGGGTCCCGAGTTCGAATCCAGCCGGCTCCCCTGCACGCTTTCCATCCCTGCTGGGTTACGAGCTGGTGATCTCTTTGGAAACTCACCCGGCAGAAGGCAATGGCAAACCACTGCCGTAACTTGCCTCGTACTCGGTTCCCCACCATGTCGGAGAGGCGTGGAGGGAAATTGTCCGCTAACCGGAGAAACTCCGGATGCGACGTACCTTTCCTTTTTCTTTTACTGTAATGTATAATATATTTTACTTGTTGCACTGTACTGCTGTGGCGAAACAAAACAAATCAGAGGCTCTGGTTCGATTGTTTAATGCGAACTAACCCATCAGTCCCATTCCCCTCACTCAGTTCTCTGTTCCCTAACTCACCACGTCCCCATCAACCTCTTCCAGATTGTACAACTCACCCACACACTAGGGGAAATTTTCCGATTAAGCCACCAATCCGTGCATCCTTGGGACGTGGAAGGGAACCAGAATACCTAGTGGTCACAGTGAGAATGTGCAAACTCTACACAGACAGCACCGGAAGTCGGGATTGAGCCTGGATTTCTGGATGTGATTCAGGGACTCCACCAGTGACACACCGAATTACCCATTATTTCCCCTCCTTTTCCAAAGACCATAGAGTCATAGAGAAGTACAGCACAGAAACAAGCCCTTCAGCCCATCTATTCTATGCTGAACGATTTAAACGGCCTACTCCCATCAGTCTGTACCGGGACCATAACCCTCCATGTAGCTATCCGAACTTCCCTTAAATGTTGAAATTGAGTTTTCATAGTCTACTTGTGCTGGCAGCTCATTCCACACTCCCACGACCCTCTGAGTGAAGAAGTTTCCCCTCATGTTCCCCTTAAACTTTTCACCATTCATCCTTAACCCATGACCTCTAGTTGTAGTCCCACCCAACCTCAGTGGAAAAAGCCTGCTTGCATTAACCCTATCTATACACCTCATAATTTTGTATACCTGTATGAAATCTCCTCTCTGTCTTCTATGTTCTAAGGAATAAAGTCCTAACCTACTCAATCTTTCCTTATAATTCAGGTCTTCCAGTCCCAGCAACATCCTTGTCAATTTTCTCTGTACCCTTTCAACCTTATTTACATCGTTCCTTAGGTAGGAGACCAAAATTGCACACAGTACTCCAAATTAGGCCTCACCAATGTCTTATATAACTTCAACATTTCAACCAGTCGTGTGTTTTTGTATATATTCATTTAGTGGAGATTGGGAGGTTCTTGATTAATCAGGGTCAAAGTTTTATGGGGAGAGGGCAGGAAAATGGGGTAGAGAGAGAAAATAAATCAGCCATGATGGAATGGTAGAGCAGACTCAATGGATTGAATGATCTAATTCTGTTCCTATGTATTATGGTCTTAAGAGAGAAGGACTTCCTCAGTTTTACATTGAAACCAAAGGACAGCTCTCTAATAGAGCATCAGTCTTTCTGTAGCACATTGGAATAGCACTCTAGATTACTGTGGTTAGAGGACTCAATCCCTCACCACGACTCTGAGTCAGGGGTGAGACAGCTGCCCACTAAGCCCAAACTAACCTCACTAGTGTTGACGGCCCAGGCTGAGTAGCTGAGGATTAAACTTCAAGACTGAAGAGTCAGGTTTATTTATCACGCGTATATTGAAATATATAGTGAAATGCATTGTTTGCGTTAACGACCAACACAGCCAGGATTCCGGCCTGGTCTCTAGTTCTCCAGAAGGAGGGAGTGAAGGGGGAGGACAAGACAAGAGTGCGGCATGGGAGCGTAATGTTTAGCATGACACTTTACTGTGCCAGTGACCGGGGTTCAATTCCCGCCAAGGAGTTTACACCTTCTCTCCCTGACCGCGTGGGTTTCCTTCGGGTGCCGTGGTTTCCTTCCACAGTCCAAAGCCGTACTGGTTGGTAAGTTACTTGGTCATTGTAAACTGTTTCGTGATTAGGCTAGGATTAAAAGGGGGATAGCTGGGCAGTGCGGCTCGAAGGGCTGCAAGGTTCTGTTCTCAATAAATAAATAACCAGTACATCTTCGGAATGCGGGAGGAAACCGAACCGCCCAGAGGAAACCAACACGGTCATGTGGTGGACATATAAATTCCTTACAGGGAACTTTGAGTTTTAATAGTTTGCTACTGTGGCAACCCATAGCATACAGTACATCTTATAGTGCATGAGAACACCATTCAGCCCATTACATTTGCTTTCTGTCTTGTTTTCCTTTTTACTAATTAAATGTACTTATGTATAGAATGATCTGTCTGGGTGGCACTCAGACAGAAGCCTTTCACTCTATCAGATAAAGCGTGACAATAATAAACCAACATTTGGGCCAAGACCCTTCTTTATCCAGACTTCCTCCAGTATAGAAACATAGAAACATAGAAAATAGGTGCAGGAGTAGGCCATTCGGTCCTTTGAGCCTGCACCGCCATTCAGTATGATCATGGCTGATGTGTTGCTCCAGATTTCATCCTCCACGGTCTCTTGTGTCCCCCAAGTTCCTTCTCGCCTCTGAAATGACTTCATATCTCCAAAGATTGATGGTTACCCTCTTGGAAGCTGCCTTGGCGTGGCAGTCAGCTCAGGGGAGTTTTGCGCAGTTGGATACGGGTATCTTCAACCGGGGTTTCAGGAGGGGCAGAACTAAAGCAGGTTGTGGGACTTCGCATTCATCTCTCTCAGAGGAACACCACCACCCCTCTACTATCCACGCCCCCACCCCCCCGCGATCCCTCCTGTGAACCACATTGTTTGGGTATCCCGTAATTAAAGAGAAAGATTAGCTT
Source organism: Mobula hypostoma (assembly GCF_963921235.1). Taxonomy (NCBI): domain Eukaryota; kingdom Metazoa; phylum Chordata; class Chondrichthyes; order Myliobatiformes; family Myliobatidae; genus Mobula; species Mobula hypostoma. Next base: position 15,260,556 of record NC_086115.1, on the reverse strand, counting down.
TAATCGTTACACATACTGTACATGGAAACATACAGCAAAACGCATCATTTGGGTTAACGGGCAATACAATCTGAGGATGCGCTGGGAGCAGAGCATCCGCTGCCATCGTAATATACCCGAACCTTGCTAACACTAACCCCTATGCCTTTGGAATGTGGAGGAACTGGAGGAAACCCACGCAGTCACGGGGAGAACGTAGGCAGACAGTGGCGGGAATGGAACAGCAATCACTGGCGTTGTAAAACGTTATGCTAACCACTACACTATTGCGCCACCCCCTTATTCTCTCTTCGCTCCCTCCTTCAACCCTGTCAGTGATAGATCTCCAGGAGATTGTCAGATAAGGCAAAAAATGATCAGAGAAGCCTTTGGTTCAAACTACCAGTATATAAGAGAAAAGAAGGGGTGTGTTGTGTTTGAAAGGGCTGCAGAGAAAGCTGTGGGGTGCCACCCCACTAGAAACTCAAGAGGAAATCAGGAGCAGCCACACTGCTGTCAGTGAGCAGACACTGATATTCTTGTTACCCCATTTGGTTGTCTCCTTGACAGTTTCTTCTGACAGTTTGATCACAAAGCTGACATAACCTCTGAAGTGCTGGTCTATAATCTAAATTAACAGTTGACGGTAACTAACTCTTTGGATTTTAGATACAAGAGAAAATCTGCAGATGGTGGAAATGTGTGTTCTTTGGTATTTATAGTCACTATGCAACAGTTGCCTTGATGCGGTTGCTGACAGGATCAGAAGGGCCTTTGATTCTCTTTTGATGCCTCCTCATACTTTTTCAGTTTTGGCCTCCCTGATTTTGAGGGAAGCGGTTTGTCTTTCTGAAATGCACGCAAAATGCTGGAGGAACTCAGCAGACCAGTGGAGAGGAATAAACAATTGAGGTTCTGGGCTGACACTGGAAAAGGTGGGGGAGAGGGTGAAAAAACTGGACTAAGGTGAGGGGAAGGAGGAGGATGCAAGCAGGTGGTCGGTGAGACCGGGTGAGGGGTAAGTGAGTAGCTGGATGGCGGGGGGGGGGAATGAATTAAGAAGCTTGGGGGAATATGATAGATGAATGAGGTAAAGGATTGATCACGGGGGAATCTGATAGGACAGAGAAGAAAGCGAAAGAAGTGATAAATTGAGGGAAGTGAGGTCAAGAGGGCAGTGACGAGAAGAGAAGGAGTGAGAGGGCCACCAAAATGGGGGATAAATGAAAAAGGGGGAGGGGGAACGAGGGGCGTGGTCACTGGTTGAAGACTACCCAGCCAGAATATGAGGTGTTGCTCCTTCAGTTTACACTTGGCCTCATCAAGGCAGTTGAGGGTCCCATCGACAGACATGTTGGCATGAGAACGGGAAGTTGAATTGAAATGGGTGGCCACCAGAAGGGAGGTCTTTCCTTTCACAGCTGTCAGAGTGAAGGTGCCTGAGGAAGTGAATCCCACAACCTGCCTCGGTTCTCCCCGATGTAGAGGAGGCCGCACTGGGAGCACCGTCCAATATATGAGAGACTCACAGGTGAAGTGTTACCTCGCCTGGAAGGACTGTTTAGGGCCCTGAATGGTGATGAGGGAGGCATCTGCAGGATCTCTCTTGTCTATACTGCACAGCGATTTGTCATTCTGTATAGGTGAGGTGAGATTGTGCACCCACCAGTAGAACACAATTCACCTATCTAATGGAAAGCAATACTGTAATTTGATAAAGAGCAGACTATGGGCACAGTAAAAAAAAGTCTCAAGTCCCGATAGACTCATCATCTCACGCAGACGGTAGAAGAGAGGAACTCTCCCCGCCATGAACCTCCAAGTGCCACAAACTTGCCGATGCATTGGAAGCACCCGACCGCAGTGGACTCTGAGTCCGTCCGAAAACTTCGAGCCTCTGACCAGCCCCTCCGACACAGCCTCCCGAGCACCATCCTCTGCCGAGTGCTTCGACCCCGCCTCGGCCGCCGAGCAACAAGCAAAGCTGAGGACTCGGGGCCTTCCCCTCCGGAGATTCTGGATCACACAGTAGCAGCAGCAGCGAAGCAGGCATTTCAGAAGTTTCTCCAGATGTTCCTCCGTGCTGTCACGTCCGTCTCCATCAAATCAGAATTGTGCACGGCACCCTACTTGACAAATAACAGACATCACCACCGGAGTGGCCGCTGCGAGCTGCGTCACGCTGCCATCTTCTCCTCCACTCTTTTCTTCACTAGAATTGCTGTCTAGATTTTCAACTCAACTATTATTTTGTATATTCTTGAGTAAATAATCCATTATTTATTCATAACGGTTAGCCTGACTCTTTAGAACGCCAGCGGTTAGGGTTCAATTCCTGCCGCAGTCGGTGAGGAGTTTGTATGTTCTCTTAATGACCATGTAGGTTTCCTCTGGGTGCTCTGGTTTCCTCCCACATTCCAAAGATGTGCAGGTTAGAGTTAGTAAGTTGTGGGCATGCTATGTTTACAAAGGAAGCATGGTGAAACTTGCAGGCAGCCCCCAGCACATCCTTGAACTGCATGGTTGTTGACACATGTGATAAATGAAGCTAATTATTAAACCTTAATAATATTTCAACATATTAAAGGAAAGTATGAAAAAAAACCTGTCAACTTTCCGTAGCATCTCTTGTTACCTTTACTTTTTACAGCAATTGGGTGGCTTTGAAGTATTGCCCCATGGTAAGTGGTCTGTGCACAGAAAGATCTCACAGATCGGAACATGATATTGGACCAGATTGGTCCGGACTGGCCATTTCATCCTTTCCCTTGCGGTCTGTAGCATCAGGACTCCTATCTCCCTGCTGATAGGTGGGAGTTGAACTGTGAAAGGACAGAGTAACACAAACCCAGTGGAAAGGGACTGCACCAACCCAGCCCGTGCTCGCTGGAATCTCACAAGTACAGGTGTGAGATGAGCCAAGGTCGAAGTCAAGTTTGCTGTCAAATGCACGGGTGCAAGTGGTATCTTGCTTACAGTAGCAACACAGCAGCAGCGACACATTTCCAAGAAACAAATAAATAGAACATAAATTACATCAGATTATACAACAATTAAAACAAAAAGAACAAATACAGGAAAAGCTGCAGATGCTGAAAATCAAAATGTTTCACACAAAATGCTGGAGGAACTCAGCAGGCCAGGTAGCATCATAGAAAAGTGCACAACACAGAAACAGAACCTTAGGCCCATGCTGAAACCAGTTAAATTGCCTGCTCCCATCGACCTTCACCGGGACCATAGCCCTCCATAACTGATTGAAATCGAGCTCATATTCACAACGCGCTGGCAGCTCGTTCCACACTCTCACAACTCTCTAAGTGAAGAAGATCCCTCTCATGTTCCTCTTAAACTTTTCACCTTTCACCCTTAACCCATGACCTCTGGTTGTAGTTCCAAGCAACCTTAGTGGGAAAACCCTATCTATACCCCTCACAATTTTGTATACCTCCATCAAAAATGCTGTACAATTACAATACTTAGAAGGGATTTGGACAGGTCATTAGACAGGGAAAGAGAGGGATATGGGCCTAATATGGGCAAATGGGATCAGTGTAGTTACAGCAGGTACCACGCTCAGCATAGACAAGATGGGCCGAAGGACGATTTCCATGCTGTAATATGATTTCAATGTGCATCAAAATACTTTTTATATATGTGAAAGTCTCTGCTTCCATCATCCCCTCAGGCAGTGTGTTCCAGATTTCATCCTCTGTCTTGGTGAAAAATTTCCTCCTCAGAACCCTCCAACCCTCTGACTCCTCATTTTGAACTAATGATGTCTGTGGGTCTTATAGTGATGAAATTCCTCACCACCCACCCTGTCGATGCCCCTCAGAATTTTGTACACCTTTATCAAGTCCACCCTCCGTCGTTCCTCTCCAAGGAGGACAAACCCAGACCTCGTGGACACAGAAAGCTGTGAACGTATGTAGGTAAATGGGATTTGTGAAGATTGGTATGGTGGGCAGTATGATGGTGATGGGCCAAAAGGCCTGTTGTTCTGCAATATGATTCTCTGCATTAAACATGTTAGACATGTCAGCCCAGGATGTCTGTGTTGAACATCCGACCATATTGAATTAAACTCCTTCCACCTGCACATAGTCCATTTCCTACACTCCCTACTTATTCATGTGTCTATCTAACAGCCTCTTAAACACTACCATTGTATCTGCCTCTGCCAGCCCATTTCGGGCACCCACCCCTCTCTGTGTAAGCAAAATTCTGCCTGAGTATCTTTAACATTTTCCTGCTCACTTTAAATGCACAACCCCTAGTATCTGACATTTCCACACTGGGAAAGGGGCTCTGGCTGTCACCCCTATCGGCATCTCTCTCACCTCTTTACCCAGAGGGTGGTGAATCTGTGGAACTCATTGCCACGGACGCCTGTGGAGGCCAGTTGTTTGGGTATATTTAAAGCAGAAGTTGATAGGTTCTTGATTAGTAAGGGTGTCAAAGAGTACAGGAGAAGGCTGGAGACTGGCGTTGAGTGGAAAATTAATCAACCATGATAGATTGGTGGAGGGAACTCAATGAGCCGAAAGGCCAAATTCTGCTCCTATGTCTTATGGTCTTATGAGCATCTATCAGGTGTTCTCCCAACCTCTGACCAAACAGCACAAATCTGCCCAACCTCTCCTTATAGAAAAAGACCACCCAATCTGAGTGAGTGGCAGACAGACTTGAGGGGATGAATGGCCTTCTGCTGTTCCTGAGCTCCAGTACCCAGCAGCAACGGTAGTGTGCCTGCATCCGGGCTGTCTGTCCTGGAGTGCCAGAGCTGGTCTCAGAACCGGGTTTAATATCACATGTTGTGAAATGTGTTGTTTCCTGGCAGCAGTACAGTGCCATGCATACAATATACTAGTTAAAGGCATGCGAGACCATGGATCTGCGCCTGGAAAGTCTTCACTCTCCAGGGCGCAGGCCTGGGCAAGGTTGTGTGGAAGACCAGCAGCTGCCCATGCTGCAAGTCTCCCCTCTCCACGGCACCGATGTTGTCCAAGGGAAGGGCATTAGGACCCATACAGCTTGGCACCGGTGTCGTCGCAGAGCAATGTGTGATTAAGTGCCTTGCTCAAGGACACAACACATTGCCTCGGCTGGGGCTCGAACTCACGACCTTCAGGTCGCTAGTCCAATGCCTTAACCACTTGACCACATGCGCACACATACTATACATTACAATAAGAAATTTATATTAAATAAGTAGTGCAAAAAGAGGGCAAAAATAGTGAGGTAGTCTTCATGGACCATTTGGATATCTGACGGTGGAGGGCAGGAATCTGTTCTAAAACATGAGTGGTGTCCGCCTCCTCTCTGGTGGTGGCAATATGAAATTTGGATAAGTACATGGATGGGACGGGTGAGGAGGGCTGCGATCTGGGTTGATAGAACTGGTCAGAATAATCGTTTTGCGTGCACTAGATGGGCTGAAGGTTTGGTTTCTGCGGTGTGATGCTCTGTTATTCTATGACTCTAAGAGGGCATGTCCTGTTAAGTGAGTGTCCTTCGAGATGGACGTCCCCTTCCCGAGGCATCACCTTGTAAAGATGGAGCTCAGTGGTGGGGAGGCTTGTCCCAATGAGGAGTCTACAAACTTGTGTAGCTGTTTATGACCCCTCCATACCAGACTGTGATACAACCAGTCAGAATCCTCTCCACGGTACATCTGTAGAAATTTGCTAGACTGTTTGATGACGTAACCAAATTTCCTCAAGCTCCTCATGAAGTGGCCTTCTTCGTAATGGTGATCTTCCGAGGCGTTGATACCCACAAGCTTGAAGCTGTCCATCCTTTCCAGCTGTTGGTTCCACTCCCACTCACAGCCCCCTCTGCTTCCCTCTAGCAACTCAACAAGGTGGACAAGGTCCGCCTGCAGCCAGCTCTGGCTTCCGCCAGGAGGCGCAACCCGGTGACGGAGGGGGTGATCGAAGTGAAGTACCATGGGAAATGGAGGCAGGTGTGCGACCTGGACTGGAACTTCAACAACAGCAGGGTCGTGTGCGGGATGCTCGGATTCCCCGGAGTCATCCCCGTGAACACAAGGCTCTACAGGTAAGACAAGAGGTCTGCAGACACTGGAACTCCAGAGCAACATAAACACAGAGTGCTAGAGGACCTCGCACAGCAGTTAGTGTGACACTATTGCAGCTTGGCCATTTCAGAGTTCAGAGTTCAGAGTTCATTTCCAGCACTGCCTGTAAGGAGTTTGGATGATTTCATCCAACAGTCCCAAGGCTGTTTAATTAATCAATATAACCTGTCCCGTGGTTAGGCTAGGGTTAAGTAGGTGGGTTGCTGGGCAGTGCACCACATATGAATCAATCAATCGATCAACAGGTCAGGCAGCATCTGTGGAGGGGTCTGAACAGCCGACGTTTCAGGCTGAGACTCTTCATAATAAAAACAAACAAAGCCTAATTAATTCATTCCTCAAACCCACCTTATTCTGGCTTCTTACCCCTTCCTCTCCAATCCTGAAGAAGGGCTTCGGTCCGAAATGTCGACTGTTGCTAAAGGTTAATTTGTAGGTTGAGTCTGTGGTGAGGAAGGCAAATTCAATGTTAGCGTTCATTTCGAGGGGATGGGTGCAAGTCTGAGGCTGTATGAGGCATGAGAGAGACCACACTCGGAGTACTGTGAACAGTTTCGGGCCTCTTATCTAAGAAGAGATGAGCTGGCATCAGAGAGGGTCCTTGGGAGGTTTACAAGTGATTCTGGGTATGAAAGGGTTAAAGTATGAGGAGTGTTTGATGTCTCCGAGCCTGTACTCGTTGGAGATTAGAAGAATGGGGGCAGGTAGATCTCATTGAAACCTATCAAATATTGAAAGGCCTAGACAGAGTGGGTGTGGAGATTAGGTTTGCTATAGTGGGGGAGTCTCGTACCAGAGGGCACAGCCTCAGAATGGAGGCTTGTCCATCTAGGACAGAGATGAGGAGAAATTTCTTTAGCTGGAGAGTGGTGAATCTGTGGAATTCATTGCCACAATCAGATGTGAAGGCCAGGTCATTGGGTATATTTAAAGTGGAGGTCAGGGCGTCAAAGGTTACAGGAGGATGGTGCTGAGTGGGATAATAAGTCAGCCACGATGGAACGGCAGAGCAGGCTTTCTGGGCTGAATAGCCTAATTCTGCTCCTGTGTCTTATGATCTCAGTCATTGAAAGCATTCGCAGCCTTAATTCACAGGGAAGTAGGGGGCGATGGGGAACGGGCAGGAAAGTGTTGGGACATCAGAGCAGCCATGAACTTATCCAAAAGCAGCACAAGTTCGAGGGGCCAAGTGGGACCCCGACTGAGCCCCCTTCTCACCAGGTGGATGGCCGTGCGCTCTGTTGCAGACACTGTGCGATTTCCCCATTGTTTGCGAATGCACGGGAGACCTGATAGAAGCTGTTAGCATTGTAAGAAACAGCCTGGATCATTGTCCCCAGGGTTGAAATGTCTAATAATAGAACGCGTGGATTTATGGTGAGAGGGAGTAAGCTTAAAGGAGATGTATTTTATACAGAGAGTGGTGGGTGCCTAGAAAGGTCTGCTGGGGCTGGTGGTGGAGGCAAATATTATAGAAGCATTTAAGAGGCTCTTACACAAATTTCCAGAGAATGGTGGGATATGGATGTTGTGTAGGCAGAAGAGGCTAGTTTAATTAGGTGTTAAATTACTATTTTAACTAGCTCAGTAGGCCTGATCGGGTGCTATATAGCTCTAAATTCACACTGCCTGTACAGTCTGGTCACTGTTGGATGTTCTGAATCACAGACTAATGTACACACTTCCCCTGACTGAGAGAAGGTCAAGAAAACTTATCTCCACACAAGACACATTGCAAAGGGATTCCCGTTAAAGAGTGAATCACCCGTCAGAGCTGGCACCCGAACAAACTCGGAGACACTGCCTATCCCAATCCTCCACCAGTCGCACCCAACCCCTCCCCCCCCCATCCCCGTCTCCCGGCTCAGCAGAGGTCAGGGGTATTAACCCGTGCCCTGATCCCTGGTTGGTGCATCGTGTTTAAGCAAGGAGTGAGCTCTCGCCTGTTGTATAAATACTCCAGAGTTCATGACTCTTCTCTTTGTTCAGGTCTGACATCTGTAACAACTCCTGCCTAATAGTTCACACACAGAGCAAGCATATTCTTACATGATGACCAACACGTTTCAGGCCTTGAGTCATTGCGCAGATATTTTTTTCCCTCTCCTCTATTTGTTAAACAGTGGCTCCTTATGTTCTCAATAGCCAATTCCTTCTGGAATGCAATTCCGAGAATGTGGTGCTACAGCCTCCTGGCAGCCTTGGAGAAATCTTTAATTAAACACAAGGATGGTTCTGTTTCCACCAGCGTTTCTCAGCCATATTTTAGCATTTCTGCACATGTTTATTTTCCTGTGTGTGAGACAACGGTGATGGACACTTCCCCCCCACCCCACAGCACCCCCCCCCCCCACCGTCCTCCACTCTCAACTAATGAGCCACTTTTAGAAACTGTTTAAAATGTTCTGAGGTGAGTGTCTCACTCTGGACTAGAAATAAAGTTGAGGATAACTACATTCATTTATTGAGATGTTCCCACAACCAGTAATTTCACTTTAAGGACTCTTTATCTTGTTTCTTCATGCTCCCATTATTTATTGCTATTTATTTATATTTGCATTTGCACAGTTTGTTGGCTTCTATGCTCTTGCTCTTTCGTTGATCCCGTTTACAGTTACTATTCTATAGATTTGCTGAGCGTGCCCGCAGGACAAAGAATTACAGGTTCTTGTGTGGTGACGTACAGTATGTACTCTGATAATAAATTTTACTTCGAACTGAGAAGAATGAGGTAGAAACTTGGGCACTTAGCTTAAAAGGTGAGCTTTATTTGTCAAAACATAGAGTGAATTGTGTCATTTTGCATCAACGCAGTCCGAGGGGCAGCCAGCAAGTGTCACCATATTTCTGTCACCAATACAACTTTCTAACCCAATTTGTATGACCCAATTTTAACCCAATATATATTAATTTACAATATATATTAATGACTTGGATGAGGGAATTAAATGCAGCATCTCCAAGTTTGCGGATGACACGAAGCTGGGTGGCAGTGTTAGCAGTGAGGAGGATGCTAAGAGGATGCAGGGTGACTTGGATAGGTTGGGTGAGTGGGCAAACTCATGGCAGATGCAATTTAATGTGGATAAATGTGAAGTTATCCACTTTGGTGGCAAAAATAGGAAAACAGATTATTATCTGAATGGTGGCCGATTAGGAAAAGGGGAGGTGCAACGAGACCTGGGTGTCATTATACACCAGTCATTGAAAGTGGGCATGCAGGTACAGCAGGCGGTGAAAAAGGCGAATGGTATGCTGGCATTTATAGCGAGAGGATTCGAGTACAGGAGCAGGGAGGTACTACTGCAGTTGTACAAGGCCTTGGTGAGACCACACCTGGAGTATTGTGTGCAGTTTTGGTCCCCTAATCTGAGGAAAGACATCTTTGCCATAGAGGGAGTACAAAGAAGGTTCACCAGATTGATTCCTGGGATGGCAGGTCTTTCATATGAAGAAAGACTGGATGAACTGGGCTTGTACTCGTTGGAATTTAGAAGATTGAGGGGGGATCTGATTGAAACGTATAAGATCCTAAAGGGATTGGACAGGCTAGATGCGGGAAGATTGTTCCCGATGTTGGGGAGGTCCAGAACGAGGGGTCACAGTTTGAGGATAGAGGGGAAGCCTTTTAGGACCGAGATTAGGAAAAACTTCTTCACACAGAGAGTGGTGAATCTGTGGAATTCTCTGCCACAGCAAACTGTTGAGGCCAGTTCATTAGCTATGTTTAAAAGGAAGTTAGATATGGCCCTTGTGGCTACAGGGGTCAGTGGGTATGGAGGGAAGGCTGGGTTCTGAGTTGGATGATCAGCCATGATCATAATAAATGGCGGTGCAGGCTCGAAGGGCCGAATGGCCTACTCCTGCACCTATTTTCTATGTTTCTATGTTTCTATGTATGCCTTGGGAAAGTACAAGGAAGCTGGGGCACCTAGAGAGAATCCGCATGGTCGCGGGGAGAAAGTACAAACTCCTTACTGACAGTGGCCGGAATTGAACGCTGAATGGTGATCGCTGGTACTGTAAAGTGATTGCGCTAATTTTTAAGCTACTGTGCCGCTGTTTCCCTCCCCGCCCCCACCCCCTATCACCTCTGGTCTGGATACATAAGGTACTGGGGTATGGAGCATTGCACAATCTGCCTGAGGAACACAGTGGGATTTTGGATTGAAACACGGACAATTCCTGTCTGCTGAATGATCCAGCAGATTATTTGGTGCACTGTCTCAGTTAGGATGCTTCCTATGGTGCCACTTTATGAATGAATAGTACAACCTGGGACTGTGTAAGGGATTCTACAAGGGTACTGTGAATGAGAACAGGTGAGTTCTCACCAGTGCCCCACAATACAGTCCTTACTGTATGTGGAATCTTGCTGTGTACAGTTTGAGCTTTGTCATTACAACTAATACCGCCTACCAGATCTATTCCATTGGACCTTTGGAAAATGGGTCTTTTGTCTTTGAAAACAAATCAACTGATCTTTCATCTTTGTGGAGATCCAGACTGCAGTCTGTGTGGAGTTTGCATGCTCACTGTGTGGTTTCCCCCTGGATGCTCCCGTCTCCTCCTGCAATCCAAAAACATGTGGGTTGGTGAGTTAATTGGCTGCTGTAAGCGGTACCCAGTGTGTGGATGAAGGGGTAGGATCTGGGATGTAGGGAGATAGAGTTAGCTTTGTGTAAATGGGTGGTTAGTGGTCAGCATGGGCTAGGTGGGCTGAAGGGCCTGCTTCCTCTATGAACCAGATGTGGGGACTTTGGGTTGGTGGCTAGAAACCTTGCCAAAGAGCTGAGCTTCCAGGAGATCCCAGGGAGTGGGCTCGGTGGGCTCCAAGCATGGTTACCAATAGGTGGGTAGTAGGATGAGAGAGAGAGCAAGAGAGAAAGAGAGAGAGAAAAATAACTGGCATGGAAATAAGAAAAGAAATGGGACTGCCGGGGGTTAGCATGGCTTCAATGGGCCAAGTGGCCTTTTTCTGTGCTAAGAGGGGCCGAATGGCAGCATTCTCCTTCCACTCCATACGTTCTGAAAAAGCAGAACATGTCCTCTGGTTGTGGATTATTTGGCAAGACTCCCGTAATCAGATGTCTCCAGCCACCAGTGGGTCACCTCCCACTGGGCTCCCATGACACACACTGATGCTCCTGTATATTAGTCTATCAGTTTGCTCGTGCATTTGAGGGCGGAGGTTTGAGTGACTGCCTGCGGTATGAACACAGATTGTCTTATCCCCGGCGATGACGTCCTCATGCGCACAACTTATTCCCTCACTGCGTTCAGGATGAGGTGAAAGTGACGGGGTGCGTTCAACCCTAGATCTGCATTCCTTGCAGTTTAGAACATTGTAGGTTCTGCTGGTCTCTGATGCCCCCTGCTCCTGAACTTTTGGTAATTTATCTCCCCTCCCCCTTTTCTCTTTTTCCATACCCCATTGATGCTCCTGTATTACCCCTTCTGTTCTCCACCCCCGCCCACCACTTCCCTTTGGTGGCCCTCCTCCGTCGCCTACCCTCCTCTCCTATCAGATTCCTTCTTCAGGCCTTTATCTCATCCACCTATCTCCTCCCGGCTTCTCACTTCATCCCCACTCCCCCACCAACACACCTTCCTCCTCACCTGGTCTCACCTGCCAGCTTGTTCTCCTTCACCGTCCCCCACCACCTCATTCTGGCTTTCCCCCCCACTTCCTTTCCAGTCCTGATGAAGGGTCTCAGCCTGAAATGTTGACCGTTTGTTCCCCTCCATGGATGCTGCCTGACCTGCTAAGTTCTTCCAGCATTTTGTGTGTGCAGCTGGAAGAACTGATCCTGCACTCAAAGATGAGCCTGCAGTATTCCAGTACCAAGAAATATTGGGCTGATTTATTCATGTTGTAACTTGGGAATGCATGGAATCTTTTCCCAATATTGCATGCTTCGACTTGTAGAGATAGGGGAAACATTTCGTCCCCAGCAAGTTCCAGGGATATGCTGGCATTAGGAAAGGGAAGGTTTTCATATCCCTGGGCTGCAAGCTTGGCTTCTGTCCCAGAACACCAGACCGTGACCAATGCACTCAGTGAGGAAATGGGAAAGGGAATGCAGTGTCAACCCAGGCAGAACACTCTGCTCTTTCTAACGTATCCGGTGCTTTGATCAAGTCTACAGATGTGCAATGTTTCCATGTCCCTGAGGTATAGCCTTCCAAAGGCATGATGTCACTGGCTGCTGCTGCAGTCCAGACCACTCTGCCATCTATTGGGAAACAGGCCCTTGATGCTGGTCTGCTTGTTTTACTTAGATTGCTGCAGGATACTCAGCCCTTCGTGCTGTGTTAGCTCTTCAAGTAAACACTCCGATTAAACACAGCTGTGTGCATACAGAGAAACTTTGCAAGGACACCACCGGGATGTGAGGAATGAGAGGGAAAGGTTGAGTAGCTTAGGACTCTACTCCCTGGAATGTAGGGGAATGAGGAGGTATTTTATTGAGTTATACAAAATTACTCGAGTTATAGATAGAGTTAATGCAAGCAGGCTTTTTTTCCACTGAGCTTGTCTGACGAGAACTAGAGGTCATAGGTGGGGCAAGCTTGAGGGCTCCCACTGGCCTGGTCTTGCTTCCACTGGCCTGGTCTTGCTTCCACTGGCCTGGTCTCGCTCCCACTGGCCTGGTCTCGCTCCCACTGGCCTGGTCTTGCTCCCACTGGCCTGGTCTCACTCCCACTGGCCTGGACTTGGTCCCACTGGCCTGGTCTTGCTCCTACTAGCCTGGTCTTGCTCCCACTGGCCTGGTCTCGCTGGTCTTGCTCCTATTGTCCTGTGTGTCCCTTGGTTCTCTGTGTCTGGCATCTGGAGACTGTGAGCATCTGAACAGCGCTTACATTCTCTTTGGGGTGAAGGGGATGAAAGGTGACTGGATAGAGGTGTACATGATGATAAGAGGCATCGATAGAGTGGACAGTGACGTTTTTGAGGGAGCGTAACTTTAAGGTGATTGGACAATAGTATGGGGGGGGGAATATCAGAGGTACATTTTTACACAGAGACGTTGTGGGTGCGTGGAACCACAACGGGTGGTGGTAGAGGCAGATACGTTAGGGATATTTGTGAAACTCTTAGATAGACACAGGGCTATGTGGGAGGGAAGGGTTAGATTGATCTTCGAATAGGTTAGAGGGTTGGCACAACATTGTGGGCTGAGGGGCCATGCTGTTCTATGTTCTATGTTTGAGTTGTCTTCTTAGCAGGAAATTGTCTTCCTTTCACTTACCATAAGACCATAAGACGTAAGGAGTAGAATTAGGCCATTTGGCCCATCACATCTACTTTACCATTCTGTCATGGCTGATTTATTTTCTCTTTCAACCCAATTCTCCTGCCTTCTGCTCATAACCTTTAATGCTGTTACTAATCAAGAACCTATCAACCTACGCTTTAAATATACTCAATGTCTTGGCCTCCGCAGCCACCTGTGGCAATGAATTCCACAGATTCACCACCCTCTGGCTAAGGAAATTTCTCCTCATCTCTGTTCTAAAGGGACATCCTTCTTTTCCGAGGCAATGCCCTCTGGTCCTAGACCCCTCACTATAGGAAACATCTTCTCCATGTCCACTTTATCTAGGCCTTTCAATATTCGACAGGTTTCAATGAGATCTGACCAGACAACAAATGGGTGCACACAATTGGGTCAAGGGAGCTCGTTGAGTGGGGCGTGAGCATTAAGTGCCTGCCCGGGAAAATGTGACCTTCAACGCCACAGGGTGAAGCAGCAACATGGGAGGCAGATCCACAGGAAGAGTGAATTAAAAATAGAGCGCAGATGCAGGGAAACAGAAAATGTTCATTCAGCATCTGTGGAGAGAGGAGAGTTAATCCTTCAAGTCAAAGACACTTCATTGGACTGGGGAAGAGAGAAGATCAGTCACAGAGATGGTGAGCGATGTGTGAGATGACGGGATCTGGTGAGGCTGGGATTGTGGCAGGGATAACTTGTACAAGTCATTCAGCTGCTGAATTAATGTGGTTAGCTTACTTATTTACTGCCTGTTACGCTGCTGGCATTTAGGGCGGCAATGAAGGGCCTCCATCTCTGGAGGTGTTCAGGGCTTCCTTCATCATGTCAGTAGCTTCCTCTCAGTTTTCACTACCATCAGTCACGCAAGCCCCAGCTGGAGACTCAGGAATACCGTCACACTCAGCTGTAGAAGGGTTCTTCACTGCTGCTTCCATAACAATTTTGTCTTACTAGTTGGGGTTGTTGGCCCTGAGATGAACCTCAGATCCGGTTGGACTGGTGGACCACTCTTAGTTTGGCCTCTACCCTTTAATCTGTTTGGCATGGGTGACCCTACCAAGAGCCAGAGCATAAAGCCCTGACTCCAGCTAACGTAGCTCTCTGGGTTATAGAGGCATGCAAGCCTCCAAACCCTATAGGAAGGTCGTGGTCCTCTTGGAGGCTGGATGGGTTAGAGGAGGGAAAACGGGAATAAAGGTGACGACATGAGCGTGAGAGTAGAGAGAAGGGAAGGTGAATAGGTGTCAGACACAGGGCTATGGGACATTCCCTGAAGATCAGTTTGTGCCAGAGGAGAGGGATAAACAGGAAGGAATCTTACTTTCTTTGGAATGTTCTCCAGGTAGTTCTGGGTGTTATTTTTTAATTCCTGTTGGGACACCACATTCTGTGTTATTTTTAAAACCTGTTTCCCTTGTGGGACACAGCATGTGATTAATATTGGATGTGGGAGTGCAACGTCTCAATTGCTGTGCTTTTAACTCGGTGGTTTAGAATAATAATCTAGTGGCGGAATTTAAATCAGCTTGGTGAAATCAATCTGGAACATAAAGCCAGGATCGGTAAAGTCGATCAGGACGCTATCAGACTGTCTTCACAAAGAACCTAGAGAGTGTATGATGTATTGCACAAGGAAAATAAGTCAGTCATGATTGATTGGTGGAACAGACTGGATGGGCCAACTAGCCTAATTCTGCTCCTATGACTTTTGGAGAGAGACAAAGAAAGGAATTATAGATCTGCTGAGTTCCTCCAGCGTGTTGTGAGTGTTACTGATCAATCAGCCTGCGACTGGTGTTGATAGCACTGGTGGAGACTGTAATGGACGATGTAATAACATCACAGAGTAATAGGACTGGGCAGCCACAGCTTGGATTGATGAAGCGGAGGTCAAGTTTGATTAGTCACTGAGATTGAGGCTAGTACAACAGAACAGGACAACTGCTGGTGTATTTCACATAAAGAAAAATGGCTTTGCTTGTCACATGTATATCGAAAGATTGATACATGCAGTGAAATACATCGATTGCGCCAATGATCAACACAGTCTGAGGATGTGCTAGGGGCAGCCCTTGAGTGTCAGCAGGCTTCTGGCACCAACAGAGCATGCCCACAGCTTACTGACGCTAACTCATATGTCTTTTGGAATGAGGGAGGGAAGTGGAGGACCCGGAGGAACCCAAGTGTTCAGCAGGAGAAAGTACAGTCTCTTTATAGAGTGCTGCAGGATTTGAACCCATTTTTTCTGATTGCTGGTGTTGTAAAGCATTATGCTAACGGCTACTTTTCCACCCTTCCAAAAGTATTTGGAGTTTTTCTAGGTTTTTTTGTAAGTTCATATAATGCTGTTCGGTCTATAATGTGTCAGCATATGGAATTGGAGATAACGTACTGACATGTGTTTGAGAATTGGTTCTTGGATGGAAAGTAAAGAGTGGGAATGAGCAAACCCTTCTTGTATGGCCAGACCGTAGGCCTGCTGGTCTATATTCCTAACTTGGTGGGATGAAATATTATATTTTCATGTTTGCTGATGGTATTGAATTCTGCAGGACTGTTAGTAACCTTGGTTAATGGAAGACTACTACGTCGACTCAGGCCTAGGGGGCCGGCATCGGGCAATGGCTTACAAGGCGCGAAACGAAAGACTGAGTGGCGCTCCACTCCTCACACAGACAATAGGTGGCCGTTGACTCACAAAGAGTTCATCCGCCCTTTGACAGGTTTTGTTTTTAGTCCTGCTGGGTGCCTACACACCCTCCTCCCTGGTTAACCGAACAGAGTTGCCCACAACCCGACCCGAGACAGGTAGTACTGGGCTACGTGGTACCTGTAGCAAAGTAAGGCCCTGACCTGACCTGAAAATGGGAGAGGTCCGCGGTATAAAAAAGGTGGGAACCCCTGGTTAGTCGGGAGGCAGATGTAACGGGATTTGAGGAAGGTGTGGAGAAGCTGACTGAGTGGGAATGCGGTGGGTGGAAGATTCAGTGGCAAAACATGAGTTCATGCACTGCAGTTCACAAACCCTCTGAGGCATTCAGCTCAACAACGATTTAACATCACTGTGGCTTTGCATTCACTGATGTACGTGCAGCTGTGGTGAAAACATGCATGTCGTTCTCAAAAGCACGTTTTGATGAATCTTAAGGACCCAGAAAGCAGTCCAGAAACACCAGTTTCCGATCTCCCTTTCAGAAGCAAACACAGCGTATTTACGAATCTTCCTCCACACTCTCCCTTATTTCCACTCCTTATATTTAAGTTGTAAACACTCAGGATATTTTGAGCTCTGCTCCTGGGGGCGTGGTTTGCTGTGGTTTCTTCCTCACTTTTTATAGCCTCTGGTGTTTTCAGTCATAGCAGTGTGGACATCAAACTCGGACATCTCACCGGCCAGGAAAACATTTGTTTCTGGGTGAATGCTGTGGCAGGAATTGCTTGGGTGGGAGGAGGAAATAAACCCTGAGCTGGATTGGTTAAGGGTGGAGAAACCATCTCCTTGAATCGCATCGTGAAAGGGGGATATTTAAGTCATTATTGCACTGGTCACAAACAAGAGAAAATCTGCAGATGCTGCAATACACACAAAATGCTGGAGGAACTCAGCAGACCAGGTAGCGTCTATGGAAAAGAGTAAACAGTTGACGTTTTGGGCCGAGACCCTTCATCAGGACACTGACCCCTGCACTTTGTGGTTTTAGCTGCCACTTTAGCTGCATTGCTGCATGCATTACTGGCTGAACAATGGCCAACGCATGCAATAAAAGTCAAGTTTATTACCACATTCACAGAATGGTGAGGGTCAGGCACAACAAAAAGCTTGCAGCAGCATCGTGGGCGCACGCACACTCAATTAGGTATTAGGTATCTCCTGTACCTAATAAAGTGGCCACTAGCAAAGTGTGTTCATGGTCTTCTGCTGCTGTAGCCCATCCACTTCAAGATTCAGCACTTTGTGCACTCAGAGATTGTCTTCTGCACACCACTGTTGTAATGTCGCCTTCCTGTCAGTTTGAACCAATCTGGCCATTCTCCACCGACCTCTCTCACCGGCCGGGTGTTTTCGCCCACAGAACTGCCGCTCACTGGATGTTTGTTGGTTTTGCGCACCGTTCCCTGTGAACTCTAGTGAACTGTGGTGTGTGAAAATCCCAAGTAGTTAGCAGTTTCCGAGACACTCATATCACCCCATCTGACACCAACAATCATCCCATGGTCAAGGTCACTCAGATCACATTTCTTCTCCATTCTGAAGTTTGGCTTGAACAACAGCTGAACCTCGTGACCATGACTGCATGCTTTTATGTGTTGCTTTATGTATTGTCCTGTACACTTCACCTGCAAATCTGATGGGGCCGTCTATGTACCCAGTAACCCTGAAGTTGCCTCCTCTACATGGGTGCGACCCGACATAAGTTGGGGTCAGCTTTGTTGAGCACCTCTGCTCTACCTGCCAAAAGCAGAATATCCTGCTGGCCAGTTGTTTTAATTCCTCTCCCAATTCCCATTCCGACACGTCGGTCCATTACCTCCTCTTGTGCCATGTTAAGGCCAAGCTCAGGGTGGAGGAGCAACACCTCATATTCCAACTAGTTAGCTTACAAACCTGATAGCATGAACATCGATTTCTTCTTCCAGTAATTTTCCCTCCCCTCCCCTTTCCCTCTTCTATTCTCCATTCTGATCTCTTGCCTCTGCTCCTCATCCACACCATCTCCCATTAGTATCCCTCCTTCTTCCCTTTCTCCAATGGTCCACTCTTCTCTCCTATCAGATTCCTTCTTCTCCTGCCCTATACCTTTCCCACCCACCTGGCTTCATCTATCACCTTCTAGCTAGTCCCCCTTCCCCTCTCCCATCTTTTTTATTCCTCCTTCCCTTCCTGAAAAAAGGCCCCTCCCTCAAAATGTCGAATGTCTATTTATTTCCAAAGATGCTGCCTGACCTGCTCAATTCCTCCAACATTTTGTGTCTGTTATTCTGGATTTCCAGCATCTGCAGAATCGCTTGTGTTTTATGCATTGAGTTGTTGCCACATGATTGGCTGATTAGATATTTGCATAAATGAGCAGGTGTACAGGTGCACCAAATAAAGTGAGCAGAGTATATAACACACAGGGCATGACTCACATAAATTATACTAGACAGTGAAAAGAATAAAAAGACTGTGCAAAACAATATATATTTGATAGGACATATTTAATGTGGAGATTGATACGCACTTAATTAGTAAGGGAATCAAAGATGGGGAAAAGGAAAAAGAATGGGGTTGAAGGAGAGAATTAATCTGACATAGTCAAATGATAGGAAAGACTCAATGGGCCGAATGGCCTAATTCTGGTCATAAGATATTAGTGCAACTACATCCACGATAGTATAGGAGGTGATGCATTGTGTTCTGTTGCTGAGGTAGGGTTCTGGCTGTGCAGGTCACATCAAGAAGTGAATGATTACAGGGGTGTAGCTGTTTCTGAACCTGGTGTGGTAAGTTTTCTTCTCTTCAGTACTCATTGTCATGCACCATTCAGATAAGTCTTCTAATATTCAGTAACAGACTACAACAAATTCAGAGTAGATCAAATTATAAGCACTTTTATTTCTTGCAGGAAAAAGTCTACCTCCATATATTAAGTCATTGATAGGTAGCTTCAACCTTACAGCTCAAACAGATAATTTTTATAAACTTACAGACTCCACTCATCCTTAGTTGCCTTCCTTCTTTATCTGCATCCATCTTAAACGAGTTGCATTTGTTTTTAATTAGACCATTTCTTTTGAGACTTTCCCCCAGCAGCTATATGTTGTTTTTCTCTGGTTGTCAAAACACTCTGTGCCATAAAATACACCGTGCTGTAAATCACACCCCCTCTTGCAAGCCTGCCATCCAAATGAATCTAAAAACCAGCAAAGCACTCTGGGATCACACAGGTTCCATTTTGCCACATTATGTTTTACAAAAGTTATAAATTCATAAAGATTTCAGGATTACAGATATATTTCCACAATGCTCAAAGTAAATGTATATAAAAGGTATGCATATGTTACCATACACCACACTGAGATGCATTTTCATACAGGCATGTACAACAGAACAAAACAATACAATAAAATCAATGAAAAACTACACACAAACAAGAACAAATATTGTGCATTATCTCACTATTTTGTGCTCCTTTTACATTATTTGTTTATCTTTATATTTCGTACCGTAACTTACAGTAATCAGTTTTATTATTGCTGATATATGTTGTGAAATTGGTTGGATTACAGCAGCAGTAAATGTTTTTATATTACACTGCATGTTGCTGCAAACCAACCAATTTCACAACATATATCAGCAATAATAAACCTGATTCTGATGCCACAGATCCTTGATAGCAAGGATTAGTCATCTCCATTTCCCCTCTGTGATATCTCGTCCAGCACAAAGGCATATGGTCCCAGCTTTATCAAAGCTGGACAGTGGTGAGCAGGTTGCCGGTGAGGAAGTGCTACTTGATAGCATTGTCAGCTACAGGGGAACCTCAAATAATTCCACAAAAACTGGTCACAAGGCATTCTGCAGATGCTGGAAATCTTGAGCAACATGCACACAAGGCTGGAGGAACCCAGTAAGCCAGGCAGCACCTATGGTGGGGTGGGGGAGAGGGAGAAATAAACAGTTAATGTTTTGGGCTGAGACCCTTCATTAGGACTGGATGGGCCTGATTCTGAGAGGGATGGGTAGAGTGGAGAGGCAGCACCTTTTTGCCAGGGCAGCAGAGGTTAATAGCAGAGAACATCCATTCAAGGTGAGCAGAGCGGGGACATCAGAGGTAGGTTATATACACAGAGAGTGCTGAGTGTGTGGAACGTCCTGCCGGCGATGGTGATAGAGGCTGATAGGTTCAGGACATTTAAGAGGCTCTTTGGCACATGGATGTAAGAAAAATGGAGGGTTAAGGGCCATATGGGAAGGAAGCTTTGGACTGATCATGAAGTAGCTTTAAAGGTCGGCATAATATTGTTGGCTGAAGGTCCTGCAGAGTCCTGTACTGTTCTATGTTCCCAGAAATAGTCTAGAAATATCAACCTCTACTGAGCCGTTGGTAAATAAATGTGTATTTAAAACTCCTTTCACTGTTGATCAGTCCCTTCCCCGACAGACTCTCCGTCCCGAAACGTAAACACCTCTCGATATTTTTCCAGGTGGTTTAGTACCCTCCCTTCCCTCATCACCGCTGTGGGCACAAATATCTCGAACATTTTGTAACGATTGCGGTAACTAAAGAGGAGCAATAACTTCTTCCCAGAGGTTATATTTATCATGATTTGGATGACATCACTTAAATAACAGAGGTGGATGTGAAGGAAAACAAGTGCTGAAGCTGTTCGTATGTTTGTGGTATCCTATTAAGGTCATCTTTAAAGGCCTCATGCTCAGAATCAGAGTCAGCCTTACTATCACTGACTTGCAGGAAGGACATAAAATTACAATGAATTACAAAATGAGAGGGTCAAAGAGAAAGGAATAATGAGGTAGTGTTCATGGGTTCATGGACCGTTCAGAAAGCTGGTGGTGGAGGAAAAGGAGCTTTTCCTGAATCATTGAGTGTGGCTCTCCGGGCTCGCGTGCCAACTCCCTGGTGGCAGTAATGAGAAGAGGGCATCTCCTGGGTGGTGAGGACCCTTATGATGGATGACCCTTATCTAGAAGATGTCTTTGATGGTGGGGATGCTAGTGTCCATGATGGAGCTGGCTGACTCTACGACATCCTTATGCTTGTCCGCTGGGCCAAGAGCACATTTGGCCCATCCGGCCTCTGCTGGACAGTAAAGACCTCCCCAGATGAACTCCATTTTCTAATACTGGGTCCATAATTCTGCATCTTACAGCTCTTCGTGTCCTCACCAGCGCTGATCACTGTGGGGAAGGTCTCTCCCTCTCCCTGACGGGATGAGCCAAGTATGAAGGACACTGAAGCAGATCAACAGTTCCACCGACTTTAATAGGGACTGTGCAGAAATAAAGGAAAAACAATCAATGCCAGGCCAGCAGGGCCATTAACTAGAACTGTCAAACTAAAGCCAACGCTGATACAGTAGCTTGGCTGCAGTGGCTTAATACTAAATAAATACCCTCCTCAGCAGCTTCAGGCTAAATGGTAACTTTCTTTCCTGGAACCATAATGGTAAGTAGGCTTTTGGTCAAGTCTCGATCAGACTGAATTGAGAAGAAAGGACTAAATACCACTACAATGAAACACTAATTAAGTGGAGCGTGCATACTTGTGAGTGAGATTGACGAACCCATTCCAAAACCCGCTGGCGAAGGTGCGCGGACCCTGAATGTGACACTCCCACCCTCTCGGTCAATGAGTTCCAGACACACACCGCATCTGGAGTAAAATATTGTTTTTATACAGAATCTGTGATGAGGTTAGATTAGATTTATTAGTCAAATGAACAGTGACTAAACATACGGTGAAATGAGTTATTTGCATGAGCAAGAATGTGCTGGGGGCAGCCTACAAGTATTGTCATGCTGCTGGGTGCCAACGTAGCAGGCCAGCATGCAGATGACGTATAACAAGACAGACAGAACAGCAGCAAAGCTGTGTGGGTTTCCCCCAGGTGCTCCAGTTTCCTCCCACAGTCCTACCTGTCGGTAGGTTAATTGGTCATTGTAAGTTGTGCCCTGATTAGGCTAGGGTTAAATCGTGGGATTGCTGGATGGCTCAGCCTGAAGGGCCGATTCCAGGCTGTATCGCAATAAATAAATAAATCTGGATTCCCAGCGTCTGCAGACTTTCTCATGTTTAGGATTAAGATCAGCTTTACTTGTCACATGGAAATATCGAAACGTGCAGTGAGATGTGTCAATGACTAACTCATTCCGAGGATGTGTTGGGGGCAGCCCGCAAATGTTGGCCGTAGCATGTCCACAACTTACTAATCCTAACCCAAATGTCTTTGGAATGTGGAAGGAAACTGGAGCACCCGGAGGAAACCCACGGGAAGAACATATAATCTCCTTAGCTACAGTATCGGGACTTGTACACTGACCACCAGTGCTGTAAAGCATTACACCAACTGCTACGCTAGCGTGCAAACCTCAGAAAAGTGGAACACTTCCCGACTTTGCATGCCAGCCTTGCACAGAGGGCGAAGGTCGTTCCAACTGTAGTACATGAGCTGCTGAAGTGAGTGACAGAGGAGCCTTCCCACTGGTCTCCAGTCCTGGGCTCCTACTGTGCGCGCTTGGCTCAGGACTGTAGTCCTGGTGACGTTGATGTGATTGTCCAGGCTCGGAGATGACACCCTCGTACACAGACAAACCAGCCCGAGCTCTTCACCTTCCCCGATTGCTCCTCAATCCCCACTCACCTCTCTGTTCCTCATCCTTCTGAACACAACTGATTCTACAACCTCCATTGATTCTGCAGACTCAGTTTTGAGAACAAGTTCTCAGCATTAGTTTCTTTAAAATTTGCACAATTTGTCTTCTTTTGCAAATTGGTTGTTTGTCAGTCTTTATGTAAAGTTTATCGTAAATTCTATTGTATTTCTTGTTACCTGCAAATGTCAGCAAGAAAATGAATCTCAAGTCAGTATATAGTGAACTACACATACTTGTTATTAAAGTCTGCTTACCCCTCTTCACATCACCTGTTCGATCTCATCCACATCTCACTCCTACCACTCACCCACTGCTCCTCCTCATCGCTTTTATCATTCTCCCTTGACCCTTGTCCCAATTCTACCCCTCCTTCCCTCAGCCCCTTTCTCTCTCTCTATGTCTCTGTCCTCTGTCTGTCTATCTGTCTCTCCTTCTCTCTGTCTGTCTCTCCATTTCTGTCTGTCTCTCCCTCTCTCTGTCTCTGTCTGTCTGTCTGTTTTCTACCTCTCTCTGTCTCTCACTCCTCCTTTCATAACGTTTATGTTCATGCTATAAAGAAACCTCATAAGTTAAACTACTTTCACACTGAACACCCATCAGATGTTCTTCCCATCTCTTCCTGAGGAATTCCAGCTTCTACACGCTTTTCTGATGAGTAAACCCTCCCTATTCTGATGTAAACCTTAGTAACCCTTATTTGGAGGTAACTCACCCACCCCCTCCCATACCCAGGGAGCTCGGTGCTCTGAGTCTGACGCGTGTCTGCTCATAGCTCCCCATGGTGAGAGGAGAGGCCGGGCAGCAGTCCAGGACAAACACAGACCAGGCAGGAGGGGATCTGTCTCAGGGAGTGAGTGACCTGTAGCTGGAACAGTTGCCAGAGAGGTTGGTTAAGGTTACGGGCTCTGTGGAGGACAAGCCTGGGAAGGTGGGGCTAGGTGAGTCAAAGGAAACTCTGTGTACTAACTAGATAGGGAACAGAAACTCCTTGAAATTAGGGGGCTGCTGGGATAGCCAGCACTCACACTCAGTGGCCACTTTATTAGGAACCTCCTGTACCTAATGAAGCAGCCACTGAGCATACATTTATGTGGCCTCATTGCTATTGTAGCCATTCCACTTCAACTTTCAATGTGTTGTCCCTCTATGCACCACTATTGGAGTTCCTGTCACCTTCCTATCAACTTGAACCAGTCTGGCCATTCTCCTCTGACCTCTGACCACCCACAGAACTGCTGCTCACTAGATGTTTTTTGCACCATTCTCTGTAAACTCTAGAGACTGCAGTGCGTGAAACTCCCAGGAGACCAGCAGTTTCTGACATACTCAAACCACCCCATCTGGCACCAACAATCATCCCACAGTCAAAGTCATGTCGATCACGTTTCTTCCCCATTGTGAAGTCTGATCTCAACAACAACTGAACCTCTTGACCATGTCAGCATGTTTTTATGCATTGAGTTGCTGCCACGTGATTGGGTGATGAGGTATTGAAGAGCAGGTGTACAGGTATACCTAATAAAGTGGCCACCTAGTGTGTAGCCCTGACTAATTACCCCTGACGAGGCAGTGGTGAGTTGCAGTCTTCATGGTGAAGGAACACCTCCCCCTTCCAGTGCTACAGGGGAGGGAGATCTAGGATTTAGATCCAGCAATGACGATAGGATAGTGATATATTCCCAGGGCCTCAAGAGATTCCACAGATGCTGGGATCTGGAATCCCTCAGGTTTATTTGACCACAAGTTTGCGGCTGTCACCTCTTAGCCTGAACAGCGCCAGCAGGACTACAGTCCAGAGCCGAGAGGGCACAGCAGGAGCCCAGCACTGTGGGCCTGAGGGAAAGCTCCTGTCTCGCTGGCTCCGGCAGTTCACATACTAAAATCGGAGTGATACAGAGAAGGCTAGAGTAGTCCCTATGCAAGGATGACACGCAAATTTGTGAAGTATTCCATATTTTTGAAGGCAGCATGGTAGCGTATCCACCCATAGTCGAATGTCTAGCGTAATAAGCATTATCTGTTTATTTCCATCCACAGATGCTGCCATACCTATTGAATTCCTCCAGCACACTGTGTGCATCTCTCTGCAGATGATGTGTCTCTCTGCAGATGATGTGTGTCTCTGCAGATAACGTGTCTCTGCAGATGATGTGTGTCTCTGCAGATAACGTGTCTCTGCAGATGATGTGTGTCTCTGCAGATAACATGTCTCTGCAGATGATGCGCGTCTCTCTGCAGATGATGTGTCTCTCTGCAGATGATATGTGTGTCTCTGTAGATGATGTGTGTCTCTGTAGATGATGTGTCTCTCTGCAGATGATATGTGTCTCTCTGTAGATGATATGTGTGTCTCTGTAGATGATGTGTGTCTCTGCAGATGATGTGTCTCTCTGCAGATGATATGTGTCTCTCTGTAGATGATGTGTCTCTCTGCAGATGATATGTGTCTCGCTGCAGATGATATGTGTCTCTCTGCAGATGATGTGTCTCTCTGCAGATGATATGTGTGTCTCTGCAGATGATATGTGTCTCTCTGTAGATGATGTGTCTCTCTGCAGATGATATGTGTCTCGCTGCAGATGATATGTGTCTCTCTGCAGATGATGTGTCTCTCTGCAGATGATATGTGTGTCTCTGCAGATGATATATGTGTCTCTGCAGATGATGTGTGTCTCTGTAGATGATGTGTCTCTCTGCAGATGATATGTGTGTCTCTGCAGGTGATGTGTGTCTCTGCAGATGATGTGTGTCTCTCTACAGATGAGGTGTGTCTCTGCAGACAATGTGTGTGTCTCCAGATGATGTGTATCCTCTCTGTAGATGATGTGTCTCTCTGCAAACAATGTGTCTCTCTGAAGATGATGTGTGTCTCTGCAGATGATGTGTGTCTCTGCAGATGATGTGTGTCTCTGCAGATGATGTGTTTCTCTCTGCAGATGATGTGTCTCTCTGCAGATAATGTGATTCTCTCTGCAGATGAGGTGTGTCTCTCTGCAGATGATATGTGTCTCTCTGCAGATGATGTGTCTCTCTGCAGATAATATGTGTGTCTCTGCAGATGATGTGTGTCTCTGTAGATGGTGTCTCTCTGCAGATAATATGTGTGTCTCTGCAGATCATGTGTGTCTCTGCAGATGATGTGTCTCTGCAGATGATGTGTGTCTCTGCAGATGATGTGTGTCTCTGTAGATGGTGTCTCTCTGCAGATGATGTGTGTCTCTGCAGATCATGTGTGTCTCTGCAGATGATGTGTCTCTGCAGATGATGTGTGTGTCTCCAGATAATGTGTATCCTCTCTGTAGATGATGTGTCTCTCTGCAAACAATGTGTCTCTCTGCAGATGATGTGTCTCTCTGCAGATGATGTGTGTCTCTGAAGATGATGTGTGTCTCAGCAGATGATGTGTCTCTGCACATGATGTGTGTCACTCTACAGATGAGATGTGTCTCTGCAGACAATGTGTGTGTCTGCAGATGATGTGTGTCTCTCTGTAGATGATGTGTGTCTCTCTGCAGACTATGTGTCTCTCTGTAGATTAGGTGTGTCTCTGCAGATGATGTGTGTCTCTGCAGATGATGTGTTTCTCTCTGCAGATGATGTGTCTCTCTGCAGATGAGGTGTGTCTCTCTGCAGATGATATGTGTCTCTCTGCAGATGATGTGTGTCTCTGCAGATGATGTGTCTCTCTGCAGATGATATGTGTCTCTCTGCAGATGATGTGTGTCTCTGCAGATGATGTGTCTCTCTGCAGATGATGTGTGTCTCTGCAGATGATGTGTGTCTCTGCAGATGATGTGTGTGTCTCTGCAGGTGATATGGGTCTCTCTGCAGATGATGTGTGTCTCTCTGCAGATGATGTGTGTCTCTGTAGATGATGTGTGTCTCTGCAGGTGATATGGGTCTCTCTGCAGATGATGTGTGTCTCTGCAGATGATGTGCCTCTCTGCAGATGATGTGTGTCTCTGCAGATGATGTGTCTCTCTGCAGATGATGTGTGTCTCTGCAGATGATGCCTGACTCACTGAGTTCCTCATTTTAATTTTGAAATATATTTCTCAGTCAGGATGGTGTGTTATATGGAGGTTGGTGTGTGATATGGAGGATGGTGTGTGATATCGAGGTTGGTGTGTGATATGGAGGGTGGTGTGTGATATGGAGGTTGGTGTGTGATAAGGAGGATGGTTTGTGATATGAAGGGTGGTGTGTGATATGGAGGATGGTGTGTGATATGGAGGATGGTGTGTGATATCGAGGATGGTGTGTGATATGGAGGGTGGTGTGTGATATGGAGGATGGTGTGTGATATGGAGGATGGTGTGTGATATCGAGGATGGTGTGTGATATGGAGGGTGGTGTGTGATATGGAGGATGGTGTGTGATATGAAGGGTGGTGTGTGATATGGAGGATGGTGTGTGATATGAAGGGTGGTGTGTGATATGGAGGGTGGTGTGTGATATGGAGGATGGTGTGTGATATGGAGGATGGTGTGTGATATGGAAGATGGTGTGTGATATCGAGGATGGTGTGTGATATGGAGGGTGGTGTGTGATATGGAGGATGGTGTGTGATATGGAGGGGAACCAGCAAGTGGTATTGTCCCCTGCCCCCACTCCCCTCGTTTATCTAGTGATACAGCCGAACAACCCTCACTACCCAATTCCACCCATGTGACTAATTAACCTACGTACCCATACCTCTTTTTGACTGTGGGAGGAAACCAGAGCACCCAGAGGAAACCCACGTGGGTCATGGGGAAAAGGTACAAGCTCCTTTCAGAGAGCAGTGGGAATTGAACCTGGCTTGCTGTCACAGCGTTGCACTAACTGCTACGCTACTGTGCTGCCCATACGATGAGCTTTGCTTGCCACATATACACTGATACACACAGTGAAACGCGTCATTTGCGTCAAATCAAATCAGCGAGGATTGTGCCTGGCCGCCTGCGAGTGTCGCTATGCTTCCGGCACCAGCATAACATGCCCACAGCTCACTAACCCTAAACCATATGAGGTGAGGGAAGAAACCGGAGCACCTGGGGGAAACCCATGTGGTCACGAGGAGAACATACAAACACTTTACAGACAGCGGCAGGAAGCGAACCCCGATCTTACAGAGGGCGCTGTGATAGCGTTACGCCAATTGCTCTGCCACAGTTCCGCGGTACCTCCTAGTGGTAGAAGTGCTGATTTTGGGTGGGGTTGTCAGAGTAGAGCAGGTGAGTAAACGCGTTGCACTTCATAGACGGTGCACACTGCAGGCACTGTGCGCCGGAGGTGGAGGAAGGGCAGGAATTTTTTTTTTAGGGTGGTGTCAGTCCTGGATAGTGCCGTGTTTCTTGAGAGCTTTTGTAGCTGCACTCCTGCGGCCAAGAGGAGAGTGTTCCGTCACACCCCTGACCCGTGCCTTGTAGACAGTGGTTTGAGAGTCGGGGTCTGGACTGTGAATAAATGGAAGTCTTTCTTTAACCAGCCACAATCTCCTCTCTTTTCCATTCAAAACCACAAGTCAGTCCCCTTGGAAAAGTCGACCTACTCTGGCTGGAAAAAAGATTAGCTTCCACACACTTTTACCTTGTTTGTTACATGACATCGAAGTATATTTGAAATGAGATTTTTGCATTATGGGGAAGGTCAGGGAGTCTGCTTGTAGACCCAGGAGACGACAGATGTTGTATCTAGAGCGACAAAGAACTGCTGGAGGAACTCAGCGGGTTAGATACAATCTGCTGAGGGGTCATCATCATAGCTTGTCACACCAGACAGCCAGCCACTCTAGTGTTGTTTGGTTGATGTTGAGCAGGTCAGTATCAGCTAAATCAGGTGAGAGTGGGCAGTTGCGCAGAACGTGTTCAATGTTCTGCACCCTTTCACCACACTCACAGGATTCACTGGTCTTTAACCTCACTTCACCATATTGTACCCCGTCCTACAAACTCCCGCTCTCGCTCTGTTGAGAGTGCACCACTTCCGTCTGTCAAGCAGTGCCCCGTCTGGCAACATTTCTGTGGGGTCTTGCACTGTATTGTCTGGTGGGGTTCTGGCTTCTGTTTGTTGCCAGAGGTCAATACTGTATGTTTGGGGGGGGGGGTGTGTTCCGTGTGGTAGTTCCTCTACTGTAGCAAAGCTTTTCCTCGACCTTAGGCGGTTGGAAACTGGCACATGATGATGTAGTGGGTGCCGTGGATCCGAGTTCTGTTCACATTTTTCAATTTTTGTTGTAGTGTGTCTTCGGATCTCTGGGGGAGCAATGCCTGCAAGTCTGTAAATGATGTTAGTGGGTGTGGGGCGTAGTGTGCCCGTGATTATTTGGCAGGCTTCGTTAAGCAACAGGTCTATTTTCTTCGCATGGGCTGATCTGCCCCACACAGGTGCACAGTACTCTGCAGGTGCATAGCAGAGTGCTGGGGCGGTTGATCTGTTGGGGGGTGGTAGGGAGAGTAATTGTCAACATTTTGGTTGGAACCCTTGCATCAGGACTGGTGAAGGCTTTCAGCCCAAAGTGCCAACAGTTCCTTCTCCCACAGCAGCTGCTTGACACTGAGCTCCTCCAGCAGTTTGTAAATTGGTAAATTGGGCATAGCACAACATTTTACAGTGCAGCGAACCCAGGTTCAATTCCCGCGGCTGCCTGTAAGGGGTTTGTACATTCTCCCCGTGACCGTGTGGGCTTCCTCCAGGTGCTCCAGTTTCCTCCCACAGGCCAAAGAGCTAGAGTTAATAAGTTGTGGGCATGCTATGTTGTCAACGGAAGTGGTGACATTCTCACATGTTGGTCGTTGACGCAAACTGTTTCACTGTACCTTTTGATGTTTTGATGTACGTGTGACAAATAAAGCTAATCTTAAATCTTAAATCATTTTAGGAGGGTGAAAGCTGACGTGATAGAGGTGTACAAGATGATAAGAGCTATAGATAGAGTGGACAGCCAGTGCCTTTTCCCCAGGGTAGAAATGGCTAACATGAGGGGCTATCATTTTAAGGTGATTGGAGGAATCTCAGGGTAGTTTATGGTGACATATATGTACTATGATAAAAAATTTGCTTTGAACTATGGAAGTATAGGTGAAATGTCAGCGATATGACGTTTAAACAGCGATGGGTATGTGGAATGCACTGCCGGGATGGTGGTAGAGACAGGTACATCAGGGATATTTAAGGGAGTTTTAGAAAGACACATAGATGAAAGAAAAATGGAGGACTATGTATGAGGGAAAAGTTAAATTGATCTTGAATGAGGTTAAAAGGTCAGCACATCATCGTGGCCGAAGAGCTTGTACTGTGCTTTACTGATCTATGTTCTATGTACTGAGGTACAGTGAAAAGGTTGTCTTGTACACCATCCACACATACCAATTCATTAGAGAGTGTACTGAGGTAGTATAGAGTAAAAACATTAACAAAGTGCAGAATGAAGTGGAACAGGTGCAGGGAAAGTACAATACAGGTAGAGGACAAGGTCCAAGGTTGTAACAAGGTAGATTGTGAGGTTAGGAGTCCATCTTATCATACCAGGGTTCAAAAGTCTCATAACAGCGGGGTAGAAGCTGACTTGGTACATGCTGTCAGCCCCCTCCGCCCATTGGGAGGGAGGAAGAAAGAGAGGACATCCAGAGTCGGGGGGGGGGGGTGTTTAACTGGCTGCTTCACTGAGGAGAAGTTGATTTCTGTGATTAGGGTTAGTAAGTCGTGGGCAAGCTACATTGCCACTGGATGCTTGCGGTCTTTCCCCCAGCACATCCTTGGACCATAGACAGAAACGATGCATTTCAGTGTATGTTTCGATGTTCGTGTGACAGATAAAGCTAATGTTCGATGCGTACACCACTCTGTGTTCGTTTCTTTCTCTCCTTCAGATATTCCCATGAGGTCTTTTTTATCCAAACGAGAGAGCTGTTAATTTAATGCACCCTCCAGGGAAATATTGAAACAGAGGAGAGGAGCAGGAGGAGGCCATTCAGCCCTTTGAGCTGGCACTGCTAGTCCATTCCAACCTGGTTGATCTGTTTCTCTGACTCAATACCAAACACTCACCGCTACCTTTAGTGTCTCGAAATCTATCTCCTTCATAAATATTCTTGGATCACACCAGCCCTGGGTGTAGAACTTCACAACATTATTTTTTCTCGTAAATCCTCCTCTGAAAAAAGTTGGCGGTCTGCAGTGTAGCGGTTAGCGTGAAGCTATTAGAGTATCGGCATCCTGCGTTCAGTTCTGCTGCCGTGTGTATGGAGCTTCTATGTTCTCACCATGATCACGTGGGTTCCCCACCCTCCCCATATTCCGGAGATGTACAGGTTAGTTGGTCACATGGGTGCAATTGGGCGGCACCAGCTTGTTGGGCCAAGAGGGTCTGTTTCTAAAATAAACAGAAACTTCCTTTGCTCTGAAACCTGTGTCTGTGACCCCAGCAGAGGGGAAAGTCCTCTCCTGCAGCCTGCTTGTCGAGCCTGACAGAGCTTTGCACATTTTGGTGGAATCCCCTCTCACCCATCTAAGCTCGAGCAAACGGTCTGCTTGTCGGATGTCTCTGATGGGGTAAAACCAGGGTGACCGTGGGTGGGGTCAGCTGTAAACAAGGTTATCAGGACAATGGGAGCAATTACAGAGTGAAAACATGATCCAGTGGGCAGCCAGAGTCTTTACCCCCAATAAGGTGGAAATAACTAATACAAGGGCTCATCACTCTATGGCGTTTGGAGGGAAATATGGTGGGTATGTCAGAGGTAGTTTCTTTTTACACAGAGAGGGGTGCGTGTGTGGATCGCACTGCCAGAGGTTGGGGTAGGGATAAAAACCGAGGGCTATGTAGGAGGGAAGTGTGGGATTGGTCCTCGAGTAGGTTAATAGGTCGGCACAACACCATAGGCTGTATGGTCTGCACCGCGCTGTTCTGCTCAATGTTCATAGTGAAAGAATGTGGGGGCTGTGAAATGCTTTGTAAGAAGGCTCTTGGTCAGCATAGACCAGTTGGGCCGAAGAGCCTTTTTCTGTGCTGAATACCTCTCTGGCTGTGTGAACACAAACTCAAATGACTTAATTACTCCAGTTGTAGCAGTACTGCCTCCCTGGGAGTCAGTCCACGGGAGAAAAGACAATTCACCACTCTTGGTGTCATAGAGCCCCTCAGCCCATTTGCTCCAGGCTGACTGTGTTGCCCAGTGAGCTAGTCTCACCTGCTTGCATTCCTCTAACCCTCTCCTGTCTAAGTACTTATCTCAATGGCTTTTGAATGTTGCTGATGTGCCTGACTCAACCATTACTTCTGGCAACTCATTCCAAATAAGCACCGCCTTTTGCTTAAAGAAGCTGCCTCTGATGTCCCTTTTAAATCTCCCATGTTCCAATCTTAAACCCCTGCCCTCTAGCTTTTAGTAGGCTCCTCCCTAGGAATAAATAACTACATGATTTCACCCTGTCTCTGTCCCTCATGACACAGGTCACCAATCCATCACCTATATTTCAGAGAATAAAGTCCTAGTCTACGGCCCCCAAATCCAGGCAACATCCTGGTAAATTTTTTCTAGTTTAGTAACATCAGCAACAAAAACTGTATACAATACGCCAACTGTACAGGCTGGGTATATGGGGTGGGAAGTTTCTGCAGGAGGAAAATTGTTGTCGTGACTCAGTGTGGTCAGTGTGTGACATAACTTTATTGTGTTTCAGTGAGAATACATCAGAGTACTGGTTGATATTGCCAATAAGTGAGGCCTCATTAGATGTTATCAGAACTGATTGTCGTGATTCTTAGTAACTCTTTTTTTGTCGACAGCAGATTGGAATCCAATAAATACAAAGAACATGAGCCCATGAATTCTGAACAAAGATGGAGGGTTTTGATTGTGTTGTCAGTATCCGCTCTGATACAGCGGGTGATGTATATTCAATTAAGGCCTGGTTCCTCCGTTAGGAACCTATAACTGCTTTGAGATGAATCTGATTCTTTCTCCTGACCCCATGATCATGTGGTTCTGAGGAAATCTCTTAACGTTAAGTCGAGGTGGTTTAGTTTGTGGGGAGCACATAGAACACAGAATAGTCCTGTTCAGGAACAAGCCCTTCAGCCCACAATGTTATGCGTTCAAAGTCCACATGGAACATAGAACATGTTAATGCCCTGCTAAACTAATCCCTTCTGTCCATAATATCTGTCCACTTCCTGCACACCCGCTTGCCTATCTGAACGTCTCTTTAACACCACGACCATGACCAATCTTGGCAGCCCGATCGAGGTACCCATAAAAAAAACCTGTTCCGCACATTCCTTTCAAGTTGCCCCCTCTCGCTTTAAGTGCACGCCCTCTGGTTTTAGACGGTTCAACCCTGGGAGGAAGATACTTGCTGCCCACTCTACTTCTTATACAGGTCAGTCAGTTCTCCCTGAAGTCTCCACTGCTCGAGATAAAACACGCAAGTTTGTCCAGCTTCTCCTCATAGCTCCTGCCCTCTAATCCAGGCAGCGTCCTGGTAGACCTGCGAGGGACTGTATTGTTCTCCGTTCTATGTCAAATGCACTATGTCCTACATGGACTTTGCAGGCAGGGGCTGCGCTTATTTGCCCATCATTGTTTGCTAGGGTGTGAGAGGAGGGATATCCCCGATGGGGCAAAACCTGGGTGACCACAGGGATAATCTGTGCACAGGGTCATCTGTTCAATGAGTGAATAGTGATAAGCCAATTGTTTATGCCACATGTACCAAGGTCCAGTGCAAAACTCTGTTTTGCGTATCATCCATACATTTCATCAGTGCATTGGGGCGTGCAGGGAAAACAATAACAGAATTGGAAATGGCTTATTATTGTCACGTACACTGATGTACAGTGAAAAGCTTGTCTTTCTTACTGTTTATACAGATCAAACCATTACACAGTGCATTGAGCTAGTTCAAGGCAAGACAATAGCAGAATGCAGAATAAAGTGTTACAGCTACAGAGAAAGTGCTGTGGGCAGCAGTTACCGTGTGAACATTGACAGAAGCTCAGTAGGAGTTGTGCAATACAGTGTAACGGGACATTCTCCACCCTCCCTCACCTGCCCCGGCTTTCCCCACCCTCTCACAACTTCCCAAACCCTTCCCCACCCTCCCCAAACCCTCCACCACCCTCTCCTGTAGTCCCCACCCCCTCACAACTTCCCAAACTCTTTTCCCCCTTCCCCAAACCCTCCACCACCCTCTCCTGTAGTCCCCACCCTCTCACAACTTCCCAGATCCTTCCCCACCCTCCGCAAGCCCTCCATTACCCTCCCCTGCATTCTCCACCCTCTCACAACTTCCCAAACTCTTTCCCCCTCCCCAAACCCTCCTCTGCATTCCCCACCCTCTCATAACTTCCCAAACTCTTTCCCCCCTCCACCACCCTCTCCTGTAGTCCCCACTCTCCATCTTATTCCATCCTCCCCCTCCCTCCACCACTCTCTCCCACTCTACCCTACCCTCTCCCACACTCCCCGTCCTATCCCCCCTCCCCACCCTCCCTCACCTCCTGCAGCTTAACCAGCCTCTTCCACCTCTTTCCCAGATCCGAGGAAGAGCCTCTGACCTAAAACACGGACTATCTTGTTTTCCACAGATGCGTCCTGACCTGCCAAGTGTTTCTGCTCTTGTCTGAGCCAGATAAAGTCTTATTGCTTTGTAACTTCAGCAATTAAATTAATTCAAAGGAGCACACGGGGGTCCAGGAATACAAGTTTATTTCGTTCTTGCTTTTAGTGGGGTGCGCACGTCTCACACGGTAGTGCGATGACATTTGCAATTAACGTAGTTGTACAGTACATACAATGCATAATTAATCACTTAAACGAACAAGAATACTTAATCAAACAATATATGCATGATCACTCATATAATATTGAAATAATACGTAAAGCCCTTCTGCTGAATTTGATTACAGCCCGAGTTGAAATGGAAAAGCACCTTTGAACTCTAGAAGCTCAGCTGAAGCAGCACTGCACGAGTCAGTTGAGGGACTGACTCCCCACTCCCCACCGCCTCTGCCCTCACCGACCTACTTTGGATGGGCAAAGCCAAACTGAGAACAATCTCCCTTGTATCCAAATGCCTCCAGCTCTAGCAACCTACCCCTCTCTGTAAACCCCGTCAGCTAAAATATCAAGCGTTCCTGGATCTTCATTGCTCCATCAATTAAGGTGTGCACAGTAATGAGGCATTTAGATAGGGGAAATGCAGGCAGGCTTTTTTTTCCCACTGAGGTAGGTGAGACTACAACTAGAGGTCATGGGTTAAGGGAGAATGGTGAACTATTTAATGGGAACCCAAGGGGGAACTTCTTCGCTCTCTAATGGGCAGGTGAAGGGAAGAGAAGGGGTGAGAGTGGATCGATTTCTCTAATTTCCAGTAATTTCCTCCCTCTGACCCTTCTCTTTTTTAATTCTCATTCTGGTTCTACTCTCAAACCTCTTCTCATCTGCCAATCACACCCACCCCCACCCCAGTCCCTCTCCTTCCTCCCTTTCTCTCATGATCCACTGTTCTCTCCTATCAGATTCCTTCTTCATTAGCCCTTCGCCGCTTCCACTTATCACCTCCCAGCTTCTCACTTCATCTCCCTCCCCCCAGCCTGGTTTAGTCCATCACCTTCCAGCATGTCCTGTTCCCCCTCCCCCACCTTCTACCTCCTTCTGACAAAGAGCCTCAGCCTGAAACATTAACTGTTTGTTCATTTCCATCGATGCTGCCTGACCTGCAAAGCTCCCCCAGCATTTTGTGCGTGTTGCTAATATATCCATAGTTAGCTTATTCCAATTTAGTTTGGTGCTGTTCCCAGTTGAGATTATTTATTCCAATGAGTGTGAGGTGCTGTCAAGAAGTGCTCAGAAACTTGCACCTTGACATGCAAGTTAATCCAATATCTTTATCCTCCAATTCTACAGGCCCAGAGCGTTTGATGGCTCTGATGGGGTTTAGAAGGCTTAGGTAGAGTGGATGTGGAGAGGATGTTTCCTATAGTGGGGGAGTTCTAGGATCAGAGGGCACAGTTAGAGTGGATGTGGAGAGGATGTTTCCTATAGTGGGGGAGTCTAGGATCAGAGGACTCAGATAGAGTGGATGTAGAGAGGATGTTTCCTATAGTGGGGGAGTCCAGGATCAGAGGGCACAGCCTCAGAAGAGAAGGATGTCACCTCAGAACAGAGGTGAGGAGGAAGTTCTTAAGCCAGAGGGTGGCGAATCTACAGACATTGCCCTGGACAGTTGTGGAGGACAAGTCTTTGGGTAATTTAAAGCGGAGGTTGATAGGTTCTTGGTTAGTAAGGGTTTCCAAGGTTATGGGGAGAAGGCAGGCGAAACTGGGTTGAGGGAGATAATAAATCAGCAATTTTTTGAATGGTGGAGCAGGTTCGATGGGTTGAATGATCTAATTCTGCTCCTATGGTCTTTGCATTAAGAAAGATTTTTATTTATTCTGAAGTATGGTATTATATAGATTTATACTTGATGGAGCTTGAAATGTTTCATGAATAAATCCGTATTGTTGGCTGCAGTTTGGAACCCTGTAAGAAAGTACATTACTAATGCAACACAGACCATTAGCGTGGCAGGGAAAGCTAAAATGATGTTATCTGAGGCAGCACTTGACTCTGCCATCGAACACTGAAAGCTGAATTAAGTTACTCAGTGACAGGTGTTAAAAGGGAGGCTTTTAAAGAGAAATATATGTGGTAGAGAGATTCCAGTTTCCCGAGAGACACGCACTCTTATTGCGGACAATTTCAGACCCTATTTGCATTTCTGGAGTGTGTTCGTCAGCCTACTCATTAGCCACCCGCACGTGGATCTGAATTCAGACAATCTGGGCTATTAATCCAGGTTAGGAGTCATAATAATCCAGGCTTCTGTGCATAAACAGGCCATTCAGCCCATCTAATCCATGTTAAAATGTTTTTCTGCATGGTTCCGTTGTCCCGCATCTGGACCATAGCCCTCTGTTCCCCTCCCAACCATGTATTTATCTTAAATGTTGAACATCTACCACTTCTGCTGGCAGTTTGTTCCACACTCTCACTTCAGCTTCCTCTTAAATATTTCACCTTTCACCCTGAACTTATGATCTAGTCCCACCCAACTTCTTTTGGAAGGCAGATCCATTTGGAATGCCATTCTGAGCTTTTGCAAGGCTGATTCATTAGTTTGCCATCGTGCTTCCAAAGATCAGGAGCTGGGATAAGAAGACAAGAAGATTAGAATAGGAGAAAGAGACATTCACCTCCTCTGGTATTGCATGAGATCTTGACCCCAGCTCCCTTTTGCTGCCTGTTTTTCTTATCTGTATAAAATCAAGAGGGTCATAGACAAGGTGACCACTCACAGTCTTTTACCTAGGGAAGGAGAACAAAAAACTAGAGGGACAAACAAAATGCTGGAAGAACTCAGCAGGTCAGGCAGCATCTATAGAGGGGAATAAACAGTCAATGTTTTGGGCCAAGACCCTTCATCAGGACATAGCCCTCCATTTTTCAGTCATTCATGTCCCTATCTAAGAGTTTACCTACCACCAACTCCTGACAGAGTGTTCCATGCAACTTTCTCTGACATCCCCCCTATACTTTCCTCCAATCACCTTAAAATTATACTCTCTTCATATTGGCCCTTTCTGCCATGGGAGCAAGATGCCTATTATCACTTTGTACACCTCTATCAAGACACCTCTTATTCCCTAG
Source organism: Mobula hypostoma (assembly GCF_963921235.1). Taxonomy (NCBI): domain Eukaryota; kingdom Metazoa; phylum Chordata; class Chondrichthyes; order Myliobatiformes; family Myliobatidae; genus Mobula; species Mobula hypostoma. The sequence continues at coordinate 15,223,137 of NC_086115.1, read as the reverse complement.
CTCGCTCAACCTTTCCTCAGATCCATGCAGCATCCTGGTAAACCTGCTCTGTACCCCCTCCAAAGTTTCTACTTTCTTCCTATAATGAGGCGACCAAAGCTGAACGGAATTCTCCAAATATGGTCGAATCAGAATTTTATAGAGTTGCAACATTACCTTGTGGCTCTTGAACTCAATTCCCCGACTAATGAAGGCCAACGCTCCATATCCACTCTTCTAGCTAACATACTGTACCTGCCTCCTCTGTCCCTGCTGTTTGATTTAACACAAATTTTGGCTGCAATTACATTTTATTTATTTAAACCTGGACCACTCAGTGGCTGAAGGAAAGGAGTGAACGTTGCCCAATGTTGTCCTCCATTGAGAAGATCAGCTCTTTTATTTTCTGTATGAATTGCAAAGGAGCTTTGCGTCTCCCCATCATGCACGACTGTCTCTTCACTTGCCCATCAGATACAACCTGCCCGACAAGTCACCCTCATCTCTGAGAGGTCAGACGTTACCTTTCACTAGGCAGTAAAACATCCAATTGTCCCAGGTTGTGGACGGGCTGATGAACGCTGGGGAGAACCCCATGACCATTTCCGGTGAAAATCCACAAAAAATGGAGATTTCTAGAATTGATTTCCATAAATCGGAGTACTGAGTACAGGAATTCAGGTGTTACGCTGAAGTTGTATAAGAGTTTGGTGAGGCTAAATTTGAAGTATTGCGAGCAGTTCTGGTCACCTACCTACAGAAAAAATAGCAATAAGATTGAAAGACTTCAAAGAAAATTATTTTATTTTTATTTAGATTTAGCCCAACAAGCACCCAATTACACCAATGTGACTAGTTAACCTACTAAGCTGTACATCTTAGGAATGTGGGAGGAAACTGGAGCACCCGGAGGAAACCCACATGGTCACAAGCAGTACATGCAAACGCCTTAAAGATAACGGTGGAATTGAACCGGGGTCATTGTCGTTATAAAGCATTGCGCTAACCACTGTGTTAGTCTGCTGCCAATTTACAAGGACGTTGCCAGGACTTGAGGACCTGAGTTTTAGAAAAAGGTTGAATAGGCTGGGACTCCATTCACGGGAGCACAGGAGAATGAGTGGAGATTTGATAGAGGTATACAAAATGATGAGGGGTATATATAGAATTAATGCAAGCAGGCTTTCTCCACTGAGATTAGGTGAGACCGGAACTAGAGGTCACAGGCTAAGAGTGAAAGGTGAAATATTTAAGAGGAACCTGAGGGGGAACTTCTTCACTCAGAAGGTGGAGCGAGTGTGGAATGAGCTGCCAGCGGACGTGGTGGATGTGGATTTGATTTCAACATTTAAGAGAAATTTAGCTAAGTACATGGATGGGATATGGCGGGGTATGACCCAGTTGCAGGTCAATGGGACTAGGTAGATCAACAATTCAGCTGAACTAGATGGGCTGAAGGGCATGTTTCTGTGCTGTAGAGCTCTATGACTCCAGCACTCTAAATGTGTAGGAGGAATGAAGCAAGTGCCCCAACATCAGAGACTAAATCGAATCCTGTTTCCATACAAGCACATTTAACACTGTGTCACACACCTGCAATTTATTCATGTCTAGTCTGGTACGGTGCATTGGCGGTGTTGGTAAGATATTAATCTCTTGCATTCTTTTGTTGCAGGAAGCAGTGGGATCAAAAGGTGAACAACCCTAAAACCAGGTATCAAACTGTTCGTCTCTGAGTTACACATCAGTCGCTCCTCCCAGGAGCCAGGCTGGCTTTCGTGTCCTCATCGTGACCCTTTCGAACACTGAGCGAATTTCCTAGGGCCGCTAGTTTATTGATGCTCTAAAGAGGACAGAAAGTTTGTGTTAGTCGAGATCTAAATATGTGAGTAAAGAGAGGGACAGAACAGGGCTCACCTCTTTGCAAAAGTGTTTATTATTTACCATCTTTCACCTCCCAGCTTCTCACTTCACATCCTCCCCCTCACCTGGCTTCACCTATCACCTGCCAGCTTGTACTCTCCTCTCCCCTCTCACCCATTCTCTTCTCCTCAGCTACCCATCACCTTTGTCCGGTTCCCTCCCCTCCCTCCCTTTACCCTACGGTCCACCCTCCTCTCCAATCAGATTTGTTCTTTTTCAGCCCTTTACTTTTTCCACCTATCACCTCCCAGCTTCTTACTTCACCCCAGCCTGGCTTCACCTATCACCTGCCAGCTTGTTTCTCCCCCGCCACCAACCCTCTTATCCTGGCTTCTGCCCCCTTCCTTTCTCGTCCTGAGGAAAGATCTCGGTTCTCATTTCTATGGCCTGCTGAGTTCCTCCAGCTTTTTGTAGGTGTTACTCACATTTATTATCTCCGACACATGTCCTGCATTTGTTGTCTTCTGGAGAGCAGCACAGTGCAAATCCTAAAATATTCTATAAATTAGAATAAGAAATATATCTGTACATTTAAAATAATTAGTACAGAAAGATAGCAAGTGTAGTGAGGTGGTGTTCATGGTTTCATTGTCTGTTCAGGAATCTGACGGCAGAGCGGAAAAAGCTGTTCCTAAAAGTGAGGACACTTTTTAATGTGATGAAATATTTACCTCAAACGGGGAATAAAGTATTTGTGAAGATTACACATTGTTACGGTATTGTACAAGTTGGAGGTCTCTCCACCATGTCAGATGAGAGTTCTCCATCTCCGAGCCCTGATCACACCCTGGTGACCCTCCAGCTTGGTTGTAACCTTCACTTCATTGGGGGGGACACGTAGGGGTTCCTTTCTGATCCTAACCCTCTCACTAGTCCGGCACCTGTGTCTGGGCAGGGGTCTACCAGTGCCACCATCTTCAAGGCACCCCACCTAAAAATGTGAGGGTCTTTCTCAAACCCCTCACCCAGGTCAACATTTCCCCTGTAACTAGTAAGCTAACAAATTCAGAGGGGAAGAAGACACCAGATACCTTCTTCAGAATCAGGTTTATTGTCAACGGTTCAAAAGTACTTTGGAGTATATACATCATATAGAACCTGAAATTCGTCCTCTTCACAGACACTCACGAAACAAAGAAACCCCATAGAATGAGAGAAACATCGAAGTCCTGAATCTCCCTCTCCCCCACCTTCGCACAGGCAGCAGCTAAATCATTGATCCTACTCTCCTCATCCCCCCCGCTCCGACAACAACATGCAAGCAACAGCAGAAACCCCAAAGAGTCCTTGATTCAGACTCCATCAAACTACAGTCCACAAACCAGCACTGGTATCTCAGAGAGGCTCCCTCTCTTTCCAGTGAGGGAGAGAATGACACTCCTGTAAGAGTGGAGACCAGCGACTAGCTGTTCCAATGTTACAATCTTCCACGTTGCTCCTCAAAGCCCCCCCCCCCGACCTCCAACGTGCCAAGGACCGACAAGCTCTCACTCTCTATCGTAAGAGAGAGAGATGGGGTTCGCTCGAGTACAGGGGACTCTTCTCCCCACAGCGGCTGACGATTAGCAAGTACACCGCCTGCTGTCTTGGTGTTCCAGTCCCGACGTTTAAGCCTCCCAAGACAGTTCAGTCAATGAAATCGGCGAGGAACCAGGTTGCTCATTGACTTCCAAACTCCCAGCCCTGAGAGCGCATGTCTTCCAGGCCGTTCCTGGGGGGAGAGAAGTGCTAGGCCGCACAGTCGGTCCGAAAACCTACCGCTTGCGAAGAACCGTAGTTTGAACTGTAGATCACGGGCATCAGCAGAACCACAACCACCTTGAAAAGAAAGATATAAGAGAAGTGAGCTGTTTTGAGGACAAACTGGAAGAAGTTGTGTGGGTCTGCAGAATCCGCTGGCACCATATTTCCTCGCTGCTCGTCCTCAGTCACTTCCAGATGCCATGAAATTTGTTGTTCTGTGGCAGCAGTGCAGCACAATACATAAAAGCTACTACGGTTTATAACGACCAGATAAAAAAAAATAAAGAAACAGTGCAAAATAACAAAATAGTGAGGCAGTGTTCAGAGTCTATAGATCATTCAGAAACCTGACGGCAGAGTGGAAGAAGCTGTTCCTAAACCATTGCTTGGGTGACTTTGGGCTCCTGGGCTTCTGTACATCCTCCCTGATAACGTACACTCTCCTGAGATGGCAGAGAGCTGTGCAGCTTGTACAATGCTATTTGCCAATGAGAAGAGGGCATATATTGGGCAATGGGGCCCTTAAGAATGGATGCCACCTTTCTGAGGCGCCACCTTTTGAAGGTGTCCTGGATGGTGGGGAGGCGAGTGCCCAATGATGGAACTGGCTGCATTTACAGCCCCTCTGCAGCTTTCTCTGATCCTGTGCACGGATGCCCCCGGTGCCAGACAATGCTACAACTACTTTGAATGCTTGCAGCATGGAACGGGTATTTGGATAAGTACACGGAGGGGAAGGGCTTGGATGGTTATGGGCCAAGTGGGGCTAGATGTGATTAGAAGGAAGGATGCTGTGGACAGCATGGATCAGGTAGGCAGGAAGGCCTGTTTCCGTGCTGCAGTATTCAATGGGTCCAGGAACTCATTAATAACTTAAGAGAGGGAGAGGGGTAAGAAGTGGAGTGGGATAAGATAGTGGGCTGCACTTGTCACTTTCTCCCTCACTCTCACTCTTACTCTCACTCACTCTCTCACTCACTCTCCCTCACTCTCTCACTCCTTCACTCTCTCTCACTCTCTCCCACCCCTCTCTCTCCCTCCCCTCTCCCCCCTCTCTCTCTCACCCACTCCCTCACTCTCTCTCTCTCACTCTCACTCACTCTATCACTCACTCACTCACTCCACTCTCTCTCTCTCTCCCACCCCTCTCTCTCTCTCCCTCCCCTCTCCCCCTCTCTCTCATCCTCACTCTCACTCGCTCTCTCTCACTCACTCTCTCACACTCTCTCTGCCTTGTCCGATAGGCTGTACTCGTCCATCAGAAAGAGGAGTTTTTGGATCCACAAGGTGTCGTGCAGCGGCAACGAGCCTCACCTGTCGGAGTGCAGGCTGCAGCAGTCCGCAGGGAAGAAGATGTCGCCCTGTGAGGGAGGGATGCATGCCGTGGTCGGCTGTGTGCCAGGACCTACATTTTCACAGGGCAGCGGCAGCCGGTTCCGGAAAGCTTACCGTGCTGAGGTGAGGAGATTGTACGGTCTAATGTCCCATGGCCCTGTGCCGGGGATCTCTCCAGGCAGGTCAGCCTGAGCTTCTGATACGGTACCCTATGCTGCAGGGCAATGAAAGCTCCCTGAGCTGGCGCCACGGGTGGACAGCGCGGTGACGAAGGCTTCTGCTGGCGTGCTTGCCTTCATGAGCGAGGGCACTGGTTACTGAAGTTCAGATTCATTTATCTATCACAGGTAAATTGAAACATACCGAGAAATGGGTCATTTGTACCGACACCCGACACAACCTGAGTAAGCACTGAGGACACCCCCGCAAGTACCACCACACATTCCGGTGCCAATCTAGCCCACTGTGCCCACAGTGTTCAACAGACCAACACAAGGAACTACAGAGCAATGACAGCAAAGAAATCCATTTCCTCCCTCCCACCAGCCCACCCACACACACACAGACACACACACAGATACACACACAGATACACAGACAGACAGACAGACACACACACAGATACACACACACACACACACACACACACACACACACACAGGCCTCCAGACTCCAGAGGATTTGATGTTGGACTTGTGAGGGCACATATGTGTTTAGATTTGGTCAGAAAAATGTCACTGAGCTGGAAAGATTGCAGAGGAGATTTCTGAGAAGGGGGCTGGGTTATATGGAATTCTACGCGCTCAAAACTCAGCAGGCTTAGCAGCAGCTATGGAAGGGAGTAACCAGACAACATTTTGGGCTAAGGACAGGCCCTTTCCATAGGTGCTACTGACCTGCTGAGTTCCTCCAGCATCTTGTGTGTTGCCCAAGACTTTCAGCATCTGTAGAATCTCTTCTGTTTATGGGTTATAGGGAACGTTTGGGCAGGCTAGGACTTTATTCCTCAGAGTGTAGGAGCCTGGGGGGGGGGGGGGGTGAAGCATACAATCATGGGGCATAGTTGGATGAGTTGGGCTGAAAGGCCAGTTTCTGTGCTGTGTGACTGTGTTTGACTGTCCCTTTAAGGCCCTGTGTGAAAGTGATGGGATAGACACATCCTGAATTCCTGCACCTCCTCTGCATGACTGCTGAGTTGATCCACTCCCACACAGAGACCAGATTCTCGGAATCAGTCTATCCCCGCCACACCAGCAGCCAGCAAGCTGACCATTCCTGAAACACGTATCAACTCCAATGTATCCACACACTTCTGAAAACTGCTTCAAAACCCAGTTCTCCTTCTGTCTCTGACTCACACTCTGTTTCTGTGTGTCTCTCGCTCTCTCTCTGATTCTCTTTCTCTGTTCTCCTCTCTCTTTGGATACGATAGGGTCTTTTAAGAGACTCCTGGACGGGTACATGAAGCTCAGGAAAGTAGAGGGCTGTGATAACCCTAGGTAATTTCTAAGGTAAGGACATGCTCGGCACAGCATTGCGGGCCGAAGGGCCTGTATTGTGCTGTAGGTTTTCTATGTTTCTATGTTTCATTCTCTCACTCCTACTTTCCCCATCTCTCTGACTTTCTTTCTCCCTGACTCTTTGATTCTGTCTCCAACTTCCTTTGTTTCTCTCTCTCTGTCTCTCTCAGTATCTGTCTCCTGTTCTCTCTGTTTCTCGACTCTTTCTCTCTCCCACTATCTTTCCCTCCCTCTGACTTCCTTTCTCTATCATTCTCTCTCACTTTCTCCTTCTTGCAACCTTTCTTCTCAGAACCTAAAACCTAGAACATGGAACATTACAGCAGAGCACAGGTCCTCCCTCCCACATAGCCGTCCATTTTTCCATCATCCTTGAGCCCTGTCTAAGAGTTTCTTCAATCTCCATAATAAACTGTTCAGCACTTTACAAACCTCTCAGCCTTCCAGATTGTTTATCCTCTCTCACAGCACACACAGTCCTTGCGTTTCCGCGATCATCATTGTAAACCTCCTCTGCAATCTCTCCAGATAGCCATTCCTCCTATGATATGCTGACCAGGACAATACCCAAACCTCCAAGAGTGGTTTGACGGAGGTCTGTTCCAAGTTCAATATAACTCTTTACTTTTCAACTTTGCCCCTCATTAAGTAATCTGCTTCAGTAATGAGGAGAGACTGGAGAGCATGGGAGCAGAGGAAGTTAAGAGGCGACATGATTGAGAAATATGAAATCATAAGGGTAGGCAGCAGGAAACATTTCCCTTTATCAGCGATGAATAAATCTAGAGGACGCAGATTTAAGGTGAGGGAGAAGAGATTCAGAGGGAATCTGATGGGGGACTTGTTTCTCCCAGAGAGAGGTACACACTGACAGAGAGAATGGTGGAAGCAGAGTCACTGATCGCAGTTAGAAAGTGTCTAGATGAGCACTTACTTATCTAGACATGGATAACTTTGGGCTGGATCAATGTGAATGGACACATTGGACAAAAGGCCCAGTTCAGTATATGGTTCCTTGATTCTATTGTACCACGTCCAGTTTAGATGTATTTATGGCCTTGTTGAACTTGATGCCAACTTGGAATGCCTGGTGGTTGGCATGACGATGTGATACACTAGGTTAAACCAGGACCGTACCTTTGACCATACAGAGGTTTGTAAAATCCTATGGGACAGAGATAAGGTGAAAATGGTCACAGCCTTTTACCCCAGAGAACAGCAGCCTAAAACTAGAGGCACTGGTTTAAGGTGAGAAGGGAAAGATTGTAGTGAGATTTGAGGGGCATCGTTTTCATGGAGAGGGTGAGGGGTGCATGGAACGAGCTGCCAGGGGAAGTGGTAGAGGCAGGGACACTAATGACATCTGAAAGACATTTGGTCAGATTGGTGGGTTGGAAAGGTTCAGGGGTTAATGGTGTACCGGCCGGTGGTACGCTGGGATCCGCACCGGACTTCGAGGTGCGTTCAAATCCCCGGTTCGAATCTGGCTGGCCCCTTGCACGCTCTCCATCCATGCTGGGCTGAGCGTCGAGCTAGCAACTCAGCCTGACAGACAAAATGCTAAAGAAATGGCAAGGTTGCCACCTGATGTACCACAGGGTGCGGAGAGGAACAACAAGGGCTTAATGGTAGGGGTTCATGGCATAAAAATGGTTGGGAACCCCTGGTTTAGAGGGCTATGAACCAAATGTGGGCAAAAGGGATGAGCTCAGGAAGTCACCCGGTTTAGTATGGATGGGTTGGGCCAAAGGGCCTGTTTCTATGCTGTATAACTCCAGTGCCTTGGACAAAACGTGCTTCATTTTTCTCTCCCCAGCAACCCCTGGTGAGGTTAAGGGGAGGAGCTCAGACCGGCGAGGGCAGGGTGGAAGTCCTGAAGAACGGCAAATGGGGGACCGTCTGCGATGACCGTTGGAACCTAGTGACTGCCAGTGTGGTGTGCCGCGAGCTGGGATACGGCAGTGCCCGGGAGGCACTTCCGGGAGCCCGTCTGGGACAAGGTCAGTGGTGCACAGCACGCAGAAGTGTGCGGAACTGGGATTTACAATCCACAATCTTGCTGCCAAACCCCTCTGTGGTCTCGCCCCTTCCCACACTGTGGCTCCCTCTGTCCAGTGTGGTCTCGTGCCAAAACATAGGACATAGGACAGTACAGCATGGTACAGGCCCTTCGGCCCACGAAGTTGTGCCAACAACTCCACTTCTTGCAGTGTGTTCCATGCACCTACCACTCTCCGTGTAAGAAAAAAATGCCTCTGACATCCCCCCATACTTTCCTCCAAACACCTTCAAACTATGTCCCTTTATGCAAGCTACTTCCCCCATGGAAAAATGGCTATGCCTCTTACACCTCTATCAAGTCACCTTTGATCCTCCTTCACTCCAAAGAGAAAAAACCCTAGCTCGCTCAACCTCTCCTCATAAGACACGCTCTCTAATCCAGGCAGCATCCTGGTAAATCTCCTCTGCACTCTCGCTAAAGCTTCCACGTCCTTCTATAATGAGGCGACCAGAACTGAACACAACTGCAACGTAACGCCCCAGCTCCTGTACTCAGTGCCCTGACTTAAGACTTTCTTCACCGCCCCGTGACTCCGCTTTCTGGGAACCATGTACTCGTACTCCCAGATCCCTGTGTTCTGAAACACTCTGCAGGGCCCAGTCATTCACTGCGAACTTCGTATGTGGTTTTCACTGCTCGAAGGCCAGTAAACAGACCACCGTGAAGTTCCTCGAGTGAGGGATAATGATGGATGTGTGAGGGAGAGTAAGTTGTAGGGATCTGGGGGATAAGGAGAAGGAAAAAGGGACTGATGAGATTACAGCCCACTCCCAAGAGATAGCATGGTTAGAATGCTGAATGTTCACCTTCTGTGTTGGTATAAGTGTCTATTGTGTAGAAGGTTGAGGGGGGACTTAATAGAGATATTTAAAATTATGAGGGGGATAGATAGAGTTGCCGTGGATAGGCTTTTTCCATTGAGAGTAGGGGAGATTCAAACAAGAGGACATGAGCTGAGAGTTAGGGGGCAAAAGTTTAGGGTTACACGAGGGGGAACTTCCTTACTCAGAGAGTGGTAGCTGTGTGGAACGAGCTTCCAGTAGAATTGGTAGAGGCAGGTTTGATATTGTCATTTAAAGTTAAATTGGATAGCTATATGGACAGGAAAGGAATGGAGGGTTATGGGCTGAGTGCAGGTTGGTGGGACTAGGTGAGAGTAAGCGTTCGGCATGGACTAGAAGGGCCGAGATGGCCTGTTTCCGTGCTGTAATTGTTATATGGTTATTGGGGTCTATTCCAATGGGGAGGGGGAGGCTTAGAATGGAACCAGAGGACACAGCCTCAGGATAGAAGGATGTCCCTTTAGAACAGAGATGAGGAGGTATTTCTTTAGCCAGGCGGTGGTGAATGTGTGGAATTCATTTCCACAGACAGCTGGAGGCCAAGTCATTGGGTATATTTAAAGCAGAGGTTGATTGGTTCTTGAATAGTCAAGGCATCAAAGGTTACAGGGAGAAGGCAGGAGAATGGGGTTGAGAGGGATAATAAATCAGCTGTGATAGAATGGCAGAGCAGATTTGATAGGCCAAATGGCCTATTCTGCTCTCATGTCTTATGGTCTCATTGAGGGGTGGTGGGTGGGCACTCCATCTGAAACCCCTCATGACCTTGTTGTACCCGTTCTATATTGCTACAGGGGTGGGTCATCATCCATATGCGTAGACACATGCTGCCAGCAGTTACCATCCGTTTATTTCTGAAGCAAATAACACGTTGGGTTGGGATCGCTGAGGATAACCTCAGTGTTGTGGTAGGAAGTGTTGGACTAACTGCTACTTTCAATGCTGCTCCACAGGGCTCGGCCGTGCAAGCAGACTTCATTCAACAGGAGAGGTAGATGAGAACTAGGGGCAAGACGTTCTCTTAGACAGGCGTGTGGATGAAAGAAATATGGTGGGCTATGCGGAAGGGAAGGGTTAAATTGATCCTAGAGCAGTAATATTGTGGGCTGAATAGCCTGTACTGTGCTGTAAAGTTTGAAGTACTATGTTCTGAGACAGTGAGAGGAGACTGAGATAAAAGGCATAGATTGAGTGGATAGCCAAGACTTTTTCCCAGGTTGAAAATGGTAGAAGCAGATACATGAGGAACATCTAAGAGACTCTCAGTTAGATGTATGGGTGATTGAAAAATGGAGAGCTATATAGGAGGGAAGAGTAAGATTGATCTTAGAGTAGATTAATGGGTTAGCACAACAATGTGGGCTGAAGGGCCTGTACTGTTCTATGTTCTATGTTCACCTATGCTCACTGTGTTGCTCAGTGAGCATGTCCTATCTGCTCACGTTTAGTCCACAGGTCTCTAAGCTTCTCTAAACCTCTAGATGGCTTTTAAACACCTTTAATATGATCCCCACCCCTAACAATATTTCCAGCAGCACGTTTCAAATTTGCACTGCCCTTTGGGTGAAAAAGCTGCCCCCGACATCTCTTGAAGAGGCAGTGCTGCTCAGTGGATTGAATGGTCTCCTGCTCCCATGCAGACATAAATGCCATTTGGCCTCCAATATTCTTGTGCCCTCGTGGAGGTAATGGCAGAGAGGAAGGGCACAGTCACTGGTACGTACCAGGGTATGAAGGTAGAGACAGCAGCCCTTCAGCCCCCTGAGTCCCTGACAGCCCATTTGCACTCTTCTCTTTGGAGTGAAGGAGGATGAGGGGTGGCTTGATGGAGCTGTGCAAAATGGTAAGAGGGATTGACAAAGTGGACCTTCTGTGAATTCTTCCCTGGGCAGAAATGGCTCATACGTGGGGCTGTGATTTTAAACTGATTGGAGGGTGATACTCGGGATGTCAGAGTTGAGATTTTTCTACCAAGAGCGGTTGGGTGTGTGGAACGTTCTGTCTGGGGTGGTGGTAGAGGCAGACGTGTTAGGGAAATTTAAGAAACTCTTAGATAGGTACACAGATGAAAGGAAAATGGAGAGTTTTGTGGGACAAAGGGTTAGATTGATCGTGGTGTGGGT